>NW_023596136.1:6296636-6306636 GCF_011947565.3 Pollicipes pollicipes | reverse complement strand
CGATAGGAAGTCCAGCCGTACGCTAAAATACTTCACGCATGCATAGAAAAGGCTTGCAGATCCTGACTGGTTTCGCAGCAAAGATCTGTGGTCACGGCTGTTCAGCAGCGTAACTGTATGTGCCTAGTTCGCGTCGTTCAAGTTGGCTGTCGGCCGAGGCTGCCGTGGCCGCTGCTGTGTGGGTGCGACGCCCACCATGGCTGGTGTGCCGGCTGTGGCGGGTGTCAGATGTCGGCTGGTCCGGGCCGAAGCTCGCTTGAAGCGGGAGTGGGACCGGACTGGGCTGAAATGGATCGGGCGGGGATGAGGATGGGGATGAGGATGGGGACCGGGACCGGGGCTGAGACCGAGACTGAGCTTGAGACTGAGACTGAGACCGGGACTGAGACTGAGACTGAGACTGAGACTGAGACCGAGACCGACACCAGGACCGAGACCGAGACCGAGACCGAGACCGAGGCCGAGACCGGGACCGAGACCGAGACCGAGACCGAGACCGAGACCGAGATCGAAACCGGGGGACGGGACCTGTCCGCGTGTGACGCCCGCTACGCCGCTCGGCCAGGTGGAGGGGGCCGTCGGATCGGTGCAGTGGACTCGAGACGAATTCGGACTGGGTGTCAACCGCGAGCTGCCCTCCTGGCCGCGCTACCGCATGGTCGGCCACGACACCGAGGGCATCTACTCGCTGGAGATTCAGCGCGTGGCGCTGGAGGACGACGCCGTGTTCCAGTGTCAGGTCGGCGCCGCCGCTGGGTCCCCCGGCATCAGGTCAGTAAAAGCGGGGTCACCGGACGCTAGGTCATTCGGAGCAGGGCGAGCAGAAGCAATGCGTCAAATGGAATGGGGTTACTTTGTGATACTTGGTCAACATGAGGGGCGAATGAATTCGGGGAATAAGCACCGGGTGCTTATTTAGTGACTCTTGTCTGATATGTCACGTTTTTTTAACCGATACATCAAGTCGATGATTGGTTCCGCGGGTCTTTTTCATCACGAACATTACATTTCTATCTGATGACAATTCACATCTATCAGTTGAGGAATCCACCACTCGGCAACACTGATCCGATTCCCATGCCATGTGTTTTGCCATGTCATATCATACCGGTTCCCATTCAGGGTCTGGTCTTGGTGACCAGCGCGAGCGCCCTCGGCCAGACCGCAGCGCTCTGGGATCGCTGCGCGATCAGGGTCTGGTCTTGGTGACCAGCGTGAGCGCCCTCGGCCAGGCAGCAGCCCTCTGGAATCGCTGCGCAGTGTGGCTCCGAATCCCGGGGGTTTGGTGGATACACTCATGTAAAGTCAGCCGCCTAACCGGATCAGAACTCCGGTCACGCAAAGTGCGACGCTGCAACCCGACGCCGAATCCAACCATTTGACAGCGTTGGCTGAAAGTGGTGTACTTAGAAGCGGTTAGTCCGGGAAATGGTCAAACTAGATGAGGTTGGGCTGGAATGTCCCCTGGCAGGTCGCTCAGGATTTGTCCGGAGTTCTGCGGTTTGCTCCGTGATGGTCTGTGGGGATGCGGAGGTCCCAGTGTAGAATAATTCATTGCACTCACTATGTCGCGGCCAGGATATTGGTTGTTGGGTGATCTCGTGCTGGACTCACCACGCCTGATTGGTGTGAGATCCGCTTCGGATTTATGATTCCAGCATTGCAAATCGTAATATTCCGATTCACAGTAATGTTACCGTCACCACTATTTTCTTTCCGTTTTCCTACTCTCGTGTGCTCTGTTGACATCGCTATTCGGCCATGTCCTAGTCGAATTTACTGGATTTAGTGCTCAGTGCTTGGACTTCCCAAACTTGTGTGACTTGTTTTAAGTCGTGATTATGTCCCCCCCCTCCCTCTTCTGCGTCAGTTCTGTCCCCATTCACCTGCTGCCCGTCTTCCGATGATGTAAATCACCATCACTTGTTCGATGTTCGTTTCCAGATCGGACAACACTGTCACTTTAGTCAGCGTCGGTGATCGACCTTTGTGTTACTGTACTCGCACGATATGGCTTTCGTTAGCGCGTCATCGCAGCACTTAACGCATAATATGCAGCTATTCAGGGCTGTCGCCGCCCATTCTGTTCACTGCTTTTCATATGTGACTGTGTAACTGTGCTAACCCCGCCACATTTTTATTATAAAAAGTCGCCTGCTTCAACGCGGGAGTATAGACTGAGCGACCTACTTCCCCGCCGCGTACTTCGCCGTCGTCCCGGACTCCCTGGGGGAAACCCAACCCGCCGCACGCCAGCCACTTGCTCTGTTTCCCGGACAAGCTTTGTTTCCCCCATTACATCGCGGTCGTAAAATGCGCAGCCGGAATAGCGGTTCGCCGTCGGCCGGGGAGGCGGGGCTGGCGGCTCCGCCGCTCGGAGCGTGCGACCGAGGCGGACGCCGCGTGTCGCCCGACCTGGCGAGTCTGACCGGCGCACGCGGCCCAAGGTCATCACGGAAAGAGGCCGGGCCTGCCAGCGGGGCAGCCTGACCCGAGCAGCGCTGTCGGTATGCGTGCTGCTATAGCGCTCAGTTGATAGACAAGTTTGGTGAAAACTGATATTCAGAAGGAAGTTACATGTGGTCGTTCTTTTTCACTGTTTTCGTACGTTTCAGGTTTTGCAAGCCGACTGCATTTTAAGTCTTAAAATTGAATGAAATGTGTGCAAAATTTGGTTTTTAGGCCATTTTCAGTTGCTTACGTTACGCGGGAATCGGACGTAGCGTGAGTGATGAAAACGTCACCATCCACCAACGATTGCTTGATGGATTGTCACACTTCATACGGCTCAGTGTCGCTTCACACGGCCCAGGGTCGCTTCGCACGTACCAGTGTCGCTTCACCCAGATGAGTGTCGCTTTACACGGACCTATGTCACCTCACACAGACCCGTGCCGCCTCACACAGACCCGCGTCACTTCACACGAACCTGTATCGCTTCGCACGGACCTGTGTCGCTTCATACGAAGTTGTGCGGCTTCACACGAACCCGTGTCACTTGACACGGACCTGTGTCGCCTCTAACGGACCAGTGTCGCTTCACACGAACCTGTGTAGTTTCACAAAGACCTGTGTCGCCTCACACGAACCTGTGTAGTTTCACATAGACCTGTGTCGCTTCACAGAACTTGTGTCGCTTCACACGGGCCAGTGTCGGAACACTACCCTGATCTCCGCCTCTGTGGTCTTGGCCGACCCGGGCCCCGGTTTTGGCTGTCGTGCCGGTCCGGAGCAGCGTGACCTGCAGTGCTGCGGCCGGCGGCGCCGCGCTGTGGCCGTCTGCAGCGCCGCGGGCTGGCGCAGACGGCATTAAAATTGGCCCTGCCATGCGCCGTCTGCGCCCCGTCTAGACAGGCGCAGGTCCATCAGAACTTCCCGGTAGCCAAATGTTGGGCGGGCGGCCCTCTACGAATCCGCGCTGCATTATAGATGGTCTTTCATTACACTGATTCGCGGCTGGGTAGTTGCTTGTAAGCCGGAATAGTAACAGAAAACACCTCTTGCTTATAATATTGTTATGTAGTTTGCCCTAAAGCATCACCTGAAAGCTGAGTGTGTGCTGGCTAAGGTTTAAAAGCATACTATAGTGACCACGCGTTTCGTTGGCAGATTTCCGGGTTTGCCTGGTTTCCCAGTGCGCCAACTTGCAACCTCACTTTGCTAAACCTTGGAGATCAAAATTGCAAATCCCCAACTCCCCATGTACGCCATGCACATACTCACTGCCTGGTCGCGTTACGGGGAACGGACGTGTTCCGTGTGCGGCGGTGTCGCGTGTCCGACACCACCACTCAGCCCCATCTCCTGCGCGGCCACACCGCCGGCGGCACAACTTCGTCAATTTAGCCGGGCGCGCTATGCTAATTCATGCGTCAGCCGAGCGAGTTTGCGGCGGCTCACCGGTATGAAGCCGCCGTGGCGCCGCACCGCCGGCCTGATCACCAGGAACCCCGCCGACGCCGCCGGCCGGCCCGACGCCGAATATTTAGGGCGTTCGTCGGCCGAACGATCCCCGGTTGGCGCGTTAGAAGGCCACCAAACACTGATAGTCGGCAGATCAGCGCGTGGCCGGCGCCGAACGGGCCCCCTGCGGCGGGATCCATCGGCCGGCGGGCGCGCGCCCGGCCAGCCCATCTCGTTACGCTGATTGCTGTGATCTGCAATTTGCCGGCGCAGATTGATTGGCGATGCGTTCATAATTTATGTATCTGCCAACGGAGGCTCCTGCGGACCGACGATAGCCTTTGATGATGTGCGTTCGCGGTTGAGGGGATTGCCCCCGCCCTGCAAACAAGGGTCTCGGTGGCTGTGTCGTGGCCGCGTGCTTGCGACAGGGGCGGGGAGTGGCGCCGGATGAGAGATCCGGGAACAGGACGGCGTCGGTGCGTCTCCTCGCCGGTTCATAGAGCACGTTACCGGCAGTCCGCCGCACGCACGGGTCCCAGTCGCGCGCCTCGCGCGCGTGTCAGTCCCATCGGCGCCCGAGCACGTGGCAGGCGAGCGTCCCCAGTCTCCGGTTGGCGAGCGCGCATCGAACGGTCACGTGTTCTGCTCAGTTCGACGGAGCGCACCGCTGATGCGGTCTCGCCCCTCTGCTCGCAGGTCCAGTGACGCGCGCCTGACGGTGCTGGTACCGCCCGATGCGCCACGGATGGTGCAGGGCGGCCAGCTCTCCACCACGGCCGGCGTGGTCGTGCGGCTGCAGTGCGAGAGCCGCGGTGGCAAACCGCCACCCGAGGTACACCGCCGCCCGGCGCCGTGCGCCGTGCTCTGGCCGCCCCACTGTTGAGCTCCTGCCAGCGGCCGGGAGCGGCGGTAACCGGTGCGGCGGTGTTGTTCTCGCGTCGTTCTGAGGTCCATCGACTCCAAAGCTAACGGCGCCGACTGCTCGCGGGCTGTGGCGTGGGCGGCGCCGCGGCCTCCTCAGGACTGCGGTGGTCTCGCTCGGGGGCGTTGGCCACGGCGGCGCACAGCTGCGCCACTCGTAAAGAGCACGTTGGTCTAGACGAATAAATGTTAATGGCCCGGCAAATTGACCCGCGGGGGTCGGCTGTTGTCTAAACTGTTGTGGGTGTGCTGTGGGTGTGCTGTGGGTGGTCGTTATCTGCGGAAAGCGCTGCCTTATTTGTCTTGTTCAGTGCTCACCGGCCATGCTTTATAACTGACCATTTTAACGCAATGGCCAGTTTCTGCGCATTGCTTCACTGCTGCCACCTATTGACGACCCGGTGAACCCGCAGTTGGAGTGGTACGACGGAGATGGCGAGCAGCTCGAAAACAACGTCACGAGCGAGGCGCGGCTGATGACCGACGGCAAGCGCCACGTGGTCGAGTCGACCATCCTGTTGGAGCCGGAGGCACGCCACGACGGCGCCAACATCACGTGCAAGGCGCGCAACGAGGCGCTGAAGACGGCGCAGACCGCCGCCATCACACTGCACGTCCAGTTCCCGCCCGAGGTGGCCGTCGAGGTGGACTCGACCCAGGTCAACGAATACGATGACGTCACGTTCAAGTGCTCGGCCACTGCCAACCCGGACGATGACGTACGTTGGGTTGTGGTTGGTGAGGCTGCCTCCGCGTAGCACCGCTTTGACGGCCACAGTGTTCTACAATATCAGCGTATATGAGAAAATCCAACTCACCGTCTCAAAAAACTGCAAGGCTTGTTTGTAAAAGTGAAAACAGAGAAGTTAGCAATGCTGTTATCGCTTAAAAGACCGACATTCACATTTCCATTAAGTATTTACCATCATCGGGCGAAAGCCGTGGCCAACCGCGCGACTTGCGAGCGTAGCCACCGCTCGCCATTTTTCCTTAAGTCATTTACAGCTGCCAAACAAAAAACAGACGATGGGCGTGAGATGTTTTACAAACACCCAACGATAACGGCCCGACCCCTTCGGGTCAATCAGTGACTTTCCTGGTTAAATAGCTGTATCGTCGCGATGAACGGATCATCGACATGTCAACTGTTTTGACGCCAACGTGCACCGTTGTGTTACCATGGTACCAGCAGTGTCGCGTGGGAGGGTGTCCCCCTGCCCGCCCGGTGAACGCTGGCGCTCAGGCTGCCGGCCTTCATCCCGACGCTGACCCGCAACCTGCCCTGTCAGCTGATCTACAAGTGGTTCATCAAGGACGAGGTGGTGGTGGGCGACCACGGCACCGAGCTCAAGCTCGACTCTATTGGACGCGAGCTGCATAGCGCTGCCGTGCGCTGTGACGTCACCAACGCCATCGGCACGGGCAGCCACTCGCTCGACCTCAGTATCCGCTGTGAGTTGGTTCCTGGCGGACGACGGAGCAGCGGCGGAACTTGGCTCACTCTGACGCAATTGGTCATCGATATGGATGTTCTGCACAGTCGCTGCTGCTTTGCTTGTTTCGACATTACTGTGTAGGGTTATAGAAGATCATACAATCACGCGTGATGGGGACGAGTGCCGTGGATTCCTGCATGCTGTTGCGCGTTCATTGCACGGAGACCAATGCTGGAGTGAAGCGTTCGTCTTCTAAAACCCTGCTTTCAAACATTGCAAAGTGACGCACAATTTTCTCCATAATAAGAGGGATAGGAAGAAATTACTGAATACTGATTTGAAAACTTCGGGCTGATTGACAATTCATCGTGTCGGCACCAAACGAGGATAACTTTACGGATCGCGCCAACCACATTCATTACGTCGAGACAGGTGTCGGCGTGGGTAGATAACTTCAGGGAGTTAGTGCATATCAGGTCAGATTTTTTGTTACGTCGTCTACTGGCGCGTTGTACCTCAGCCTGTCGAGTCTTCAAATTTTAAGTGTCTTAGGAATTGGGTTTTAAACACAGGCGACTGGAAACGTGACGTGCATGCATTGGGTCCCTACCTTGTTTTGGCGCTGAAGCGAACTTCCTGATTTACTTCTGCATAAAGATGTCTGCCTTTTGGGCCTTTCGTGTCATGCTATTCATAGTTAATTAAAAAACGCTTCTGCGAAAAGGAACAAAAGCCGAAGTGCATCAGATTCCACCGCAGTGCTCCAGCTGCGTGTACGTTTGTCTGTCTGTTGCGTCTGTGTGCTTGCGTTTGTCATGAGCCACGGAGGTCTTCTCGTGTGAAGCAGCATTGAGTTCCGCCACCGGCCACAGCATGCAGCGTGACGTCACCGGCCACAGCATGCAGCGTGACGTCACCGGCCACCGCATGCAGCGTGACGTCACCGGCCACAGCATGCAGCGTGCCGCCACCGGCCGCAGCATGCAGCGTGACGTCACCGGCCACAGCATGCAGTGTGACGTCACCGGCCACAGCATGCAGCGTGACGTCACCGGCCACAGCATGCAGTGTGACGTCACCGGCCGCAGCATGCAGTGTAACGTCACCGGCCAAAGCATGCAGTGTGACGCCACCGGCCACAGCATGCAGTGTGACGTCACCGGCCACAGCAGGCAGCGTGACACCACCGGCCGCAGCATGCAGTGTGACGTCACCGGCCGCAGCATGCAGTGTGACGTCACTGTCCCAGCCGCCGCGCCGGCTGTGCGATATGTACTGGAATATGGCAGATAGCGGCGCCGGAACGTATGAGACCGTATGAGAGCCATGCAATGACCTCTGGGTTGACATTTACGCGACATGAACGCCCTTCCATGACCAATATCTCAGCAATTATTGCAACCCGGAGGCGTTTAATGAAATTAAGCAGCATCAGTGGCTATTACGGGGCCGGAAATTAAAGTGTTGATGAGTAAGCGCAGTGGACGTGTTCGGGGTGGCCAAATAACGCGCAGCTGTGTGCGCTGGCCGGGGGGGGGGGCTATGACTTCGGGCGCGGCTCTCTGAACAACAGAGGAAATTGGGGAGGGGCAGAGGAAGGAAATGATCCTGGTTCTGTGTAACACGTTCTTCCCTCATGTTGCTCTTGGCATTGAAGAGCAGGAGGGAATAATCAATACAAACGGGTATGGTACCTGGACATCATAGGAGCGATGCGAGCATGCGTAGAGCGAGCGAGGCATGCATAGATGAGGGAGATTGTTAAACGCAATGACAGAAAAAGTGGGCGCCGTATGGCTACTGTAGCCAGTGTGCCCTGAGGCCCAAATCATCATCACCATCACGTAATGACAGCAACAAGATGCACTAAGCATAGGGGAGTTGAAAATGACAGAGCATGACTTTCTTCACTTCTTCTTTTCCTCATTCACGGCTTCATCCTGTCTCCTAGCAGCGTGTCGTGATGCCGAGAGCATGCAGCAGGCAACACTCACGACTCGACCTCACCGCCGCCCGGCTGGGTCACTCGACCTCACTACCTCCCAGCTGGGAAGGGGGGGGGGGCTACCAGTGATAAGACATGAGTCGAACGCCTCCACTGGTGTCCCTCTGTGACGTCATGTGCGCGTGCGCTTTCGTATTCGTATGCTGCGTATTAGTATTGATTCATGTTGCACGTCGATTGGTATGAAATAGTGCCTCATTGAGAAAGGTCGGATCCTGTCACCCTTTACTACCCGCACAACTCCCTTACTCCTGCCCTCGCCAGTCCCCTATTTCTACGTACTTCTCTCTTACCCCTGCTTTTTCACTCCGTTAGCGAGAACACTTGGAGTAAAAGTAAAGGGGTCCCTCATACGCTGTTAATAGAAAGGCTGCGGTGCGACCATGAGCTGATTTTGCATGTTCAGATATGCGTTGCACCGTTGCCCTCTACTTCGTTGTTCTTTTCCACCCGTCAGATTGCTTTTCATTTCCGGCCGTTTCTCTTCGTTAGTTTCGATTCTGACATCTAACTTTATTCCATCGTGTTGACGCCTGGCTATCGCGCACCCCTGAAATACCGTCCAGGGTGAAGAACGGCCAGTGGTGTCGGCGTGCCCCTACGCCCAATGAACAACGGCACACATCCCTTGCCTTCCCTGTGACATTACCGCGCTGTGCCCCGTGACCCATCCGTGAGCCAGAGCCATGAGTCGGAGCCAAAGCCAGAGCCATTAGCCGTAAGCCATGAGCCATGGTGGAGGGCCCGGCGGCCGCCCGCCTGACCGGCGCCTGTCCCGCAGACGGTCCGCGGTTCCGGGAAGAGCCGCAGGACGCGTCGGCCGAGGCTTGGCCGCCAGTGTTCGCTGCACTGCGCCCGTCGATGCCTACCCCAGCCCGGAGATCGTCTGGCTCAGCGTGATTGCGAACGACTGCCGCAAGGTAACGGCCTCGCGTCTCCGGAGCCGGGCGGCTGGCGCCGTCCGCTCGGCGGCGTTTGGCCTGGTGGGCTCACCCTCCTCTGGTGTGCTCCCTGTCCCCTTCCTGACTGCCCCCCCCCCCCCTGTGTCCCGGCTCGGAACGAGCGTGTACTGCGTTATTGTATTGGTATTGTACAGCCCAATGGCACCAATCAGCACGAGAGGCCGCAAATGGCCAGATCTGATATACGGTATGGCGGCGGTAATGATGACGATAATGTTGATGATGACGGTGATGGTTAGTTCCTCTCCCTCTTTCCTCACTGTCTCCAGCATTGTCCGCGCGTCTTCTCGCCCGTTTTCCGTTTCGGTCCCTCCACACGGCGGTGGTGACCGCTGGGCCTGACTGAGCGCGGACGCGCTGTAACGCAGCGGGGCGTCGACAATTAGGCGGACGCCAGCCGGTGGCTGCGACGCCTGTGGCAGCACGTGATATCGCCTGGTCGGCGCCGTCGGCGTGGGCTTGATTCTCATTTGCTTGACTGGGGTGCTAGCATGCGCGGAAGATGGATGACGTGGTGCGGCTGACAGTGCTTCGGACGAGCGTGGTGTGGCAGACAGACCGTTACTGACGAGGCTGGGGGGCGGCCGGGCCAGAACCCCTCCGGCTCGGCTTTTTGTCCAGTGCTGTGCTTCTCAGGATAGGGTTTTTATACATGCCTATGCATTATGCTTATTTGTGGAGATAATTGCGGTATGCTTGTTAGGATATGATTGTTATGCAGGCTTATACCTTATGCCCACTTGTCAATATGATCTCTCTCTCTCTCTCTC
>NW_023596136.1:6220169-6295636 GCF_011947565.3 Pollicipes pollicipes | reverse complement strand
AGCGCTTCACGTCCAGCCTCACTAGCTTCGCGATCCAGCCTCATAGCTTTCACCATCACCGCTCACCAGTCCCCAGTTTCACGTCCAGCCTCACTAGCTTCAAGTCCAGCCTCACCAGCTTCACGTCCAGCCTCAGCAGTTCACGTCCAGCCTCAGCAGCTTCACGTCCAGCCTCACTAGCTTTGCGTCCAGCCTCACTAGCTTCACATCCAGCCTCACCAGTCCCCAGCTTCACGTCCAGCCTCACTAGCTTCACGTCCAGCCTCACCAGCTTCACGTCCAGCTCACCAGCTTTACGTCCAGCCTCACTAGCTTCACTCCAGCTCACCAGCGATCCCAGCTTCACTCCAGCCTCACTAGCTTCACCGCCCATGCCTCGCTAGCTTCACATCCAGCCTCACCAGTCCCCACTTTTACGTACAAAGCCTCCACTAGCTTCAGCTTCACGTCCAGCCTCACCAGCTTTACGTCCAGCCTCACCAGCTTCACGTCCGGCCTCACCAGCTTCACGTCCGGCCTCACCAGCTTCACATCCAGCCTCCCCAGCTTCACGTCCTGCCTCACCAGCTTCACATCCAGCCTCACCAGCTTCACGTCCTGCCTCACCAGCTTCACATCCAGCCTCACCAGCTTCACGTCCAAGCCTCACTAGCTTCACGTCCAGCCTCACAGCTTCACATACAGCCTCACCAGCTTCACGTCCAGCCTCACCAGCTCAGCCTGCAATCTTGCCGGCGGGTTATCACTGCCGACGCGTCCGAAGGCGGACAGCTCGTGGCCTCCTGACCGCTGTGCTGGCTGCGTTTCAGATGGCTGGGCGCCTGCTGGTCGCCGTCTGCTGGTGGTCGGAGCCGTGGCGGCCGCGCGGCAGGCGTTCTCCCGCGAGCCGGAGGATCAGCGCGTCCAGATGGCGGCACGGTGGTGCTGCCCTGCAAGGTAGGTCAGCACCGGCTCAGCGCCGTCACGCCGGCGGCGCAGCCAGGGACGGCGACGCAGGGCTGTAGGAGCGGCTGCCCGTGGACCCGGGCATTGTTCCACATGTAAAGTTTAGACTTACCGTTCTACGTTGGTGCAAACTTCATTCGGTGGATGCGCTTGGCCTTTTAAGTGCTTAGTCATCTACACTTTCCTTGTTTGCTGCCGACCATGAAGGGGTAGAATGCTAAAACGGATAGAGTAAGTCAGCCGTACGCTAAAATACTCACGCATGCATAGAAAAGGCTTACATATCCTGACTGGTTTCGCAGCAAAGATCTGTGGTCACGGCTGTCAGCAGCGTAACTGTATGTGCCTAGTGTTCGCGTCGTTCAAGTTGGCTGTCGGCCGAGGCTGCCGGCCCTGGCGCTGCTGTTGTGGTGCGACGCCCACCAGCTGGCGTGCTGGTGTGCCGGCTGTGGCGGGTGTCAGATGTCGGCTGGTCCGGGCCGAAGCTCGCTTGAAGCGGGAGTGGGACCGGACTGGGCTGAAATGGATCGGGCGGGGATGAGGATGGGGACCGGGACCGGGGCTGAGACCGAGACTGAGATTGAGACTGAGACTGAGACCGGGACTGAGACTGAGACTGAGACTGAGACTGAGACTGAGACCGACCGACACCGACGGACCAGACCGAGACCGAGACACCGAGACCGAGACGCCGGACCGACCGAGACCGAGACCGAGACCGAGACCGAGACCGAGACCGAGAGCGAAACCGGGGGACGGGACCTGTCCGCGTGTGACGCCCTACGCCCGCTCGGCCAGGTGGAGGGGGCCGTCGGATCGGTGCTGGACTCGAGACGAATTCGGACTGGGTGTCAACCGCGAGCTGCCCTCCTGGCCGCGCTACCGCATGGTCGGCCACGACACCGAGGGCATCTACTCGCTGAGATTCAGCGCGTGGCGCTGGAGGACGACGCCGTGTTCCAGTGTCAGGTCGGCGCCGCCTGGGTCCCCGGCATCAGGTCAGTAAAAGCGGGGTCACCGGACGCTAGGTCAGTCGGAGCAGGGCGAGCAGAAGCAATACGTCAAATGGAATGGGGTTACTTTGTGATACTTGGTCAACATGAGGGGCGAATGAATTCGGGAGTAAGCACCGGGTGCTTATTTAGTGACTCTTGTCTGATATGTCACGTTTTTTTAACCGATACATCAAGTCGATGATTGGTTCCGCGGGTCTTTTTCATCACGAACATTACATTTCTATTTGATGACAATTCACATCTATCAGTTGAGGAATCCACCACTCGGCAACACTGATCCGATTCCCATGCCATGTGTTTTGCCATGTCATATCATACCGGTTCCCATTCAGGGTCTGGTCTTGGTGACCAGCGCGAGCGCCCTCGGCCAGACCGCAGCCCTCCGGGGTCGCTGCGCGATCAGGGTCTGATCTTGGTGACCAGCGCGAGCGCCCTCGGCCAGGCAGCAGCCCTCTGGAATCGCTGCGCAGTGTGGCTCCGAATCCCGGGGGTTTGGTGGATACACTCATGTAAAGTCAGCCGCCTAACCGGATCAGAACTCCGGTCACGCAAAGTGCGACGCTGCAACCCGACGCCGAATCCAACCATTTGACAGCGTTGGCTGAAAGTGGTGTACTTAGAAGCGGTTAGTCCGGGAAATGGTCAAACTAGATGAGGTTGGGCTGGAATGTCCCCTGGCAGGTCGCTCCGGATTTGTCCGGAGTTCTGCGGTTTGCTCCGTGAAGGTCTGTGGGGATGCGGAGGTCCCAGTGTAGAATAATTCATTGCACTCACTATGTCGCGGCCAGGATATTGGTTGTTGGGTGATCTCGTGCTGGACTCACCACGCCTGATTGGTGTGAGATCCGCTTCGGATTTATGGTTCCAGCATTGCAAATCGTAATATTCCGATTCACAGTAATGTTACCGTGACCACTATTTTCTTTCCGTTTTCCTACTCTCGTGTGCTCTGTTGACATCGCTATTCGGCCATGTCCTAGTCGAATTTACTGGATGTAGTGCTCAGTGCTTGGACTTCCCAAACTTGTGTGACTTGTTTTAAGTCGTGATTATGTCCCCCCCCCTCTTCTGCGTCAGTGCTGTCCCCATTCACCTGCTGCCCGTCTTCCGGTGATGTAAATCGCCATCACTTGTTCGATGTTCGTTTCCAGATCGGCACAACACTCGTTTTCACTTTAGTCAGCGTCGGTGATCTCGACCTTGTGTTCGTACTGCTGACTCCGCTCGATATGGCTTTCGTAGCGCGTCATCTGGCAAGCACTTAACGCATAATATGCAGCTATTCAGGGCTGTCGCCCGCCCATTCTGTTCACATGCTTTTCATATGGTGGGACTGTGTAACTGTGCTAACCCCGCACATTTTTATATAAAAAGTCGCCTGCTTCAACGCGGGAGTATAGACTGAGCGACCTACATCTCCCCGCCGCGTACTTCGCCGTCGTCCCGGACTCCCTGGGGGAAACCCAACCCGCCGCACGCCAGCCACTTGCTCTGTTTCCGGACAAGCTTTGTTTCCCCCCATTACATCGCGGTCGTAAAATGCGCAGCCGGAATAGCGGTTCGCCGTCGGCCGGGGAGGCGGGGCTGCCGGCTCCGCCGCTCGGAGCGTGCGACCGAGGCGGACGCCGCGTGTCCGCCCGACCTGGCGAGTCTGACCGGCCGCACGCGGCCCAAGGTCATCACGGAAAGAGGCCGGGCCTGCCAGCGGGGCAGCCTGACCCGAGCAGCGCTGTCGGTATGCGTGCCTGCTATAGCGCTCAGTTGATAGACAAGTTTGGTGGGAACTGATATTCAGAAGGAAGTTACATGTGGTCGTTTCTTTTCACTGTTTTCGTACGTTTCAGGTTTTGCAAGCCGACTGCATTTTAAGTCTTAAAATTGAATGAATGTGGTGCAAAATTTGGTTTTTCAGGCCATTTTCAGTTGCTTACGTTACGCGGGAATCGGACGTAGCGTGAGTGATGAAAACGTCACCATCCACCAACGATTGCTTGATGGATTGTCACACTTCATACGGCTCAGTGTCGCTTCACACGGCCCAGGGTCGCTTCGCACGTACCAGTGTCGCTTCACCCAGATGAGTGTCGCTTTACACGGACCTATGTCACCTCACACAGACCCGTGCCGCCTCACACAGACCCGCGTCACTTCACACGAACCTGTATCGCTTCACACGGACCTGTGTCGCTTCATACGAAGTTGTGCGGCTTCACACGAACCCGTGTCACTTGACACGGACCTGTGTCGCCTCTAACGGACCAGTGTCGCTTCACACGAACCTGTGTAGTTTCACAAAGACCTGTGTCGCCTCACACGAACCTGTGTAGTTTCACATAGACCTGTGTCGCTTCACAGAACTTGTGTCGCTTCACACGGGCCAGTGTCGGAACACTACCCTGATCTCCGCCTCTGTGGTCTTGGCCGACCCGGGCCCCGGTTTTGGCTGTCGTGCCGGCCCGGGGCAGCGTGACCTGCAGTGCTGCGGCCGGCGGCGCCGCGCTGTGGCCGTCTGCAGCGCCGCGGGCTGGCGCAGACGGCATTAAAATTGGCCCTGCCATGCGCCGTCTGCGCCCCGTCTAGACAGGCGCAGGTCCATCAGAACTTCCCGGTAGCCAAATGTTGGGCGGGCGGCCCTCTACGAATCCGCGCTGCATTATAGATGGTCTTTCATTACACTGATTCGCGGCTGGGTAGTTGCTTGTAAGCCGGAATAGTAACAGAAAACACCTCTTGCTTATAACATTGTTATATAGTTTGCCCTAAAGCATCACCTGAAAGCTGAGTGTGTGCTGGCTAAGGTTTAAAAGCATACTATAGTGACCACGCGTTTCGTTGGCAGATTTCCGGGTTTGCCTGGTTTCCCAGTGCGCCAACTTGCAACCTCACTTTGCTAAACCTTGGAGATCAAAATTGCAAATCCCCAACTCCCCATGTACGCCATGCACATACTCACTGCCTGGTCGCGTTACGGGGAACGGACGTGTTCCGTGTGCGGCGGTGTCGCGTGTCCGACACCACCACTCAGCCCCATCTCCTGCGCGGCCACACCGCCGGCGGCACAACTTCGTCAATTTAGCCGGGCGCGCTATGCTAATTCATGCGTCAGCCGAGCGAGTTTGCGGCGGCTCACCGGTATGAAGCCGCCGTGGCGCCGCACCGCCGGCCTGATCACCAGGAACCCCGCCGACGCCGCCGGCCGGCCCGACGCCGAATATTTAGGGCGTTCGTCGGCCGAACGATCCCCGGTTGGCGCGTTAGAAGGCCACCAAACACTGATAGTCGGCAGATCAGCGCGTGGCCGGCGCCGAACGGGCCCCTGCGGCGGGATCCATCGGCCGGCGGGCGCGCGCCCGGCCAGCCCATCTCGTTACGCTGATTGCTGTGATCTGCAATTTGCCGGCGCAGATTGATTGGCGATGCGTTCATAATTTATGTATCTGCCAACGGAGGCTCCTGCGGACCGACGATAGCCTTTGATGATGTGCGTTCGCGGTTGAGGGGATTGCCCCCGCCCTGCAAACAAGGGTCTCGGTGGCTGTGTCGTGGCCGCGTGCTTGCGACAGGGGCGGGGAGTGGCGCCGGATGAGAGATCCGGGAACAGGACGGCGTCGGTGCGTCTCCACGCCGGTTCATAGAGCACGTTACCGGCAGTCCGCCGCACGCACGGGTCCCAGTCGCGCGCCTCGCGCGCGTGTCAGTCCCATCGGCGCCCGAGCACGTGGCAGGCGAGCGTCCCCAGTCTCCGGTTGGCGAGCGCGCATCGAACGGTCACGTGTTCTGCTCAGTTCGACGGAGCGCACCGCTGACGCGGTCTCGCCCCTCTGCTCGCAGGTCCAGTGACGCGCGCCTGACGGTGCTGGTACCGCCCGATGCGCCACGGATGGTGCAGGGCGACCAGCTCTCCACCACGGCCGGCGTGGTCGTGCGGCTGCAGTGCGAGAGCCGCGGTGGCAAACCGCCACCCGAGGTACGCCGCCGCCCGGCGCCGTGCGCCGTGCTCTGGCCGCCCCACTGTTGAGCTCCTGCCAGCGGCCGGGAGCGGCGGTAACCGGTGCGGCGGTGTTGTTCTCGCGTCGTACTGAGGCCCATCGACTCCAAAGCTAACGGCGCCGACTGCTCGCGGGCTGTGGCGTGGGCGGCGCCGCGGCCTCCTCAGGACTGCGGTGGTCTCGCTCGGGGGCGTTGGCCACGGCGGCGCACAGCTGCGCCACTCGTAAAGAGCACGTTGGTCTAGACGAATAAATGTTAATGCCCCGGCAAATTGACCCGCGGGGGTCGGCTGTTGTCTAAACTGTTGTGGGTGTGCTGTGGGTGTGCTGTGGGTGGTCGTTATCTGCGGAAAGCGCTGCCTTATTTGTCTTGTTCAGTGCTAACCGGCCATGCTTTACAACTGACCATTTTAACGCAATGGCCAGTTTCTGTGCATTGCTTCACTGCTGCCACCTATTGACGACCCGGTGAACCCGCAGTTGGAGTGGTACGACGGAGATGGCGAGCAGCTCGAAAACAACGTCACGAGCGAGGCGCGGCTGATGACCGACGGCAAGCGCCACGTGGTCGAGTCGACCATCCTGTTGGAGCCGGAGGCACGCCACGACGGCGCCAACATCACGTGCAAGGCGCGCAACGAGGCGCTGAAGACGGCGCAGACCGCCGCCATCACGCTGCACGTCCAGTTCCCGCCCGAGGTTGCCGTCGAGGTGGACTCGACCCAGGTCAACGAATACGATGACGTCACGTTCAAGTGCTCGGCCACTGCCAACCCGGACGATGACGTACGTTGGGTTGTGGTTGGTGAGGCTGCCTCCGCGTAGCACCGCTTTGACGGCCACAGTGTTCTACAATATCAGCGTATATGAGAAAATCCAACTCACCGTCTCAAAAAACTGCAAAGCTTGTTTGTAAAAGTGAAAACAGAAAAGTTAGCAATGCTGTTATCGCTTAAAAGACCGACATTCACACTTCCATTAAGTATTTACCATCATCGGGCGAAAGCCGTGGCCAACTGCGCGACTTGCGAGCGTAGCCACCGCTCGCCATTTTTCCTTAAGTCATTTACAACTGCCAAACAAAAAACAGACGATGGGCGTGAGATGTTTTACAAACACCCAACGATAACGGCCCGACCCCTTCGGGTCAATCAGTGACTTTCCTGGTTAAATAGCTGTATCGTCGCGATGAACGGATCATCGACATGTCAACTGTTTTGACGTCAACGTGCACCGTTGTGTTACCATGGTGCCAGCAGTGTCGCGTGGGAGGGTGTCCCCCTGCCCGCCCGGTGAACGCTGGCGCTCAGGCTGCCGGCCTTCATCCCGACGCTGACCCGCAACCTGCCCTGTCAGCTGATCTACAAGTGGTTCATCAAGGACGAGGTGGTGGTGGGCGACCACGGCACCGAGCTCAAGCTCGACTCTATTGGACGCGAGCTGCATAGCGCTGCCGTGCGCTGTGACGTCACCAACGCCATCGGCACGGGCAGCCACTCGCTCGACCTCAGTATCCGCTGTGAGTTGGTTCCTGGCGGACGACGGAGCAGCGGCGGAACTTGGCTCACTCTGACGCAATTGGTCATCGATATGGATGTTCTGCACAGTCGCTGCTGCTTTGCTTGTTTCGACATTACTGTGTAGGATTATAGAAGATCATACAATCACGCGTGATGGGGACGAGTGCCGTGGATTCCTGCATGCTGTTGCGCGTTCATTGCACGGAGACCAATGCTGGAGTGAAGCGTTCGTCTTCTAAAACCCTGCTTTCAAACATTGGAAAGTGGCGCACAATTTTCTCCATAATAAGAGGGATAGGAAGAAATTACTGAATTCTGATTCGAAAACTTCGGGCTGATTGACAATTTATCGTGTCGGCACCAAACGAGGATAACTTTACGGATCGCGCCCACCACATTCATTACGTCGAGACAGGTGTCGACGTGGGTAGATAACTTCAGGGAGTTAGTGCATATCAGGTCAGATTTTTTGTTACGTCGTCTACTGGCGCGTTGTACCTCAGCCTGTCGAGTCTTCAAATTTTAAGTGTCTTAGGAATTGGGTTTTAAACGCAGGCGACTGGAAACGTGACGTGCATGCATTGGGTCCCTACCTTGTTTTGGCGCTGAAGTGAACTTCCTGATTTACTTCTGCATAAAGATGTCTGCCTTTTGGGCCTTTCGTGTCATGCTATTCATAGTTAATTAAAAAACGCTTCTGCGAAAAGGAACAAAAGCCGAAGTGCATCAGATTCCACCGCAGTGCTCCAGCTGCGTGTACGTTTGTCTGTCTGTTGCGTCTGTGTGCTTGCGTTTGTCATGAGCCACGGAGGTCTTCTCGTGTGAAGCAGCATTGAGTTCCGCCACCGGCCACAGCATGCAGCGTGACGTCACCGGCCACAGCATGCAGCGTGACGTCACCGGCCACAGCATGCAGCGTGACGTCACCGGCCACAGCATGCAGCGTGACCGTCACTGGCCACAGCATGCAGCGTGAAGTCACCGGCCACAGCATGCAGCGTGCCGCCACCGGCCGCAGCATGCAGCGTGACGTCACCGGCCACAGCATGCAGTGTGACGTCACCGACCGCAGCCATGCAGTTGTGACGTCACCTGGCCACAGCATGCAGTGTGACGCCACCGGCCACAGCATGCAGTGTGACGTCACCGGCCGCAGCATGCAGCGTGACGTCACCGGCCGCAGTATGCGGTGTGACGCCACCGGCCGCAGCATGCAGTGTGACGTCACCGGCCGGCAGCATGCAGTGTGAGTCACCGGCCGCAGCATGCAGTTGTAACGTACTGTCACAAGCCGGGGCTGGTCGCCGCGCCGGCTGTGCGATATGTACTGGAATATGGCAGATAGCGGCGCCGGAACGTATGAGACCGTATGAGAGCCATGCAATGACCTCTGGGTTGACATTTACGCGACATGAACGCCCTTCCATGACCAATATCTCAGCAATTATTGCAACCCGGAGGCGTTTAATGAAATTAAGCAGCATCAGTGGCTATTACGGGGCCGGAAATTAAAGTGTTGATGAGTAAGCGCAGTGGACGTGTTCGGGGTGGCCAAATAACGCGCAGCTGTGTGCGCTGGCCGGGGGGGGGGGGGCTATGACTTCGGGCGCGGCTCTCTGAGCAACAGAGGAAATTGGGGAGGGGCAGAGGAAGGAAATGATCCTGGTTCTGTGTAACACGTTCTTCCCTCATGTTGCTCTTGGCATTGAAGAGCAGGAGGGAATAATCAATACAAACGGGTATGGTACCTGGACATCATAGGAGCGATGCAAGCATGCGTAGAGCGAGCGAGGCATGCATAGATGAGGGAGATTGTTAAACGCAATGACAGAAAAAGTGGGCGCCGTGTGGCCACTGTAGTCAGTGCGCTCTGAGACCCCAATCATCATCACCATCACGTAATGACAGCAACAAGATGCACTAAGTATAGGGGAATTGAAAATGACAGAGCATGACTTTCTTCACTCCTTCTTTTCCTCATTCACGGCTTCATCCTGTCTCCTGGCAGCGTGTCGTGATGCCGAGAGCATGCAGCAGGCAACACTCATGACTCGACCTCACCGCCGCCCGGCTGGGTCACTCGACCTCACTACCTCCCAGCTGGGAAGGGGGGGGGGGCTACCAGTGATAAGACATGAGTCGAACGCCTCCACTGGTGTCCCTCTGTGACGTCATGTGCGCGTGCGCTTTCGTCTTCGTATGCTACGTATTAGTATTGATTCATGTTGCACGTCGATTGGTATGAAATAGTGCCTCATTGAGAAAGGTCGGATCCTGTCACCCTTTACTACCCGCACAACTCCCTTACTCCTGCCCTCGCCAGTCCCCTATTTTTACGTACTTCTCTCTTACCCCTGCTTTTTCACTCCGTTAGCGAGAACACTTGGAGTAAAAGTAAAGGGGCCCCTCATACGCTGTTAATAGAAAGGCTGCGGTGCGACCATGAGCTGATTTTGCATGTTCAGATATGCGTTGCACCGTTGCCCTCTACTTCGTTGTTCTTTTCCACCCGTCAGATTGCTTTTCATTTCCGGCCGTTTCTCTTCGTTAGTTTCGATTCTGACATCTAACTTTATTCCATCGTGTTGACGCCTGCTATCGCGCACCCCTGAAATACCTCCAGGTGAAGAACGGCCAGTGGTGTCGGCGTGCCCCTACAGCCCAATGAACAACGGCACACATCCCTGCCTTCCCTGTACCGCGCTGTGCCCCGTGACCCATCCGTGAGCCAGAGCCATGAGTCGGAGCCAAAGCCAGAGCCATGAGCCGTAAGCCATGAGCCATGGTGGAGGCCCGGCGGCCGCCCCGCCTGACCGGCGCCTGTCCCGCAGACGGTCCGCGGTTCCGGGAAGAGCCGCAGGACGCGTCGGCCGAGGCTGGCCGCCAGGTGTCGCTGCACTGCGCCGTCGATGCCTACCCCAGCCCGGAGATCGTCTGGCTCAAGCGTGATTGCGACGACTGCCGCAAGGTAACGGCCTCGCTCTCCGGAGCCGGGCGGCTGGCGCCGTCCGCTCGGCGGCGTTTGGCCTGGTGGACTCACCCTCCTCTGGTGTGCTCCCTGTCCCCTTCCTGACTGCCCCCCCCCCCCCCCCTGTGTCCCGGCTCGGAACGACGTGTACTGCGTTATTGTATTGTATTGTACAGCCCAATGGCACCAATCAGCATGAGAGGCCGCAAATGGCCAGATCTGATATACGGTATGGCGGCGGTAATGATGACGATAATGTTGATGATGACGGTGATGGTTAGTTCCTCTCCCTCTTTTCCTCACTGTCTCCAGCATTGTCCGCGCTTCTTCTCCCGTTTTCCGTTTCTGTCCCTCCACACGGCGGTGGTGACCGCTGGGCCTGACTGAGCGCGGACGCGCTGTAACGCAGCGGGCGTCGACATTAGGCGGACGCCAGCCGGTGGCTGCGACGCCTGTGGCTAGCACGTGATATCGCCTGGTCGGCGCCGTCGGCGTGGGCTTGATTCTCATTTGCTTGACTGGGGTGCTAGCATGCGCGGAAGATGGATGACGTGGTGCGGCTGACAGTGCTTCGGACGAGCGTGGTGTGGCAGACAGACCGTTACTGACGAGGCTGGGGGGCGGCCGGGCCAGAACCCCTCTGGCTCGGCTTTTTGTCCAGGCTGCTGCTTCTCAGGATAGGGTTTTTTTTATACATGCTTATGCATTATGCTTATTTGTGGAGATAATTGCGGTATGCTTGTAGGATATGATTGTTATGCAGGTGATTAACTTATGCCCACTTGTCAATTGATCTCTCTCTCTCTCTCTTCTCTCTCTCTATCTCTCTCTCTCTCTCTCTCTCTCTCTATCTCTCTTCTCTCTCCTCTCTCTCTCTCTCTCTCCTCTCTCTCTCTCTCTCTCTCTCTATCTCTCTCTCTCTCTCTCTCTCTCTCTCTCTCTCTCTCCTCTATCTCTCTCTCTCTCTCTCTCTCTCTCTCTCTCTCTCTCTCTCTCTCTCTCTTCTCTCTCTCTCTCTCTCTCTCTCTCTCTCTCTCTCTCTCTCTCTCTCTCTCTCTCTTCTCTCTCTCCTCTCTCTCTCTCGCTCTCTCTCTCTCTCTCTCTCTCTCTCTCTCTCTCTCTCTCTCTCTCTCTCTCTCTCTATCTCTCTCTCCTCTCTCTCTCTTCTCTCTCTCTCTCGCTCTATCTCTCTCTCTCTTCTCTCTCTCTCTCTCTCTCTCTCTCTCCTCTCTCTCTCTCTCTCTCTATCTCTCTCTCTCTCTCTCTTCTCTCTCTCTCTTCTCTCTCTCTCTCCTTCTCTCTCTCTCTCTCTCTCTCTCTCTCTCTCTCTCTCTCTCTCTTCTCTCTCTCTCTCTCTCTCTCTCTCTCTCTCTCTCTCTCTCTCTCTCGCTCGCTCGTTCTTCTTTTTTTCTTTTCGTCTTCTTTTCCTTTTTTCTTTCTTTCTGCTCTTTCTGGTCTCAACTAATTTGACAAGGCGCACGAATTATTAATTATTACGCACCAATCCGCCGTGTGGGAACTTCTTAATATGAACTCCAAAACGCAATGTTACACAGCATTTGTGCTTGTTCCGGAAATGCTCTTTGCCTGGCCATGGTTTTCACCAGTCCGCACGATGAGCCACAGCTTCAGCCTGTTATCAGACTCAAAGTTGCGTGCAGAACAAGAAACTATTTGCGGGAGGCGCGCCCGGCCTGTTTTTGGCCGTGTTTGATTGCGCTGACCTCCCGGCGGGCTCGGGTGCTGAGCCAGCTCAGTCTGTTGTGCCGCGGCCGCGCCAGGCCAACGCCGCCGCGCTGTTGTTTCGCCACGTTGCGCACCTCTGGCTGCGGGGCGGCGTCGCCATCTCAGGATCCCATTTAAAGTTGGGCTCGCCGGCCTGGTCCGGGCCTGCGCGTCGCGGATCATTGCTCGCGGCGCCGGCGTCGGGAAGATGAACGTGTCCAATCACCTAGCTGCGTGGTAAGTCGGCTTCGGTGGTGGCCCTTTTTGTCGGCGGATGGTGGACAGCCGAGCTGGAGCGGGTCGGCGGCGGAGGCGGCCCAAACGCGGCTCGGCACCGGTCGTGGTGTCCAGCATACGCGGTCGGCGGCCCGTTGGTCACGTGTGCCAATGTCCGCGTCAGGATCGGGACACACGTGGTCTGCGTTCCACGAACCCCGTGTGGCGTGACCGCACTACTGCCGCTGAGTTGCGGACCTCGGGAGACGGTTGCACTCAGAGGCGCAGAGGTCATTATGCGAAAAGGTTTGCCCATATTTTTACTGGTGTTGGAAGTTGGGTGGCGTCAATAAGAAAGGACAAGTGTCTTCTCGAAGCTGCTTAACTGACTGTAACGGTTCGAACTTTGACATGATAAATGCATGATAAATGATGTTGTTTCTTGGAAATGTGGTGTCATGTATCTATGGCACTGGGCTCGTTGTTAACTTCCTACAACAGTGCCTGTCATACCTGAGTTTGAGTATATGAGTCCTCCTGCAGGGCTTAAAGTTTTATCTCAGCCTAATCGATTAGGAAGCGCCGCTGGTGTAGGCTGTGCCGCTTCTGCCACGCCCGCTGGAGCCGGTCGAGGCGGCGGTGTGACAATTGGCCCTCTTGAGTGTCATGGCTCTCTTAATCAACGAACGCGACAAGCAGCATTAACCGGGAACCTTGAATTATCTTGTTTTTAATGAATACAAATCCAGCCCATTGTTCGGTTCTCTAGCTTGTGCTCTGTGGTCCTTGTAACAGATGATATACATTTGCGCGTAATGGTAAACTAGAGGGCATGGTTCATAAGCATACAAGTGGCCGGCACTTAAACTACGTACTCGAGCGCGGCTGCAGGCTTCTAGTCGGTTGGTTAGAGCGATCACACGTGCGGCTCGATCCGGTGTCTTATTAAAGGACATGTTCGGGCTTCCCCACCAAACTGTAACATCCTGCTGGAAAGTGTACAAAGCGTCAGTCGGCCGAAAGCACCGAGCGTCCTGTTTCTCTTGCAATGGGCGATATGTACTCGCGGCAGCGTCTACAAGTTGGGATTATTGGCATCCAGCGCAGGCGGCTGAACCTGCTGTTTCCTCTGTTTTTGGCTTTTTAGACATGATGGAACTTATAGCGTTCGACTGAAATACTCAGTGGGCAACTTCGGTGACAAAGTACAAGCCTTCTGAAATCACTGAAAACCGACGGTTTTCCTATGCTGGTGTTCCATTAAACAATTCAGTACGCAGTTCTAGAAATGCGAGTTGGTAAAGGACATTTGAGCCCTAACTGACCTGAACGTCCACGCGGTTGCCGTTTGGAGGTCGTTCAGTTGTAAACAGGGCAGCAATTTGGAGCTTGAACCTCACCTATCTTCTTTCGAATACTTACATGAGTGTGCCGATCCGAGAAATTCGTTCAATTTTCGACTTGCTCTGATATGACAGTGAACGATGTGCGGCTCGTACTGTGGGAGCGGCTGCAATGTCGAGAAACCGCACATTCCCTGTAAAACGTGTTCACGCTTTTGTGTGGTTAAACTTCAGGTTCGATCGCGGGTTATAACGTAAAGGTATTTTGAAGCAAATAGAGCGTAAATAGCCCTCCGAATGCAGCTGTAGTGATGATTCACTGTAGTGCTGCTGCAGCTGTAGTGATGACTCACTGTAGTGCTGCTGCTGCTGTAGTGATGACTCACTAGTGCTGCTGCAGCTGTAGTGATGACTCACTGTAGTGCTGCTGCAGCTGTAGTGATGACTCACTGTAGTGCTGCTGCAGCTGTAGTGATGACTCACGTATTCGCTGCCATGGTTGAGTGATGCATTTACTGGCGTTCTCATTTTCATTTCATCTGAACGCATACTTTATTTAAGAATTATACATTCGGTCTCATTTCGTTGGTTTCCCTTTTGAACAAATGACTTGTAATCTCACTGTATTTATCTTCATCGTGCGACATTTTGCGCTGGCATTTTGTGCGCCGAGGGCATGCATGTAACTCTTCTAGAGCCTTAAAGAGAGTGTCCCACATTTGTGTGGGGTTTTGAGCTGAAATGGCCATTCTGAAGATCATTAGGTGCAGTCCGCAGCCCTTCTTTAGGCCTAATTCACTCTAGCTTCTGAGCTACACCCCCGCCAACATTTGCAGTTGATTTCGTTCAGACTGTTTCAAGGCTACTCCAGCACGCACGACGCTGTAGCAATACCACTGAAATCCTGCCACCTCACGAGTCACACGACGCTCAATGCCAGAAATGATATTGTCCAGCCGTTCATACTTGGACTCCGTAAGCGCAAGTATAACCCGTAGTATAGCGCCATACGGAGTATGGGAATACATGCAAACATGTTACACCCACGAATAAATATGCGAGTTACCACGAGAAAGTGTCAACACACGACCACATAACGACATTTGGCTCAGCGAACACTTTCAGCTCGTGCTGCCACCTCTCGACGAGTTTGATGCACTAGAAGTAAATGACAGTTTCGCACAGCTAGTTTGGAAGTACCTCTATGTCATACAAACGGTCCATTACGCAATAAAACACCAATGTATTGAAGACCATGCTTGTCAGAAATAGAAATCGTGCTGCCTAGAGCATCTTTTCCACTTAACGGGAGTCTTGCACATTTCTATGGGGTTTTGAACCGGAATAGCGAACTTTTTATAAATTTGATCCGGACCCTTTGAATGGATGGATTTCTGGGATCAGTGCTCACGTTAAGCAGCGCTTGCTGTGTGAGCTCTGACCCCCACCACCCGATTGCGCAATTCCAGGCAACGGCAGAATTAGTGACGAAATATTAACGTGCCGCAATGCTCGGCACGGTCCGTGTTGCCTTCTGACATCAACTGACCTTAAGCGCGACCGCTGCCACCGGCCGCAGGCCATACCTGTCATGGGGAAATAGCGAACGCCCTAAAGCGGTTCGAACGCAGCCTGCCACGGGTAGGTGGAGCGGAAGAGAGGCGCTCTAACCAACTGAGCCACCGGGACGGACAACTTGATAACTTGAGGACCTTTATATCATATATAATGTAATATAACTTATATATATATATATATACATATATATATATATATATATACATATATATATATATATATATATATATATATATATATATATATATATGCATATGTGTATAAATAGCATGACTTAAACTAGAATACGTTGAGGATATTTGGGCACAGTCCACAACCGGGTCCTTCTTAAGGCATGAACCACTGTAGTGTCTGACCTACACGCACGTTAAAATAGGGAAAGGTAAGTCGGAGAGAATATTTCAAGGTCACCTTGGCATTCATTACGTCATAATAATGTCATTCAAACTCTACTATTCCATAAGCCATACGGCGATCAAGACCGATAAGAATATAATGGTAGAGTCGTTCATATATGGCGCTTGCTAACACGATTTCCAGACGTAATGGCCGTCAGTTGGCTGTCAATCAATGTTGTGCAAGACACGAGGACATAATCAATGACGTGTCGAGGAGCGTATTTACTGAACCGAGAAATTGCGTAAGTTGTTAGTGCATTTGTGAGGAACACTATGCGCATAGATAGAACAGTAGTGACGGCCTTATTCCTCGCAGAAATGTCAGGAGAATGGAGGTGTAGATGCCTTGATGTTTCGGAAACATGCCTTCATTGAGACGAATAGCAGAAATGAATTCAGTATTGCCTGCCGATACTCCTGGTCGATTTTTTTTTTAGGCTTTTGGCTTGAAACAGCCAGCTACAACTTTTACAAGACACCAATATTTGAGGGATTATGCAAGAATAAATTGGCATGCATTACTACGATACAGTGCATATCTAAGAATTAGAATGCTCGAAAAATACATGTACATGCAAACGATTTCAAGTAGTCAGGCGTCACACCTTACGCTTCAATTATGCATGCAAGCGGGTTTAGCTCAACAGGCATCGCGCATCACGCGTCAGGCATCGCTTTTGCATGTAAACGATTCTAGGCTAGCACGCATCATGCATCAAGGCACACGTAATTTTCGAATAATCGGCCATGATGAGCCCCAAAGTGTAAACTGTGTGAAAAACATGAGAGGGACAAACGCGTCCATGTCGCGGAGTCCATGCGCTCTTTTCGTTTGAGATATACTAAACAACTGGGAGACGCTAAAAGCATAACAGGAAATACCTCTTTCGGATACCGTCTTTTTGACAAAACAGGCTTTGGCTGAAATCCAGGAAGGTATGGACCCTATGCCCCTTTTAGAGCTTGAAGTCATCTACAGGGCACAGAACCACCCAGCCAGGAAAATGAGCGAATCTGTTCTTATAAAGTGCCGGCGACCAAACCTTAACGTACAGGGCTCATCATGGCCGATTATGCAAACGTGATATGTGCCTTGATGTGTAATGTATGCTGGTATAAATCGGTTATATGCATGAGTGATACTTGATGCGTGATGCGCGATGCCTGTTCAATTGACATCGTTTGCATGTATAATTGATGCAAAGTGTGATGTCGGTTTACTTGAATTCGCTTGCATGTTTGAATGAGGCGTGATGCGTGATGTCTGTTTACTTGAGTTTGTTTACATGCACATGCCTTTTTTCTTGCATTCTTATTCTTAGTTAGATATGCACTGTATCGTAGTAATGACCGGCAATTAATCCTTGTATAATCCCCTGAATGCTGATGTCCTGTAAACACCGTGGCTCGCTATTTCCAAAAAAAAGAAAAGTAGACTTGGATCATCAGCAGGCAATTTTTAATTTAGTTCTGCAAGTCATTTCAATAAAGGATGTGGCCGAAATATCAACACGCCTATATCTCCATTGTCCTGGCCGTTCTCGGAGGAACAAAGCTATTTCTACTGCCTTAACCGATAAATTGTGTTGTCTAGTGCAGTCTTTTCCACTTAAAAGCATACGATTATTTCTAGGCGAGCTTGTCTCATATCTGATGCTCGCTTCAAGATCTTCCGGTGTGGAATATTCCCTCAAGTACACTGAGAGTTATAAATGAGTTCATTTAATCATATCTGATGCTTGCTTCAATATCTTCGAACGTGGAACGTTCCCTTTAATGGTCTGCAGTCGCAGTAACCGACAAGGCGAGCATTGTCATGTACTTCCCGCAGTGAACAAAGCACAGAGAACGCTGCATCTCCTGGACTGAGACAAACCCCGGTCTACAGGCGTAGCACATTGCAGGCTACATCACACGTGTTTGCAAGCGACTCTGAGCTGAGCTGTTTGGGGGGAGGGACCGACCATAGGTTTCGAATGAGAAGTTTTGGCTCCTCGTGAGCTCCTTGATCATGTACTTTTGTTCGGTGTTGTATGGTGTGTTTGGGAGCGCGTGTCCGTGATGTAGGCGTATTTGACCCTATCGATCTTCCAGTGCCTGTTGATCGGATTGCAAAAGCCACGTTTTCTTCTCGCCTGACTAGATTCTGCGGAAAGGCCAGACAAAATACAGTGGAGTACAATACAATATGATACAGTAGAATAATTGCAAGCTGGATCTGCCAAGGCACCAGGATGCGAGCGGTTGTGAAACGAAGACAAACAAATATTTGCCCATTCTCTAACAGTACGGAAGCTGTTCGCTGCTCTGAGTCGCGCACGACACGGCAGTGGTCTCCGGGACCACGTCAGTGGTCTCCGAGACCACGGGTCCATACCGCGGCCCGGTTAGCGCTGGGCACGGCCGAGAGGGGAGGGGGCGCGTGGGGTCGAGGTGGGGCTGTCCCAGAGCGGTCAGTAGTCGCTCCAGCAGCAGCAGCCGCCGCCGCCGCTCGCTGGCGGCAATGGAGAGTTACGAGTCTCCGGAGCTCGCCGTCCATAACGCCCCCGGCCGCGGCGCGCTCCGGCCGGAGAGGGGTTCATCGGATCGGACCGGCCTACTCGGGAGGTGATCAAATGCAGATGGAGCGAGCACAACGCAGCCTGAGGGCGGACATGTGTGCTCTGGGGCAAGCTGCAGTTGTTCGGCTTGGGCGGCCGGGTCCCGACTTCGCGAACATGTGTACTCTGGGGCAAGCTGCAGTTGTTCGGCTTGGGCGGCCGGGTCCCGACTTCGCGAACATGTGCTCTGGGGCAAGCTGCAGTTGTTCGGCTTGGGGCCGGGCCCGACTTCGCGAACATGTGTACTCTGGGGCAAGCTGCAGTTGTTCCTTGGGCGGCCGGGTCCCGACTTCGCGAACATGTGTATTCTGGGGCAAGCTGCAGTTGTTCGGCTTGGGCGGCGGGCCCGACTTCGCGAACATGTGTTCTGGGGCAAGCTGCAGTTGTTCGGCTTGGGCGGCCGGGTCCCGACTTCGCGAACATGTGTATCTGGGGCAAGCTGCAGTTGTTCGGCTTGGGCGGCCGGGCCCGACTTCGCGAACATGTGTATTCTGGGGCAAGCTGCAGTTGTTCGGCTTGGGCGGCCGGGCCCGACTTCGCGAACATGTGTACTTGGGGCAAGCTGCAGTTGTTCGGCTTGGGCGGCCGGGTCCCGACTTCGCGAACATGTGTGCTCTGGGGCAAGCTGCAGTTGTTCGGCTTGGGCGGCCGGGTCCCGACTTCGCGAACATGTGTACTCTGGGGCAAGCTGCAGTTGTTCGGCTTGGGCGGCCGGGCCCGACTTCGCGAACATGTGTATTCTGGGGCAAGCTGCAGTTGTTCGGCTTGGGCGACCGGGCCCGACTTCGCGAACATGTGTACTCTGGGGCAAGCTGCAGTTGTTCGGCTTGGGCGGCCGGGCCCGACTTCGCGAACATGTGTATTCTGGGGCAAGCTGCAGTTGTTCGGCTTGGGCGGCCGGGTCCCGACTTCGCGAACATGTGTACTCTGGGGCAAGCTGCAGTTGTTCGGCTTGGGCGGCCGGGTCCCGACTTCGCGAACATGTGTGCTCTGGGGCAAGCTGCAGTTGTTCGGCTTGGGCGGCCGGGTCCCGACTTCGCGAACATGTGTACTCTGGGGCAAGCTGCAGTTGTTCGGCTTGGGCGGCCGGGCCCGACTTCGCGAACATGTGTATTCTGGGGCAAGCTGCAGTTGTTCGGCTTGGGCGACCGGGCCCGACTTCGTGAACATGTGTACTCTGGGGCAAGCTGCAGTTGTTCGGCTTGGGCGGCCGGGCCCGACTTCGCGAACATGTGTATTCTGGGGCAAGCTGCAGTTGTTCGGCTTGGGCGGCCGGGCCCGACTTCGCGAGTTGTTGGGCTATGGCGATAGAGGCGCCACAGCAACGTGGCTCGAGGGCCTGATCACTGCATTACGCACTTTCCATTTTGAATGCCCTTTCCGTCTGTTAAAAGATGACTAAGTAGTGCTTTGGGTATCTTGTGGCACTCAGAACTGTATTTTGCAGAGTAAAAGTAAATGATGCACTCTTCCATTTGTACCTTGTGATAGATCCGTTAAACCTTTATGGGCCCACCAATCCCATCAGCCGTCACAACCACTTCAGGCGCGGTGATCACTTTGAGTGACAGTGTTTCCTGGAGGTTCACCGCGAGTGCCCGTTGTGAGTGAACTCGTGGAATGTCACATTTGACCTCCCTGGCCGTCTGAGGTGGGCATCACTCGTGTCACTGTGTTCCCTCGAGGTCACTCGCCCTGATCTCTGAGCCTCTCTGAGCTCTCACCAGCCCGCTCCGTTCCAGGTGGTCGGCCTGGGCTCTGAGCTGAACCTGCCTGATCTCTGAGCCTCTCTGAGCTCTCACCAGCCCGCTCCGTTCCAGGTGGTCGGCCTGGGCTCTGAGCTGAACCTGCCTGATCTCTGAGCCTCTCTGAGCTCTCACCAGCCCGCTCCGTTCCAGGTGGTCGGCCTGGGCTCTGAGCTGAACCTGCCTGATCTCTGAGCCTCTCTGAGCTCTCACCAGCCCGCTCCGTTCCAGGTGGTCTGCCTGGGCTCTGAGCTGAACCTGCCTGATTTCTGAGCCTCTCTGAGCTCTCACCAGCCCGCTCCGTTCCAGGTGGTCTGCCTGGGCTCCGAGCTGAACCTGCCTGATCTCTGAGCCTCTCTGAGCCCTCACCAGCCCGCTCCGTTCCAGGTGGTCGGCCTGGGCTCTGAGCTGAACCTGCCTGAATTCTGAGCTTCTCTGAACTCTGACCAGCCCGCTCCGTTCCAGGTGGTCGGCCTGGGCTCCGAGCTTCTCTGAAGTCTGACCAGCCCGCTCCGCTCCAGGTGGTCGGCCTGGGCTCTGAGCTAAACCTGCTTGAACTCTGAGCTTCTCTGAACTCTGACCGGCCCGCTCCGTTCCAGGTGGTCGGCCTGGGCTCAGAGCTGAACCTGACGGTGACGCTGGACTCCGTGGGCCGGTACGAGTGCCGCGCCGCCACCACCGGCTTTCCAGAGATCTCGCGCCAGCTGATGGTGTTCGCGCGCGCGCGACCTGAGGTCAGCGCGCGCTCGCCGCAGCCGGGCACCGCCGGTGGCACCGTCCACGTCGAGTGTGTGGTGTCGAGCGTGCCACTGCCCTCGTCCACCACCTGGTACCACTACGGCCGGCCAATTCGGACAGGTGGGTGGACTCGGCCGCGGCGCGGCGCTGCGGGCGTTTGTGGGAGCGCGGCGCGGGGCCGCAGCGGTGTGCCTCGCAGTGCTGTGGAGCGAAACGTGGAGGGGTGAGTCATTGTGCCGTCGTCCAACTTTTCAGGGATCAATCTGCCGCCAGTCTCCAACGTTATTGACCCTATGACTGTTGCCATATTTTGATGGCTTAGGAAGTGACCAAGAAACGTTTTTACGTCAAGTGTGTGCGTCGACAGAATGGGTCAATGATCCTTTTCCGGCCGCACGGCTTAAACCAGGGGCTGGTTCGCTGATGTAACTATTGGCTGGAGTTTGGCTGGATAACATGCAAACCAATTAGGATCTATTCGCTTTCTGATGGGGAGAAAAGGATTCTGCAATCACCCTAAAATTATTGGCTGTCACCAATTCGAGAACTCGTGAGCTCTGCGCACTTCATGTCAACTCGCACGAAATATTTCGAAAGTGCAGGACACGGTTGGTGGCTGTAAACCCTGGTAAGCTGCGAACAACGTGTCTGTATATTAATAGGCTCTGGATTTATCAGTTACATGCAGAATAATGTAAAGCTCGTATGGCACGATCAGGTGGGGATGTTATTGCGTAATTGTTTGCGCCGTTTGTGTCCCGGAGTGACCGGCTGTTTCATCTCCGCAAGAGAGCGTAGCGAGCTGCGGCCGCACACTCCGCGGCTGGCTCGCGTCGCGTGCCGTGCTTAGGACGCCGGCGCCGGCCGTCGAGCCGTGTCCGTGGGCGGCCGGAGCCGGGAGACGGCCGCCGGCTCTAAAGTGGCGGCCGTGATCCATCTCCGGCGGGGGATTTCCTGCCTCGCTGTCGGTGATTGCGCCGCGCTACACAATGCCGGCCGCGGCGCGGAACGCGGCTGGCCGCACGCGAATTTGAGGCCGCCGTCGGGGCCGTCCATAGTCTCCGATCGACGCCGATCCGCGTCGAGGGCCAAGACTGGCGCGGCGCAGGCCGCCGGCCGACGCCGGTGCCGCCGGCGCCGGGCCGATGGAGTGATCAGCGGGCGGCGAGCGCCGACGGCGTGAGGCTCGGGTGACAAGCGGACGTGGGACGTGGGGAGCGCCGACGGCGAGAGGCTCGGGTGACAAGCGGACGTGGGACGTGCGGGAGCGCCGCGGCCCATCTGGCGGACGGACGAAGCTGTCGCCCAGTCAGAGCCTTGCTGGCGGCTGTAAAGACATGACACCAGGAGAATGGCACCAGTAGAATGGCACCAGAAGAATGGCACCTGGAAGGTTCGGGCGGGTTATTAGTTCAGACGAAACAACTATTAGAACTTTTGTTTTTGTCGGTAGTGTTATGCCTTATGCTGTACACTTAATACTAGTGTAAGCAAAAGGGCATTTCACTAATTCGGTAATCAAGAACGAGACGAAGGCAGTGGTTCCGTAAATTGTTCTTTCTCGTAAAGACGTTCACTTTGTCGTCCCCATTTCTGGGCAGGCATGCTGCGCCGGTGATAATCGAACCAGAAATATTTGAGGCACTACCACATCTCAGAAGGTCTGCGATGTGTTTCGTCGCCCACGTAACACAGAATCCCTCTCACTACATAGTTATTATTTGATAAATTCCAGACGTGACGCAGATGCGAACGACCTTGATAAAAGTAAACTGACTTGCGCCTGCAGATGCGTGGGACGATGCCGCCAAATGACGAGCCGTATCCAGACAGCAGCCATCAGTCGCAATGATCTTATCGCCGTCCTCGCAGACGCCGGTCGCTATAAGACGGTGGACGAGCCCATTCTGGGGGGAGTCCGGAGCCTGCTGGTGATCTCCGCAGCCAAAGACTCAGACTTTGGTCTGTACAACTGCACCTTCCGCAACGAGTACGGATTCGACTCGGCGACGGTACTCCTCGAAAAACAAGGTCAGTGTGCGTGTGTTAAGCCACAGATTCTCCTGGCAGGCAGTGCGCCGGGGCGGGGCGGAAGGGGGCAATGCCGTGCGTGTCGATAGTAGTCGTTCTGTTGTTTGCCCTTTGCGGTGTCGGGTGTTGACACCACCCGACTGGACATAATGCAACATGACACATCATGCTGATGTTATCTTGTAATAATTGTGCCGAACTGATTCATTGTCAAGTCCACGTGCAGCGCATTACTTCGTTTCCTTGCTAGTTGTGGTAGACTTCTGTATGTATCCCGGTCCTCCCTTGAGTTAGGAGGCACGGGTTGTTGGGGGTGGGGGGGGGGGGGGGGAAGCAGAACTTCCTCACGCCCCGAAACTTCTTCCATATCTATCCGTCGGGTGCAATGGCATACTGGTCGGTATGCATGCCCCGATACCGGCCGGGTGCACCGGTACAGCTATGAGGGCATGCCAGGCCGTGTTGACCCGTCGGCAATGAGCATCGGCCGTCATCATTATGTCGGTGAGGACCAAACAGACCACGTCCGTCCCAGCGGCGACCTAGCTCTCATCATGTCAGTCATCTGGCCGTTATTGGCGGAGATCCCAAAAAGCGGTCTGTGGGGAAATCACGTGACGCACTCTTCCTGTAAGAAATTGGTCACAAATAAATTCGCGAGAAGTTGGCGTGACCTTTGTCTGCCCTGAGGTTCCGGCATTCTGCAATGGTGCCAGCCACGTCCGTGACGGCGAGCCGCCGGCAATAATTGAGCGGCGGCCACTGCAGCCCGCTTGTCATTCAGCGAGGCGTGTGGTGAACCGGCTGAATGTCCCCGGTCGTCGCCCTGACTTGTCATTTATCGGTCGTCGCAGCACCGAGAGACCGGCAGAGCGGGCCGCTCCGACCCAATCCTGATAGACAGTAGAGTGGGAAATTTTCGAATTCTTCTCATTGAAACCGTATCGGGAAATAAAGATGGCCGCAGGCGGTGGCCTGTACGAAAGCGGGCTTTTATTGCGCCGGCCGCCACTCTGTATGCTGGCGGGCGCTGGCCGCCTGCGCTCTCCAGCCAGTTATGAGCGAACGCCGAGTTTTATTTGTACTCCAGCCAGATTACAGGCGTTTGTCATAGACGCCGTCGGCCACGCGCGCCTCTGGGTTTAATTGTCGAGCTGGCTGGGCCGGCCGGCCGGCGCGGGTCGTGGTCAGTTGACAGCGTCGTCTGCGCCAGCCGACGGGCGATGGAGGGGGGGGGGGGGGGAAGGGGCGGGGGCGGGAGGAGCCCCGCGATTCGTCAGATGCAGCTGCCCCCCCCCCCCCCCCCCAGCCGGCCGACCCAGACCAGAGAGCGGCGGGACATGAACTGTTTCAGCGATATGAAGGTGGTGTCTTTGTGGATTTGTTTGATCTCCGTGGCAGAGAGGCCGTGTTCGATAAGTCGAATGTTGCTCTTTGCAATCTTGAAGACCAAAAGCGTCAAGGAATTGTTGTCACATCAAAGCTAGAGTATATGCTGCGATATAGGTCGTCGATATGTTTATGAAGCAGGTCGTTACGTTTGATTGAGGTTATTTTCCACAGCCCCCGGCTATCTCAATAACTATACTGACCAATGCTCAAGATTTTTAGGTCATGGGTGTCTCAACGCTGTATTTAAGAGGGCCGTAGATAGGAACGGAACAGAACACTGATTAACATGCGCTGCACTCGAACAATGTGGATTTATTGCGGAAACGATCTGCGAGGGGTGAACGGGTCAGTTGAGCATCCACTTGCCCCAGACACTCGTGGGTCGACGACCCGCACTGGGAGCATTGCTGTTCGGGTGGCGCGTGACCAAATCATCCAGCGGCGGCAGCTCGGCTCCCGGGGGATGGGGGTGATGAGGTCAGGGCGAGGACACCTCAGCAGCGGCTGCAATAGGGCAGCGGTCGTTATGTCCAGCCGCTCACCCTTGCGCCACTTCTGGTGGAGGAACGGTATGGGCCATGAAGAAAGTTTTTTTTAGGTGTCTAGACTTGACATCTTTTTGTGAAACGGTTTTAGAATGATAAAGAACGCAGTTTTTCATGTATTGAAGCAGCAAGCTATCATCTACATTGCATTTTAGCGCCCACCGCCGCTGATCTGCTCCTTGTGTTCCGCCAGCGAGCGTGCCGCTTCTGATCGTGCTGTCTGCTGTGGTGGGAGCCATCATCGCCATCCTCTCCGTCATCCTGGTGCTGGTCATGTGCCAGCGGCATCGTCGGCCAGCCGGCAGGGCCCCAGGTAAGGCGGTCGCAGGTCGGCCAGGTCACGGTCGTCCGCCGGCGCACGACGGCCGCGATGAACCGCGCCCGTTGGTTGGGAGTTTTGATAAAGTTCAGACTTCAGGTCAGGCTAATTCACTTCGGTCGCGCTTATTTATTCATGGGCGTTCACCTGATGGATCTCGGCCCGGACTGATTGTTAAAGAGGCACGCCTCACACGGCACGGATTGCTTCGTCGCGTATGGCGGCGCGGGCTACTTCTCGGACGCGCTCTGCCGCGGGCCAGGGTCTTCTGTTCAGGAAGGGGTGGGGGTGGGGAAAGAGTTATCATGACAATGCTGGGAGGAGGTCCGGCGCATCTAAGATGCTTGAAAGATCAAAGGCGTTGATGACAAATGCGTGAAATGAACGGTTAAGTGGGAAGTATTCATTTTCGTAACCAATTAAAAGATGATCATCTTTCTAACGGTGCTGGAGAAACCCTTGTGATTGTGTAATTCATTCACATACAACAGCGTTAAAATGTTCAAAAGCGACCGACTAGGTTGTAAACTGTTCTCAGGCTGCAGCGACCTTGGGGCCGTCACTGGCGCAGCAGACACGCGGCCACGAGCCGGCCCGAAGCAGCGCTCGCGTTATCACGCCGCGTGCGATATGGCCGCGCTGAACACCATTCATTCGCGCAGGGATTTGGCAAGAGGCGGCTACCCGACGTTCTATGCATACATCAATCACACCCTTTGTCAGGCGTGATCCGCACCGACGCGTGGCTACGGCCTGCGGAAGCGTGCCGCGCGCGCTGTGCGCTAGTGGTCGGCCCTGGGCCAGATGAATGGAACGGCGCGGGCGGGGTCTGAGTCGGTATAAACTGATCAGCACGGCGGTGTTATGCGAGATAAATTGATCAGCGGGGCTGTGGTACCTGAGGTGGATTGAAGAGCGCGGTGGTATTGTGAGTTCAATGGACGCCCCCAGCCGGAGTTTGCGTAGCTGAATTCAGCCGATTCGCTGCCGTACGTTGGCTGTGCTCTCCTAGACATCATTCGTGATCAGCTCTTTCAATGTACTCCGTCGGTGGTGAGAGCTGTCTGACTTTCGTTGGAGCAGCGGTCTTTTCAGCGGTCTGGAGCAGAGACTTCCGAGTCTCTCGGGACTTCATAACGCCGGCTTCAAAATAAATTTGGATGTTCCGGGTTGAATGAACTCATATGGGCTTGACTAATGCATGCGGTGCCACAGGCATTCTGCTGCCCCTCAACCTGGTATGGACTAGCAATCATCACGGCATCCTGCGGAAATCAACCTCGCGGCCTATTTGTTTTGTAAATTTATGAAGAACTTGCTCGTTGTGCCAGCGATTGAACACACTGGCCGTGACCGCTGCTGTTGCACGGCAGGTCTGTCCATGTCTTGCCCTCTGCCAATTCATGCAATACCATGGGTGAAGAACATTGTGTGACATTCTGTGGGTGATTTCATGTTAAACCAGTGATCAGGCCACAATCAGTTTGCAGTCGGGTGGTACGTAAAGGTGGCGTTATGATGGTGCCAGGCCTTCGACCGCTGGCCTGGCCTGGCTGACTGTGGCCGACCGTCTGGAGCTTGGTGACATGGCTACCATTCGGCTGTTCAGTCGTGAAGGACGAGCACGCTCAGCCCATGCCGTGTGACATTCTTAACCTGTAGCCGGCGAGGCGTCAGCCACGGGACAGTGAAGCGATTCTGAGGGAACCCAAATGCGCTTTGGACACGACACGTTTCACCCTGGCGCCGGTAACCATTAAAAGAGCACGAACGTTGGTCAGTTAAAAGCGTGACTGCGCGCCGCCCCACCGAGGAATGTCCCTCAGCAGGGGCCAATATGTGCCGCCCCCCCCCCTCGGTGACGCTGCCAGTTAACGACACTTGTGATAGCCCGTGCGTACCATGCAGCGCAGAGCGGCGTGTCGGCAGCGGGGCCCGAGCGCCGCGGTCGTGTCGCTGACCGCACCCCTCTCCACGTCGCAGCCGACGGCAGCGAGAAGACCTCGGCCCGCCCGTCCGACCTCAGCTCAGCTGAGTCCGACCTCAAGATGGAGCTGCGCAGCTCGTCGTCGCTCTCGGGCCGCACCGGGTCCGAGCGCTGGGACGACGAGCTCTCCACCTTCCGGTACCCGGACGACATGACCGACGCCTCGTTTCCGCCCGTCAGACAGGTGCGCACGCCGCCGCCGGCGGAGCGGGCGGCAACTCGGGGTCGGCTTGGGAGCGGGAGGGCAGATGCCACACCGGTCACGTTACTGGCTGCATGCGCTAGGCTGTGGTGGGCAGCGCTGACGGTACGTGCTGGAACTGTGACTAAAAACTACCCTGTGCTGGAGTTGTTGACGGATAGATCAGGATAGCAGTGTGACGGGATAGAACTACGCAACGTAGGTCGTGCGGGCACCCTGGTGTAGCTAATTGTACGCGGCCTGACACACGCTAATACAGGATGGGTTATAAATGATGTACGTGTGGTCAGGTCATTCTCAGAGCGCGGTGCGTTTCATTCACTTCATAACGTCCTCGTAGAACACCCCAGTGTCCACCGTTTTTGCCGGCTGTCCCTGCCTACCTCTGTCTACTGTCTGGTTTACTCGTCCGCGTCGGCTAACTGCCGCCGGCGCTCGACCGCTGCCGTCCGGGCTCAGGGGGATTTCTGTTGTTTTCTGCTGTCTGCCGGCGCGCTTATTGCCTTTTATAGCGACAGCGCCGCCCGTCCGGCCGGCCCGGCGGACCGCGCTAAAAATGGCCCATTTGGCCGCCGTCAATTTAGCGTCTTCGAGGATTCTCGGCACGTGGCGATTTCATTATTCTTATCGGCGCCGGCGGGAGCCGCTGTTGCTGGATAGTGCGGCGCCGACGAGCGGCGACAACTCTGGCGCGGCGACGACGCAAATTAGGCAAACACTGCCGACAAACCCGCAGTCTAGATGGAAATTGTCGCAGTCGCCACTTATTGATGGAGACGGACGAGAGATTTTCCTGCAGGCGTGCAGCCGTTTGATTTGGCAAAATATCGGAACGCAGCTGGAGTCTCCAAGTTTCCTTCTCCCATTACGAGAAGGAACTTTATAACTCGTTTCTTTTGTTGGGCGGCGCGGCCGTGGGGTTTTTACCAAGTTCAGTATCTGCTCTTTGTTCTCGGCTTTCCAGAACTTGGGGAATAGAGGACCGGTTACTTCCAGCCGGAACAAATATTTTCTGTATCGTGAAGTGGAACTTATGTAACTCGATAAACCTTTAATTTAGTCTTTCTAGTTGGATTTTAACCGTGTGATATGCATCGTTTACGTTAACGACGCGTTGCACGGCTCTGTATGTGTTGCTTTATGTGTGTGCGACCTGCTTTAAACCTGAGTTGTGGTTATATCCTGTGGTAGGTGACATTGCCGCAGTCCGATTTTTCGTGATGGGGCCCCGTGGCCCTCCCATTGGCTACGTCCCTGTCTTCCGCACATGCACGAGGTCTGTCCCTGTGTGTTCCTGTCATGCAGCGTGGTGCATGGCAGAGGACGGCCACCGGTGCCTCTCTGGTCGGTTTTAAGGCATCCCTGGGCGTGTAGTGTGACCCTTGCCGGTTGGTGTTCCCGTCTTGCTCCCTCACAATCGCCATCGCGATGACGGTGCTTTGCTCGTTAAAACCCGTGCGTGGAGCCCCACTTCAGTGGGCGACGGTGAGTAGCTGACAACACTGTGAGCTGGCCTGTGGATCAGCAGCCTGTGGATCAACAGCCAGCCCCGTCTGTGGGTCATCTCTAGTGTGGACGGATGTGATCAGCTGATCCCCTCCTGTCCAGGCCGGTGTCAGGTCTTTGGGATCGGCACTTCACTAGCGCTACCTTACCGTTGCTTTACCGGTTTGCGTCGGCGGGTCAGTGAGGGGAAAGAGCCCGGCTACGCCGACCCTGACGCAACGCCGGTCATTTCTCTCGCCTGCTGCGGATCCCGCTTTTGTTAGGATTTAATCTGGTTGAAAGGTGAGCGGTGTTTCGGCTTTTTGTGGTCCGGCCAAGCGCGGCCGCCCTTCCACAGCGGCCCGTCTGACTGTTGTCCGCCCCAGGCTAATCTGGTAATGAAGCAGTTGACCTCGCGCGGTGTTGGCGTGTCAGGTGCCCTCTCCTTTTAGTTTGCGCTACGAAAATTCGTTAAATGGAACAACAGCTTGTAGATCGATGTGCTACGATTGTGCTCGCTGGTCGTAATTTAGTGGCGTATGGTATGTATTATTTAAATGAACTGTTTTGTACGATGGCGTAATGTCTGGCCGCGCAGAATGATTTATATGCAAAGCAGACCTGTACTCACTACCTGCTCAGCAGAATGGTTCCGCCTCGACCTCACAGTGCGTGGTATGGAATTCGACTGTAGGAGCACGGCACCATTTTTGCTCGACTTCGATCCTGGCCCGAGGACATGTGATTTATTCCGGGAATCGATCCCCACGGAGTTGGTTTCGGCCCGATAACCCGTTATGTGTGCCCCATGGAAGCCTAAATAGGACATTTATTTTGATTACACGGTCATATATGCCGGTAATCGATTTCTGGAGAATGCGCGGTGTCAGGCTATGTGTATTACCTGTTGCATGTGTATATGTTGACACGCATGTGACATGGTTCACTAAGTGGGAACTCCACTGATCAGAAAATTTAAGTGAACTTTTTTACCGTGACTCAACGAAAATTTGGTTGATTCAGGAACGGCGTCGGAATCCGCCTGGAATCGAACACAAGTTCGCTGAGCGACACAGATGGGCCCTACGGATGATTTCAGAAGCGTTTAAGACTCACGACAGAGCCTTCAACAGGCTGTAGGTCTCATTCCCCTCCCCCCTCGAAATCAACTGCGGCAAGATGGGGGTTCCCAACAGCGCATCAGAACAGTGGGCAGCGCGGGTAAGAGTCAAGAGAGTTTGATCCCATGACGTCAAGTGTCTGACGTGCCGTCCGGGGGCGCCGAGCCGTCGAATTGGACGAGACCACGTGACATAACGAGCTCGGACGCTGGATCGACAGCCAGAGTTCTGCCGGCACACCGAGCGCGGCCAAACTCGCGCGGACCCGCTCGGCCTGTCCCGCTTGTTCCCAAAGCGTCGGCCCAACGCTGGCGGGCAGCAGCAGGCCGCTGTTGGAGTGGCGTGTGGAACAGAACGCTATCTATGGCGCTGTCATGGTGTGGTACACTAGTTGGCGCAAACAAAACGTAAAGGTCATTAGAAGACAGCCAACCGCGCAGCTGGCGTTTGTTCGCTGGAGACACCTGTCTGCAAAAGGAGGCGGTACTTATTGGAGGCAGCTTGTATCACCGACTGATGGGTGGTGACAGATGATGATCATTTTTGATGTGATGTGATGTGATGATGATGGTGATGATCATCATTTTTGTGCCTTACCGCTGATATACTCATGGTGTATGTACGTGCGTGGTGGCATGTCTTCCATGAAATCCCAGGAAATGATCCGTAATTTATATCACTTTGATCTGTTCCCAACCTTTGCGTACATTTTAGCAGGAAACGGGCGTATCACAGCATTCCGAAGCTCCTTACCGTCGTTCGTCACCGACCTGCCGCTGTCCGGCAGGGCCAGAACAACACAGGCTACGTGTCGTTCCCAAACTACGACCGCGACTACGCGCCGTCGCCGGCGCTATCGCCGTACGGCGACCCGCGGCTCTCCGCGCGCTACGGCAATCCGTACCTGCGCACCACGAGCCTGAGCAGCCTGCCGCCGCCGGCCGGCTACGGCGGCCGGGCGGGCGCGCCGGCCGCGCGGCTCGCCACGCACGTGTGACCCGCCGCCCGGCTGACGGCCGCCGCGTGACAGCCGCCCGCTGCCGAGGAACGCGTGGCTTTCCGCACGGGCGGGCAGCGCGCGGGGCCGGCGAGGAGGCGCGCTCGGACGTGGGGCGGCGGCGGCGGCGCGGCCGGCGCCCGCCGCCAGTGCCGCGGCATGATCGCCGCCGGAAACGGACGGCTCAGAGGACCGGAATGTGGTGTCAGCTGTTGGCTCGGCCAGGTGGAGACGTCACGGCCGCTGGCCGGCCTGGTTGGCCGGCACCGCGGCTGTCGACCGCGTGGATGTCGTGTGACGGTGGACGTGGAGCACTGCCAGTGGTGTGCCTTGTGGACGTGTCTTCCTGTCTGTTGTCAGCTAAGAGCATGTACACAGTGTTTGCCTGCCGGGCGCCTGACATTGGCGGCGGCGGCGGCTCGATGCCATTGGATGTGCTGGAAGTCTTATGATCTAGTCAGTAAAAGCTGGATTTCACGCAGGAACGTCTTGAATCCGGCCGTAGCGCAGTGCTGCTTTTCTCCTCTCATAAGCGATTGTTTAGTTTGCTTTTCGCGCCGCGTTGAAGAGCGTGGTTATCGAGATCGTCTGACTATGGAGAGCGCATTTATATGTACATTTCCAGGCCAGTAGTCGCGTGAGCCCTGCCAAAGACGCTATCTGTGTAAGTGCCGCACGTGTGTGATGAAAAGAGTGGCCACGGGACGGCCCGGTATCGAACCAGCCGGTGGCGTCCCTGTGCCGCCAGTTTTATATTCCCCGAATAAAGCTTTACTTCATATCCTGAAGACCGACGAGGCAACCAGCTGCTTTTGAAGTGCGTGGCCCGTGCGGATGCGTTTCGGGCACCGCCTTTCGCCGCGAAGCCAAAGCCTGAGAGCTTTTGCGAAATCCCATCTGGTATGGCAGCATTCAGTCGCCAGAGAACGCGCTCGCTGACATGCGACGAGGTAGTAAACACCCGTCTCTGAGTCCACATAGGTGGAAGGTGCCACGGAAATGTAATGCAGATTTCAATGCGGAAATGAGCCTCCATCAGGTTTGACTGCGATTCGCGCCAGTGCAGTGATGGGACGGATAGGACGCTGGTTGAAGACTGGAGAGCTGCCGCCGTCGACGACGCCACCTATAACGGCGGCATTTACGTACCGACGCCATCTAGTAGGGTGTATCGAAATTTTTGTAGATGACACGGCACATTTTCTTCCACCATAAACGTATCACTGTTCGGTCGCTTGAAAGTGAACAAAAAGGCGGATTTTCAAAATTTGTCCGTACCGGGTCTCATTATCTGAGATTCCGTGGCCCGGAGCGCTTTAGCAGCGCGTGGGCGCGATGACTTCTGTTCTCTGGAGTCCTGGATCAGACGCTTGGGGATGTCACGTGCGCACCGGCTGTCGGGGCCGTTTCGCGCTCAGATATACTAGGTCTGAGTCTAGAAATGAGTAAGTGTAAATTTGTTCTGTGTTTTCCCGCATTTCAGCTAATGTTGGAGACACGACTTGCTTCGGCTGCATTTTGCGCAGGATCGATTACAGTCGCGGGGCGGCAGAAGTACAAGCGATCTCCTGTCTCAAGGAGATGTTTCAATTTTGCAGGGATTTTAAGATCAACCTTGTACCTCTCAACCTTGTGCTTTCCAATGTATAATCATGACTTTTTAAGACCAGCCAATCTCGTTTTTGTCCCTGCAAGCAACTTGTTTGACACGCCTGGATATTTGAAGCCTTTTTTCATGATGTTCAATTATTTCACACCTGGATATTTGAAGAATCTGCGAATATCACGTGATCAATAACAACACCCAGTCATCGACGCGGTCGCTGTCGCCGTCAGTGCTGGTCGGCTCTCATTTGGATATGATGCGACGCGCAACACGAAGCAACGAAGTCGCACGTTTTGTCGCATAACCATATTTCTAGACTCAGACAGGAACAGGGAGCATGACTGCGTCTAGCACTCGCCATTTTAATTGCACTTTGTCGATACCTCATACCCATAAAGGTGGACATCTATTAAAATTATGTCTGGCCTGCCCACCATAGAACTGGCGATCAACCGGAATTCGCGGGACACCATACGCATCGTCTGCGAGCCTTCGCGACCGTAAGAACTACACAAAAACGTCTTTAGATATTGGCGGAGATGTCTGGTGACGATAGCCAATGACTCCTGGATCACGGCTCGTGTACCCTTTGAATCGTAGCCAAAGCATGACAATTCCAGAATGGCGCTGGATGTAGGCGGGACACAAATGGCACAAAAACGACAGAGCGCTTCGAACACTATGCAAAGAAAACAAAGTGACCTCAAAACTGCAGTGGGAACAAGCAATAGGCGGAAATAAGCAAAGTAGGTGAAAATATTCGCATCGTTGAGATGCGCAAACCAGAAGAGTACAGTAAACCAGTGCGTACAGACAACCCAAACCTCCCTTCCGAGATGTATTGTCAACACCTGTGACCCGACACACAGGATCATCGTATATTTGCCTTGTTCCAAATGGGGCGCAGAGAAAGGCATACGAAAACATGCAAAAAACCCTACGGACACACGCCCAGCGTTTGATGTCTCCATCAACGCTTCATACACGTCACCACAGCCTCGTGCCTGCCCCAGCCAAGACCACAGCCTTGCTACCGCCTGCTGTGGTCCATGGCGAACTGCCGATACACCTGGTCATAGTCGGACACGCGCGGCTTGACCGTGCTCAGCGCGCACTCAAAGTCCTCCTGCGTCACGCACACGGCCTCGATGTCCGCCTGCAGCGCCAGCAGCGCCGCCTCGTGGCACACGGCCGCAACCTCGGCGCCCGAGTAGCCCTCGGTCCTGGCGGCCAGCCAGGCGGGTGTCACGGCGCCGCCAGCCGGCATGGAGGCCAGCCGGAGCCGGGCGATCTCGGCGCGCGTCTCGGCGTCCGGCAGCGGCACGTGCACCACGTGATCCAGCCGGCCGGGCCGCAGCAGCGCCGGGTCGATCAGGTCCGGTCGGTTGGTGGCGGCCACCACTGTGACGTCACGCAGCGCGCTCACGCCGTCCATCTCGGTCAGCAGCTGCGCCAGCACGCGCTCGGCGACGCTGTGGGCGCCACCGTCGCCGCGGCGCACCGCCAGCGCATCCAGCTCGTCGAAGAAGACGACTGCTGGCGCCGACTGGCGCGCGCGCCGGAACACGTCCCGCACGGCGCGTTCAGAGTCGCCCACCCACTTGCTGAAAAGCTCGGGTCCCTTGATCGAGATAAAGTTCAGCCCACTTTCGGTTGCCAGTGCCTTGGCGATCATCGTTTTGGAGCAGCCGGGCGGGCCGTACATTAGCACGCCCTTAGGCGGCGCCACGCCCATGCGCAGGAACGCCTCCGGGTGGCGGATAGGCCAGTCGACTGCTTGCTGCAGGCGCAGCTTGAGCGCCACCTGACCCCCGATGTCGCTCCAGCGCACATTGGCCACCTCCACCAGCGCCTCGCGCATGGCGCTGGGCTTGACGCGGCGCAGCGCGGCCAGCAGGTGGTGCTGCTCGGGCGCTGCCGCGCCCGCCTCGGCCGCCAGCAGGCCCGCCTCGCGCACCACCGCCTGCAGGTCTGCACCGACATAGCCGTGCGCGGCGGCAGCGGCGGCGGCGAGCGTGGCCGGCGGGGCGTCCGGCAGCAGCGCGGCCAGGATCTGCTGGCGCGCCGCCGGCCCGGGCACGGTCAGCTCCAGCTCGCGATCGAGGCGGCCGGCGCGGCGCACGGCTGGGTCCAGCGCGCCCGGCCGCGCCGTCGCCGCCACCACCACCAGCCCGTCGGCCGCGTCCAGCAGCGAGACCAGGCAGGCGAGCAGACGCCGCTGCCGCTCGCCACCGCCGCCGTCCGCCCGGCCGGCCAAGCTCTCCACGTTGTCGAGGAAGACGACGGCCGGCCGGCGGCGCTGCGCCGCCGCGAACCGCTCGCGCAGGTTCTCCTCGGTGCCGCCGTGGAAGCGGCTCTGCAGCTCGGCGCAGCGGATCACGTGGAAGCGGTCGCCGTACAGCGCTGCCAGCGCCGCCGCCAGCGAACTCTTACCGGTACCGGATGGGCCGTACAGCAACACGCTGCGCGGCGCCCGGAGACCGGAGCGCGGGGCGTCAGGCCGCCACTCTGCTAACAGGCTGTCAATCATGGCGCGCAGGTAGGCGAGTGGCTCGTCCAGGCCGCCCAGGCGTGGCGCGGCCGGCGGCGGAGGCGGCGCAGAGTCCATCGCGTCGCCGACCGTGACCTCTGTTTCCTCGACCACCTCCACCAGCCGGTCGTCAGTGCCGCTGGCCGTGGGCTCGGCGCCCGCGGCGGCGCCACGGCCCGCCCGGTCGCCGTCCTCCCCCGACACGACCAGCCGCGACATACGGCCCGCCAGCTCGTCCCCGCCGCCGGCCTCGGCCGCCTCGGTCACCGTCAGCAGCAGCGGCGTGCCCATGAAGGCGGTAGCGTACCGGTGGCCGGCGGCGAGCACCAGGCCGAGCAGCTCGCCGCGCAGCTGCTCCACGAACGGCCTGCTCGCTGCGAACGGCAGCGGCGCGTCGGGCTGCAGCCGGAGACGCGCCGCCGGCAGCAGCGACGCGCGCAGCGGCCGTACCTCGGGCGCCGCGTCGAGCGGCGCCAGGCGCGGCGCCGTGCGCGCGGCCAGGCCGACGAGTGCCGGCGACGCGTCCAGGCAGCGGCCAGACGCGGCAGACGGCGCGGCGCGCACCGCACGAGACCAGTGCGCGGTCGGCGGCGCGCAGGCCTAGCGCCGCCGCCGTGGAGGACGGCAGAAAGCAGAGGGCGCGAGCCCAACCGGCCGGTGCAGCACAGTCAGGCGGAGGGTCGAGCCAGCCACTGCCGCGCAGCAGGTCGCCTCGGATGAAGGCCGAGTCCGGGGGCGAGCGGCAGCACTGGCCCTCTGGTTCATTCGACAGCGCCCATGTGTCACACTGGCCACAGAGTGCCCACTGAGCAGACTGTCTGCCCTTCTGGGGAGTGGCAGGTGTTTTGGTTCGGCTTTGCTTCTTTTTGCTTGACATTGTGAGCCTGTGAGGAGGAATGCATGCATGTAACAATGGGACACACAGTTCTAATGGAACAAACATTACTATCAATCATGCAAATAAGCAGTTTGGCATGGATGTCCTTTTATAAATTTGCAACACACAGCAAATATACTTATGCTATGCTAATTTGCAAAATATGATAGAACTTCAAACCATCCTGGTGGTAGTGGCAATAATGATCACCTGTGGCTCACTGCAGTCTGCTGCCAGGGGCTGACATAGAAGCTATTTGACCCACAGCTATTTCATGACCTTGACCATAACCATACAATTATAAAAAATTGAAGGTAAGATCATGAATCTACCTGTTTTGTGATTATTTACGATATGTTCCACCTTAAACACAACAAATGGTTTACCTTGGTCCTGTACATTTTGTAGAGTTCTTGGTAAGCAGAAATATTGTATTTACGCAACAGCAACGCAGAAACGACGCTGGGGAGTCCAGGCGGTGCGGTGCGCGCGGCGCTCGGGAGCCCGCCATCAAAGTTATTGAAATTCGAAGGTAGGAGCATGATTCTACCTGTTTTGTGATTAATTACGATATGTTCTGCCTTAAACATGACAAATGGTGTACAATGACTTTTTCTAACGTTAGGTAGGAAAGTACACCCTGACCATCTAAACTCTTACCTTGCAACTTAATGACCACAACAGAGAACATCCGAGCGCTGCAAACATACAGAACCCCAAGGACCATACGAATGTACTGAGCCAAGGTAACAAGAATCCAATGAAATGTATTTCTTGTGTATCCAAGCAGTCCCCCACATTGTTTATAGATTTGTTGACATGGGAGGCAAATATGATGTTCTTGAGTGGGGAATGAAAAGCAAAGTGATAACACAGCAGCAAAACAAAACTTAATATGCTACACATATATGACATGGAACATGAATGCCAATGGGACATTGGGTTGAAGGGGATAGGGTGGAGAGATTTGGTTAGGTTAGGTTAGGTTGGGTTAGGTTAGGTCAGGTCAGGTCAGGTCAGGTCAGGTCACATCAGGTCACATCAGGTCATGTCTGGTCAGGCCAGGTCAGGTCAGGTCAGGTTAGGTTAGGTTAGGTTAGTTGAGGCTAGGTTCTGGTTTATTCTGGTGTGGCTGTTGCATAAACTTACCTACACACAGAAATAAATGTATTTCATTGCATTGGTCTGTTACCTCATCCCCTGTACATTTTTAGTATTCTTGATGTGCAGTAAAGTTGTGACCACATACCAAAAAGTTAAGGAAGTTCTGATTTCAATGTGCACTTAATACCTGAATCAGGAGATAGTAACTGCAGAAGACTCCCAAGACTGTCATCGAAAGACTCAATCACTTAAAGGAGATGAACAAGATTTTGGAGCATACCAGCCACTGCCTTCATTTCGCCCATCCGACTCAGTAAGCTTAACTGTTGTCATAATAGGCCTTTTAGGACTTTTTGCATTGACTCATGCCACCAAAGACAATTTTGAGAACACCTTGACAGGCGGCATGGGGAATCCCGTTACCCTCTGGCAACACCATATCTGGAACAAGCTTGCTTACCCGCATACGCTAGCCTGTTCCAGCCGTCACTCAGATTGCAGCGCAGCCCGGAGTTCAGGGTCTTCCTCACCGCAACCGGCAACAAAACACACGTGCAACCAGGGCCCTGAAATGATTGTGCGGGCACCATGGATTGTCGCAAAAACACCCTTAAGGTCTACAAAAGGTACTATAATTTGCTGCCTGATTTTGCGTTATGAAGACTTGCATCCAAGCGGTGGACGTTGTGGACCTAACCGAGCAACGTAAATTTGTTCTTTTCATGAACTTTTAGTTACATAGTCACACCTTTACCCATGAAACTATTTGTTTTCAGTAAAAGTTGTGCGTTGTTGACCAACAGGAACAAAAATGATAAGCCGTATTTTGGTATCTAACGGCTTATATATGCACACACAGTTGCAGGGATGACCTAGGGTCAAACAAAGAACGAAAAACCCTTTGCATAGATAACAGATGTGGCATCATCCATTTCCAATGATATGATAAGATATTAGCAACAATCCTTTTCAACATGTGGTGTGATGACGCGTGGCGGCAGTTTTACAAAGCTGAAGTAAAAGTTCTATTCCGAGATGTCACTACGTGCCCACGTATACGACACGTATGCCGTTGGCCATTGCGATACGGTGCGTTGACATCAGTCTTGGGCTTCAGGTGTGGTGCTACGGATGCCAAGCTCTCGGGGCAAGATTTTCGAGAGAGCCTCCTGGGCAAAATGGAGCCTTCTCACAGGGAACCCTTGTGGGCAGTGTTTTGCTTAAGCGGGAGGTGCACTAAGGGCTTGCGCCTCGTCTTGACTTGCGACATGTATATTTGACAGTGCAAAAATCCAGAGAAGTGTCTTCTGATTATCGTGCAAAGGGTCTAACTGTCTGTAAAACAAAACCTCCTTTTTCAGAAAAAAGCCTTCGGGTGCAAGTGGCGCGTGCGACCGACAGATAATTTCGGAAAATTGTCAAGAATGTTGGAAAAATCCGTGGTGGCGTTCGGCCCTGCCAACGCGGATATCATAACATATTTGCATTCTTACCCAGGGAGAATTCCTGAAAATGTCCAGAGCATGGTCTAGACGGAGAATCTTGTTTCGCTTAGCACGAGTTGTAACTGTTGGCTGTGAATGGCGCATGGAATCGAGTCCGGGGAAAAAATTTCCGACCTGCCGAACGTAGGTCGAGGATTTTCGTGGATGAATATCGTAGAGATGATTTTTGCTTGAATAATTCTCCCTCGGCCGAACGATTCTTCCTCGGCATCTAGGGATGGCCTAATCCAGAACAGGATCCCTACGATTCATAAAGGCACCTCCAAATCTAGGACAAGAGGCCTTGTTATCCCGATACTGGGCATCCTGATCCGGGATCACGGCCATCTGATGAATGGGAGAGGCATTCCGTTTCCTGAATGATGCCCTAAACATAGATGGAGGGGCCTAGGCAAGAACAGGGGCCTCACAGTTCGTGACAGAGCCTCCTGAGCACGCAAAAGAGACTCCTGAACACAGCATTGGATTCAGTGATTTAGAGCATGGGATACCTTTTTCAGAAAGGTGACCTCGGTGACCTTGTGAAACAGAAAGCGGGCTCTCGATGAAAAGGGCGCTTTGAACTCAGTTCATTACTCACTAGTTTGATTATGGGTGCCTCATCGATCTGAGTTTTGATAATCTACGGGTAGTTACAATGTCTTAAGTCAGGGAAAAACGCGCCTTCCAAAACGTAGGTATGGAATCGCGTAGGTATCGAGTTCCGGACCGGTTCACATGGCGTGACAAGCCAGGACCAAAGGGTCATGGCCCTTCAATCTTTTGTGGACTCTTGACATAAGCTCTATGGAGAGGCATAGAAAGTGTGAACTCATTAAGACATTAGATTAGACTCGCACTTTTTGGGGCGTTTATATGCCCCTGTCCGCTCACCGCCACTCGCCGGGTGCTCCTAAGCGCGGATCCAGGATCCAGCGTGGGGTAGGGCAGTTTTTTTGGGCGCCGGGTCCTGCTGCTGAAACGATAAAAACCATATTACTATATATGCATTCAATAGGCCATAGATGGGCATGGTCCTGTTGTCTCTCGACTCCCCCTCCCCCTCACACATCCCTGGATCCGCCTATTAGAAGGCCGCGTCTTGAGACCCAGCAGTGCACCGGTCACCTCGGCGGCGTCGACCGGCCCGCCCAGAACTCGGGCACCTCCACACAGACACACAACACCCACCTTGCCACTTGACAGCGCGCTGAGGTCACCGTGCGGCGTGCCCCAGCGACCCGCCAACCTCCCCCCGCCGCCTCCATCCCCCTCACATCATCGCCATCTGGACCTACGGGATCACCACCTCGCATTATAATATTGTGAATGCCTGGAAACCCGTCTAGCCACATTTGTGCATGGCTGTTGTCTTAATTAAGGGCGAAGCTGCAGACAGACGAAACCAACTTCCTACAGGTGTGCAGTGAGAAGATTTTAGTCGGAGTGGTTCAGTCTCACCGTCTCTCTTTTCAAGAAAATAATGATAAGAACCTAGAAATCGATAAGAACGTGAGAAAATAACACCTAGAACCTAGACAACTGTTCTTGGCAAAAGTTCACATGATCATCTAAGGTCGGTGACCTTTTTGACCCCTTGAAGGTCATGGTGACCAAAATCATGCAAGACCCCTTTGAGTTTTGCATTTGGATGAGCGACAAAGATTGCGCTAGGCGGTATCCCAGCCAGCATTCCCAAATGGGGCTCACACCATGGGTCACACTTGCATTTATCGACAGCTTTAGTGTCAAAAGTCCGACAGGGGCGGCTCGACGCCATTATTTCACTATTTGGAGGCCAGCATTCCATGTGCCGACCGTCTCTTCAGGCTTTCAGCATGTGAAGAGTTGTCCATCCATGGCATTAGTGGTTGGATGGTGCGATTGGCTAGTCCGCTCTTGACAGTATTCGATTGGGCACTGTCTCCTCAATGTACTAACCTGGAACCAGTGCTCCCAGGTGATAAAGGCTACCTGATCATTTTGTTCATCGCGATTGAACTGTACCACCAGTTTTTATGAGCTAAGCGATTAGTTATATACAACGGGATTTGAAAATCAGGAGAGTATTCGAATACCGCATCATATTGCATTGTTTCACCTTCGCGCCAAATTCGCCGTCCTTTCATGAAGATAGGGAGCGGTCGATGGAACACCGCGAAAAATCCAGCCGATTAACCCCAACTCTCTTGACCTCAGCGGATTGACCAATCTCGCGATTGATAGCCAGTTTGATTTCTCTTGGTCCATATTCTACCGCACTAGGACAAATCAAATGTCAGTTTTTCCTGAGAACGACGTTCTTCAGCTTTGCGTATGCATGTTTGCGTAACAATGCAGCCTAACAGAAACGTTGCTTTTGTTTAATTTTGACCACCATCATATATATACATGTATATATATAAAAATATATATATATATATATATATATATATATATTATATATATATATATATACATGCATAAATATGTTGGATGTGTTTTGAACTATGTTTATAATGCATGACTCTGTTGACGTGACAGTGTTGGCCGCCGTGCGCCATCGGCGGATCCGTCTGGTGCCGCCCGCCGCGCGCGCCGGCCGTAGATCATCATGCAGTATCACGACAAAAACTTCGCCTTTCAGAAATCAGACTGATAGAGAAACGTTTTTGGTGTCAAAATACCCACAATGAATAGCCACACGATCACGAAACATTCGGCGCGATTGCATGTTCCAGAGAAACACCCTCAGAAACTTCGGGAGGGGGTAAGGGTGCATCGCCCTCCTTAGCAAGGAGAGAGTGAAAGCATATAGCTGTGAATCCATACGAAACTTTGCGATTGACATGAAAACGTTGAAAAGTATTTATGGGTAGCTCCAATGTGGCATGATTCAAAGAAAAGAAAAGGGATGATCAGCCATGGCTTGAAGTGTTTGCTACTCCAGAGCTGTTGTTCTGAAAGAGTACTGGTGCATTGTTGCAAGTTTAGGGCCAAACGTTCAACATTATCTTGCAACTAGAAGCCATTCTTCAGCAAAGGGTTCTCTGCAGATGACCCCAAAACCATAACATTTAAAAAATGATCCGCGAAATCAAAGGGTGAAAATATATAACATCGGTTATCACCGCCAAATGGTCGCCTTTAGTTCATTGATCGTATACTTTGAATTCGTCGCATTTGCCTACAATCCAGACCCACAATCTCAAGAAATCTCAATCTCAAGAAAAATTGCCGTGCGATTTTCCTACATGGGTACTTTTGGCCTTAGCAGAGATATTGACGCGGCCACCAGATGACACCCGAGGAGTGTTGTCTGCTTATGTACAAAAGTACGCAGAGAAAAGGTCGAGTGACAACTGTCTGCAAGTTACAAGTTTGCACGCGGCAAGCGGTCAAGATAGGCTGCGTGCGGTATCAGTTTCGTAATGTGAAAAGACCGTTATGTGAAAACCCTGCTCGGCGAAGCAGAAGTCTGAAAAAGCTCAGCACGACATTGCTTGCATCGTAAACGTTCGTATAGATAGCTCCGTTTGTTCGCTTGCCAGGGATGAAGGTTGTCTAAAAAACTACTTGCGTTTAAGTTTTTTCTCAGATGTATGGTGTAGATACTCGAACATTTGACCTCAAATCTTTTCCATCGAAAACTTGGAATTCAGATGTCTGATGTGTACACATAGGCGTAGGAACGTTTCAAAAAGTGGGGGGGGGGGCAAGCTCAGGGCGTACTTTAGGAACTTTTTCCGGTTTTTTGGAAAGCGAGCCTGATAGACGGGGGGGGGGGATAGAGATGGAGGTTGTTATCGGTCTTTATTCAAATGTCAGGGCTGCTATGCTAGATATGCATCTAGAGCTGTTTCCCATTAGTGCACAATCTGGCCCACTCGACTCATCTATGTTACTCGGCAAATAAGATAATCCAGCTTTCCAAGATGATTCGTACATTTCAACATTGTCTTTCCTGGGGGGGGGGGGGCGAAATTCCAAGAATTATCTGGGTTCTTCAGACATTAAGTACATCGCTAAGGTAGATTGTAGATGGATATGTTTGATTGAAATTTGAAGATGAAAATTCGATTGTAGATCGAGTGGTCAGTAATGTTTATTAACATGGCCAAGCCATGTTTGTCTGGAAAGATTTAATATTCAGTCAGAATCGACAAGTGATTCAATTTATGTAACTGGTTGCTTAAAATGCGCGCTCGCAAATCTTAGCAACAAAAACCTTCACGCGAGGCGTTGCAGTCTCCATAGTCCGCGTCACTTTAGCCCAGTGGCTAATTTTTTTCCGGGGCCCACCGGTGGACAAAAATGATTGCACTTTTGAAATAATTTAATTTGAACATTTAAATCGGCTAGTAATACAATTTAGGTGGCGTAATTTTGAGCATGCACGCTCGTAAATCTTAGTAACAAAAACCTCGACGGGAGGCGTTGTAGTCTCCTTAGGCCCGCGCGGCGTTGGTCCAGCAGTCAATATTGACCCCTTGCCAACACGTGAACGAAAATGATGACGCTTTGTGAAAAAAAAATACAGTTCAACGCAAAGCATTCAGGACATCAAATCGCACATTTAGAAGGCAGCCTGGATGGATATTTCACGTGTGCTATTCTTAAACTGACAATAAGAACGGATTGACCCTTAAAGCACCGCGACGTGGTGCTGATGTTGGTGGAACTGGAAGAGTAAAAGAAGAATCTCAATTGTTCGCGTTTCTGTGACAATTAATATGCACAGAAAGCAACAACACGGCGCCCACCGTGTACTCTGTCTTCCCGTAACACTGCAAGTCTGGTGGCACTTGCAGTGGCCGACGCCGTTCGGTTTTACTGAACCTGCAGCCCAGGCCATTGTTGTCCTTGCTCTCGAAGTTGCGGGCGGGCATGTTCAAACCTTTTGATGCATTTTTTAGAAATCCATTTTACAAAAAATGGGCGTTTTCAGGCAAACATGGTATGGCCTTGTTCGTTGTTTTAATTTATTTCGACCCACTCTACTCAACAATAAGACCCCTTTTTTCTTCCGGGCAAGAGGCCTCTTGGCAGAGCACCTGGGGCACATTACCGGTTCCGGCCAAAGGCTGAACGGCCAGTCCGGCCCATCGCGAGGTGTCTTCTTTCTGACCCGCACAGTTCGCTCCGGATCATCACAGGAACTTGCATTGATGCCACAACATCCCCAATCGCCGCAGGTGGTCCAATATCTGTCACATAGACTCCAATTCCATGTTTTCTGTGTTATTAAGAGGCATTGAAAACTCCCTGAACATAGATTGTAGATGAAATGGAGTCCCAAATTTGTATTAATATGACCAATCCATCTTCGCCTCAAAATGTTCAAGCATCAGTCAGAACCGGTAAAAACTATGTGATATGGTTTTGAACATGAGCGCTCGCAAGTCAAAGCAATAGCAGCCCCGACGTCCGGCGTTGCAGTCTTCATTGGCCGCGCGATGTCGGCCTGCGGATATGACATAGACCGGCTGCCAATAAGGGAACGAAAAAGGTGATGTATCTTGAGGAAGATGGCTGGTGAGCTAGGTAAATCGGCACGCATGTTCAATGTGGTGCAGAAGCAGCAACTTCAATCTGAAAAGTGTGTAGGGGGGGGGGGGGCAGTTAGCACTGCTGCCCACCCCACCTTGAAAAGTGTGCGGGGCATGACCCCCCTGGCCCCCCTGTTCCTACACCCATGTGTGTACACGATCATGTTCAGGTCAAACAACCACCAAGGGTGCAGTGCGTCCCGCAGAAATACTGACGCCGTCGCCTGACAATGGGAAAAGTGCATTTTAACTTCAGTTATTGCATCCTGTGGTTGCATGTCACATGCCATGTATCCTGCTAACGCTAAAAATGTACGTTGTTTGGTTTCCATGAAGCTCCTAACATGGTCGCACCAGAAGGTAACAGACTTGCTACGGCTCAAAACCACAACAAAGCATAGATAGCGTGTTAGAGCACATGAACGCCTACTTCATGTTTCGAAAAAATAGAATCGGCAGGAAACTGAAAGTCATCGTGTAACGGTGAAGGAAGATAAAAAGAGCACCGCTTCATGTTTTGTGCGATACTAAGCCAAGGAATTCACGGTTCTTTGCCGTTGCCAAGCTCATACTTGCACCTAAATGATGTTCCGACGAACGTTTTAAGGCTTTTAGGATTTTTCATTAGGATTTTTTAGGCCAACGAACATTTCCCAAACTATGATGTTTGAACGGAATACTGGATAATTAAAGGGAGTGTGTCTAGTCAAGTTAGGATTTTGTTCTGTGCACGTAGGATGGTAGGGAATTTTGATTTACAAACTTTGGTGCCATTGGTTTCTGCAAATTCGTCTCCACTGACGAAATATACCCACAGCCCCCAAATTTTCTTTGGTTTATATGTAATAACGTTATCGGGTAGCCCCCAAGCAATATTCACTACTTAACACATCGACATCATTGAGTAGGTTTCGCTAGTTCTAGCAACCAAAAAATGACCCTGTCTCTAACGCGCAGTTACTCGCCACATGTAAGTCAGTGCGTTCGTCCTTTCCTGTTTGCTGATTTGCATATCTTTTAAGGATTGTATTTGTTGACGCACAGCCATCGATGAGGCCGATAAAAATACATAGATAAAGACTATTGCAAGACCCAAATACACATTTCGCAACCAAGAATAACCGTAGGTAACTGCCCAACTTCCCTTAGGCGTTTAGTGAGAAAATCAAAAACATTAGGCACACTCCCTTTAAAAAAGCCAGGCATCATTTCTATGGTTAAGAGACGAATCCATCCTTCAAACACAGTATTCAGACGACATCGGAGATGTGGCGTGAATAATTTGATAATCGAGTGATATATTTTTTCTTTCTAAAACGTCCTCATATGAGTGCCTTGCATGCGAACAACCGATGCTACGTCACTGATGCTTGTCCCCGCCCGGCGTCTCGGTTGTTATGCTGGCGGGTGGCGGCCGGGGGCGTCGGGCCCGTTCCGGTGCGCGGCTCGGGGGGGGTGGCCGCATCCCCCAGACAGGTTGGCGCATAGGAGAACGGCTCCTGGGAGTGTTTTCGTTCGCGTGTTGGGTGCATCGGTGAGTGTGCGCTGTGCGAAATCATCTGTTTCGTGCATTGTGCTTCCGTGCGGCAGAATTCCTTTTAATTGATTTGGTGTGCTTGGTACGACCGGTATACTCGCAGGGCCGTGCCGTGCCGTGCAGGCTGCCGTGCATCCGTGTTGAATAGAGGGCGAAAATCCACCCAGTGTTATGCACCCCTCCCCAACAAGTGGTGTGGAAACCCCCTCTCCAAGTCGAATGAATCTCAATTAAACGAAGTCGGTTCCCGTCGTGGTGTACAGGATCATGTGAGGCTTATTATGTATGGATAAGAAATCTCCCTTCCCCCACTCATTGGAAAGGTCTTAGACAAGGCCCTGGGCCTGCACTACTTCTATCATATGCGGCAATACATTTGCGACATCTCATCGTCTGTTTCTCCTGATGTGCTTGCTTCCAATATGCGAACGACGTGCTATTGGTATTTTTCAGTTTACGCCCCTTTTGCATGTTTTTCCGGCAGGATGAGGTTCGCTGTTGTGAATTTTGAGGGGGAGGGATAGGCATCAGCCCCAGCCCATGGTTAGATGGAGAAATGCTTTACTGTTGTACTCCTGAGGTGTTGCTGAGAACCGCGGCTGCTCTGCTCTGGAACGCTGCTTGAGGACTGTTCCTGGTCGCCCGGAAGCAGTATGTCTGCCAGCAAGCTGGCACAGCAATCAGACGCTTCCGCCAAAGACATCTGGTGCTGCTCCAGAATCATCATGCTTGGAAAAGCAGGTATTGTACGACATGGGTTTGTTATGTTCAGTTTGTACTTCACGTACAATTCTGCCAAAATTTACAGCGAGGATTTCTTTACCACGATTATTGGTAATTCCACAAGATTAACATGACGAAGAAACCTCATTTTATCTATTTCATTTCTCTGAACACATTTCCGGGTAAATATAAGCAAACCAAGTTTTGGAATCGTGACATAGGAAAGTGACATAATTATTTTTGAAAGTGGACTGACAGTGTTTTCGTGGAGTTCGCTGTTTAATTATTTATTTCAGACATCTTGAATAAGTGCACCTATTAATCATTGACCACTTTTTTACTGCCACCAGCGGCAGGTCATCCGTTGTAGGGGCAAAGAGGGAGTGCCTATAACGACCTAAACTCATCCTTTAATAAGTGAGCGGATCGGAAAGCAGTCGCTCCAACAAAAAATGATCTACCGAAACAATATTGCATTATCACGTAGACAGCTGACAGCTACAACACTCCAGTCTCTCTAATAATGACTGATAAGCTTGCTAGCATCGTCCTGATAAACCTAAATACGACACACCACTCCCTTATCATAAAATATAACCGTTTCGCTTGATTAGCCTCATAAATAGCACCATTAAGAGTCTTATGTCGTTGTTGTGACCGCAAAAAGACATAAGTCGGCTTTCATGCAAGTGCTGCACGTAAGTGCCCTCTCGCTAAGTCTTTTTCCATACATGTGCTCCGAGGGGAGTGCTTGTGTAATGCATTTCTGGACTGCTATTCGACATAGATGCTCTCCTTATTTCAACCTCAGCTAACGACTTAACAAAAGATTGGCTCTTTCAGTATCAAAATCAGTGTACATGAATAATCACCCACACTTAGGCCGTTGGGCACTGATCTGAGGTACTGAATATCGCCACTGTCAGGGGCTATCCTGCGAAGCACACTGCGCTACGGTGTCTCCCGCAACAAAAGGGAAAAGGCACCAGGACGATGGTTTCGGCGGGGAGACTGCGACGACGGCAGAAAACACCGCTTTGACAACGATGGCAACGGCGACACCTAAAATCTGTTGGATGTTTAAGTGATTGTCGCATCGGGCATGATAACAGGTAAGTATGTGTTCTGCGCAAGTATGCTGTTGTCGAGGCAGTTTCGGTCAAATACATGGTGAATAAAATTTGAACTGACTTATCGATAACATGAAGCGGTCCTACCTGGAATTACGGCGGTCGATCATTCAGATGAAATTTGAAATGGTAGGTCGGTGATGCCCGGCCGGGGCGTATCTGGAGGGGTTAAAAAGGTTCCAGCCTGGGCTAGCTACATTGACCCCATCTGGGCTGGTCACATGGGTCCCAGCTGGGCTGGCCCGTATGGGTCCCTACTGAGTTACCCAGGCGGGTGTCAACTGGGCTACCCAGGTGGGTCGCATTTGGGCTGCCCAAGCGGGTTCCATGTGTGTCCCAGGTAAGCCCTACAAGGGTCTCCCATGGGTTTCCTATGTGGGACCCAGATGATCGTCCATGACCTGCCCGCATTGGCCCGAGGTAGCATACCCAGGTGGGCCCTATTTGGTTGCCCATCTCGGACCCATATGGGTCCCGGTTGTAAACGTTGGATGGCCCCATGTGTGCCCCAGTTAGGTCCCACATGGGCCCACAACAGCCACCCATATGGGACCCAGGTGTTTGCCCATGACATGCCCACATGGGACCGAAGGTGACAGCCCAGGTGTCCCCACATGACTGTCCCACTGGGACCCATATGGGTCCCAATTGTACATGCTGGCTGGGTATGCTCCTAAAAACAAAATGTTGACCTGGGTCCTTCTAGGTCAATGACATGACCTATTGACAATGACCTTTTCTGGCCTGTAAGAAGCTTATGGAAGGTGTATAATGTGATTCCTGCTATCAATAAATTCGAAATGAGCGCCAGGAACTGCCCCATCCAGGCAAGCGCTAAAGTAACAAACATATTAGTTTTGGCCTTAGTATGACCTTTATACCTGACCTTAGATCAATGTAATGTGTTCATTCAATTGTTGTGCTACCTATGGAACTATCTCAGAGATGTATGGCTTCGTCTAACACTCCGTTGTTGGATCAGATTGAACGAGTCCCTAGAAATTGCCTTCGCTGAAACCATGGCCTGCCTTTGGCCCACCATAGGTCAGCGACTGTACAATGTGCGTCTAAATTTCTAATGTCAGACGATATGTTATCTAATATTCTACAGCTGTGCAAAATTTGATGCCGCTACGCCGCACCGTTCGAAAACCCTTCCGGAAAAACCTTCGGGAGGGTCAATTTGACCCCCACCCGAGCGCGTGTTAATGAATTAAACGACCTTCTTTATAAGCGGATCATAGAGATGATAAGATTTGCATTGCTTTTTGAAACTGGCTGTGGAGTTGAGCCGATAAGGTTAACTCAGCTCATCCTAAAAAGAAATTGACGAGCCTCTGCATTTTGGCACTTAAGCTTGTGTCCCCGAAGATAACAAAACGACGTTAAAAAATCGCCGTTCTTCAAGTTGTTTGCTGCACAGGAACGACATCTCATTTCAAGGCGACGTGATGTTATATTTTTGGGAAGGACTCAAAAGTGAGTTGGGGCCTTCATCTTGAAAGCGATCGACGGAAAGCTTACCAGGAGGCAGTGGTTGGGCGTTAAAAGACGATTTTTCCTCGCAAAAGTCGATCAACAGCACACAAATATGTCTTCACCGTAGAAGAAACCGCACAAAATGTATTCATCTCATTCCTCGACACATTTCTGGTGTCTCGGACTGTGGAACAATACACCGCCAAACTGTAGCTTAAATCGTGCCGTGGACCGTGCGACGCGCGTGGGACCACTAATTACTACCGCCGTCGCTGATAGTGTTTTGCCATTCAGTTGAGAGTAGAATGTCAAACCACAGTCACAATTTTGTGAAAATGCACTTGCCACTGCTGAGGGAAGCATTGATTGACTTGTATCTGGGCCAACCTGCACTTTAAAAAGCTGCCACATATTGCGGTCAGTTCTCGTTATTGCATTCGTTTTTTATCCAAGTCAATGTGGTATGGTATGAAAAATGTGTCAAACATAGTGCGGACTGGCGTAAAATACAAATGAGTTGACAATTGGCATGGCAAAACATCAGGTACTTACAGGATACTGTTTGGTACAGAACCAGCATGATATTGATAGTGGTTTGTGTACGTACTAGTGTGCCAGTAGTTAAGAGCATTGTTCCGCACTTTTTGGCAAAACATTCAACTATTGCTCATGTGCATTGAGCCTGCTCACAGAAACACAAGGCAACATTTGGGTGGGTTGAGCCCCCCCCCCCCCCCCCCCAATATGTAAAGTGACGCCCCTGGTTTCAGTACAGCGTTTTGAAGAGCTGTGCTTCTTGTTTCTGAAAACCACAAGGATCTTTCATCAGTAGTTGCACAAATCTCAGCTTCTAACTGTGTAGGGCTTTCAGGAGATGTGACGATCGGACAGAGTCTGGTCTCTCATGCCGAATATTTTCGAATATTTTCAAGAAACACCACCCGTGACTTGGCTCGTAACCACCATATGTTGAGTTCTGTCGCAGTGCTCTGGTCCCACTCACCAGCAATGCCCATCATGCCGAATTATCAGCCAGCGACTGAACTGGCCAGCTCTGGCCGCGCCCCTGGCTGGTCAAGTTGAAAAAGTATGATCCATAATCTTAGTTTCTCTGCACGCTAACTCATCATGAAAGGCGGGCATTCCAATGGCTAAGTAAGACCTTTTCATGCGGCAGTTTGTAGTACCCACACGAAAGGGTCTTAAGGAAAAGGAAAAGGCCTCCAGCATTAAGACCTTACGTGTGGGTAGGTGCCTCGCTCCATTCGCTTCGGTTTTTGTATCGTTTACATGGTGATAGCGCTAACGTGCCTCGCCAGCCCGCTCGTCCCACGCTGTACGGGACTTACTGGACATACGAGCGTCTGTGATAGGTAGAGTTTATAAGTTCCTGATAAGATTCCGTCCATTAACGGTGCCATGCAGTTACTGTTGTTTGTTTGCCTTAAGCACCGCAAGCAAAGCAAGGGGAGGCCACGCTAAAGGAGTCGTCTCTCTTACATGCATTGATAAATAACGTCGGCTTTTGCCGCTAGAAGCCCACGCACGATCAGCATTAGAAGCTAGGCGACTGTCATCATGTCATGCACGTAAGCAGGACCAGCAAAAATGATCTGTTACTAGTTGACAGTGGAGTCAGACAAGTCCATCCGTGGCGTGCCTGCGCAGCTTCTTCAGGCCGTCTTTCTTGCAGGGAGCACCATAGCGTTGCTACAGTGCTCTTCCCCGCAGCCCAGCTATCCGCCCGGCCGACGCGCCCCTACGCGCGCCACCCGTCTCGTCTGGCTCTTCCCCGTACCCCAGCTATCCTCCCGGCCGACGCGCCTCTACCCGCGCCACCCGTCTCGTCTGGCTCTTCCCCGCAGCCCAGCTATCCTCCCGGCCGACGCGCCCCTACCCGCGCCACCCGTCTCGTCTTATCCTCCCGGCCGACGCGCCTCTACCCGCGCCGCCCGTCTCGTCTTATCCGCCCGGCCGACGCGCCCCTACCCGCGCCACCCGTCTCGTCTGGCTCTTCTCAGACTGATATGCCCATTGAACTAAAATATACAGCCGTGACCCGCTGGCCTGCTGCCTGGCCGGCCAGTCCCCCCGTGTACGCCTGTTTATGACGGCCGGTGGATGGAGCTCCGGGCTTGAGAGTCGCCAGAAGTGTAGCCCTCGCTGGAGCCCCGGGCTTGAGAGTCGACGGTAGTGTAGCCCTCGCTGGAGCCCCGGGCTTGAGAGTCGACGGTAGTGTAGCCCTCGCTGGAGCCCCGGGCTTGAGAGTCGACGGTAGTGTAGCCCTCGCTGGAGCCCCGGGCTTGAGAGTCGACGGTAGTGTAGCCCTCGCTGGAGCCCCGGGCTTGAGAGTCGACGGTAGTGTAGCCCTCGCTGGAGCCCCGCGCTTGAGAACCTTCGGTAGTGTAGCCCTCGCTGGAGCCCCGCGCTTGAGAACCTTCGGTAGTGTAGCCCTCGCTGGAGCCCCGCGCTTGAGAACCTTCGGTAGTGTAGCCCTCGCTGGAGCCCCGGGCTTGAGAGTCGACGGTAGTGTAGCCCTCGCTGGAGCCCCGCGCTTGAGAACCTTCGGTAGTGTAACCCTCGCTGGAGCCCCGCGCTTGAGACCTTCGGTAGTGTAGCCCTCGCTGGAGCCCCGCGCTTGAGAACCTTCGGTGTAGTGTAAGCCCTCGCTGGAGCCCCGCGCTTGAGAACCTTCGGTAGTGTAGCCCTCGCTGGAGCCCCGCGCTTGAGAACATTCGGTAGTGTAGCCCTCGCTGGAGCCCGCGCTGAGAACATTCGGTAGTGTAGCCCTCGCTGGAGCCCCGCGCTTGAGAACCTTCGGTAGTGTAGCCCTCGCTGGAGCCCCGCGCTTGAGAACCTTCGGTAGTGTAGCCCTCGCTGGAGCCCCGCGCTTGAGAACCTTCGGTAGTGTAGCCCTCGCTGGAGCCCGCGCTTGAGAACCTTCGGTAGTGTAGCCCTCGCTGGAGCCCGCGCTTGAGAACATTCGGTAGTGTAGCCCTCGCTGGAGCCCCGCGCTTGAGAACTTCGGTAGTGTAGCCCTCGCTGGAGCCCCGCGCTTGAGAACATTCGGTAGTGTAGCCCTCGCTGGAGCCCCGGGCTTGAGAACCTTCGGTAGTGTAGCCCTCGCTGGAGCCCGCGCTTGAGAACCTTCGGTAGTGTAGCCCTCGCTGGAGCCCCGCGCTTGAGAACCTTCGGTAGTGTAGCCCTCGCTGGAGCCCCGGGCTTGAGAACCTTCGGTAGTGTAGCCCTCGCTGGAGCCCCGCGCTTGAGAACCTTCGGTAGTGTAGCCCTCGCGCTCACACTGGCCCGCTGCGCGCAAGCGGCGGCCGCGTGCAGGGAGGGGGAGGGGAGGGGAGGCGGGAGGGGGCGGTGGCCGGCACCGCGAGCCGGCCCGCCCGTCCGAGTACTCGGTACGGTGTTGTGTAAGAGATACTGGGCATCAGAGCAGGGAACGCTGCGGCTCACGGCTTCCACAAACAGATAGCAATCATGGCAGCCCGCACTCGCTCACCCTGTTCGCCTCATTCACAGCTCCGGCTCACATTCTCGCAAAGGCCCCGTCTCACTGGGAGTGTGCTGCGACCGTCAGCCGCGGGCCGGTCTCACGGCCGCCCTCGCGGGGGCCTCACCAGGGCACCCAAGCGCACTCCTAAGCCTTGTCACACGCTGGGTAAGGCTGGGAATTGGTGGCAGCGTGCGATAACTGCATAATTGCGCCACCACATGACTCTGTCACTGTTTCCATAACCCTGAAATGTTCAGCCATGTCAGAAAGATATAACCAACAAAACCACAAAACAAAGAAGGGATGCATTCTCCTGCCTTCATAATAGTTGTATCCTTTCGAAGCGTTCAGATCCACATTGCACTTGCTCGCAACTGATCGCGTTTTCGTCGAAGTCTTAAGAGGACGCCAAACCGGGCCGGAGCGACCCCTCGGGCCATTTTCCATGTGGTGGAGGTCTGGCGGTGTTGGTGGAGTCGGCCGGACGACCCCTCGGGCCATTTTCCATGTGGTGGAGGTCTGGCGGTGTGGTGGAGTCGGGCCGGCGACCCCTCGGGCCATTTTCCATGTGGTGGAGGTCTGGCGGTGTTGGTGGAGTCGGGCTAGAGCGACCCCTCGGGCCATTTTCCATGTGGTGGAGGTCTGGCGGTGTTGGTGGAGTCGGCCGGAGCGACCCCTCGGGCCATTTTCCATGTGTGGAGGTCTGGCGGTGTTGGTGGAGTCGGGCAGAGCGACCCCCGGGCCATTTTCCAGTGGTGGAGGGGCGGTGTTGGTGGAGTCGGGCCGGAGCGACCCCTCGGCCATTTTCATGTGGTGGAGGTCTGGCGGTGTTGGTGGAGTCGGGTCCGGAGCGACCCTCGGGCCCTTTTCCATGTGGTGGAGGTCTGGCGGTGTTGGTGGAGTCGGGCCGGAGCGAACCCCTCGGCCCATTTTCCATGCGGTGGAGGTCGGTGGTGTTGGTGGAGTCGGCTGGGCGACCCCTCGGGCCATTTCCATGTGGTGGAGGTCTGGCGGTGTTGGTGGAGTCGGCCGGAGCGACCCCTCGGGCCACTTTCCGTGCGGTGGAGGTCTGGCGTGTTTGTGGAGTCGGGCTGGAGCGACCCCTCGGGCCACTTTCCGTGCGGTGGAGGTCTGGCGGTGTTGGTGGAGCCGGGTCGGGTACGCTGACCAGACAATGTATATTTATACTTCTGTGTGATTAATGCTCGGCCATTACAGTATACCAGACGCGTGTCGAGAAGTTTGGGGGCACATCGGGCGAGCATTGTGTGATTCGTCGGGAATTTCACTTCGTTGAGTGCCTTAAGGATGGGCGCAAAATGGCCCCGATGCCGACGCGCCCTAAAACACCAAATCACCATCAAAGTGTCTCACGGGAGTAAGTGTCAGCCATCGGCTGGTGTCCTCAACGAGACACCAGATGTAGGATGTCATTCAGCATCACATAAACACAACCAACACGCCTCGGCTGAGTGTGAATATCTTTCTAAAAAAAAACATTAATCACTGGTCATGTTCTAGGAATCTAGGTGGAACAACAATAGCTTAATCAAATAGATCATAGACTTACCGACGGATTTAGACAAGGCATTAGTGTCACAGGCTGAAAACTTGACCGATCTACCGTCCTCGCCTGGTGTGTTAGTATTTACACAAGTATACTCAGGTGTAAATACTGTATACACAAGTACACAAGTATACTCAGGTGTAAATACTGTATACACAAGTACACAAGTATACTCAGGTGTAAATACTACCACATCAGAGGAGGACGGTAGTCTGAGCAATTATACGATCCCGTTTAACTAGACCATGCTACTCCCTCCAGCCCGTGAAGTCGAGCGTGAGAAGGCTGGCACCTGGGAGCAGCTCCGCGGCCCGTGACGACAGCGCAGGCGCTCGCCACATCTCGCGCTCTCGCAGCCTGTGGTGACCTGACCCTGGAACCGCCCTGCAGAAGCCGCCCTGCGAGACGTTCACAGCAGGGCTCGAGTGCCTCGCTGCGCTGCCGAGTGTGCCGGAGCGTGTGGCAGCCCCTCGGCCGTGTGTTGGGCCGCGCTAATCACGCTGTGTTGTACTTACCCACGCGGCTACCCCTTGCTGAGCAGCCCCGGCACGACCGACGCCCTGGCTCAGGCGCCTGGTCAGGCTCTCCAGCACGCTCTCGCGATTCGAGGTGTAAGCCGGCCGACAGTCCGTCGTGTACGACACGTGATTCCGTTCTGAGGTACGCGTGCCGCGTGTTGCAACTGCTCACGTCGGGCATGGCCTGGCCCGTTCGTTCAGATCGTTCCCAATGCTGTCTGATACGCTGAGCGCGCGTGCGTCCTTAGATCTCACTTGTCGCCGATTGCCAGATGTTGTTTTGTCCTGCCAGAGCTATCACGCCTGAAATAAACCTTGCTCCATTGAAGCGTGATCTATTATTTACGGTCACATGAGGAACTGCATGACCTTTGCAACAAGTCATCCCAAATATATTGAATGGTGAGGCGACGCGAGTCCTGCCGTTATCCAGTAGCAGCCTCTCTGAACCTGCAATTCAGCTGAATCCTGAGGCGGCCACAGCTCCGGTATCAGGGTCAGGGTACCGGGCCCTCCTGCCTGATCCTGCATGACCCTCATGACACCGACAATTGACTCTGTCCGCTAAGTATTATGACGTAACTGTGCCGCTGGCAAAAACTCGGGCAGCAGGGCTGTAGACCCTAAGCATATCAGAGACACCGTGGCGCAAAGCTGTGCGGGCTTCGAATCGAACCAGCTGAGCAGGGAAATGCGACAGCGTGCGGCTCACAGTAGCTCAGTTTGAATGACACCGAGGGCTTCATCAAAACCACCGTACACTGCGTCCCATGCCACCGTGCGCGGTCCACCGATACTTCGAATATCATCACTGTCCACCCGCAGATGCGTCCGTGCGCTGCTTCGGTTGTTCGGATGAGCCGTTTCGGCCAGTCACGGCCAGTTCAGGGCTGTGGGATGGAGGAAAGTGAACAACGGTGGGGACAGAACTACACGCAACGGGGCGTTGATCCGCCTGACCGTCAACCCACTCTTAAGACCTTCGTGCGGGTATGTGCCGGGCGCTCGGCCGTGGTCTCCGCCAGAGGGCACTGCAGCCCACTCACGGCCGTCGCATGGAGCCTGCCCCCCCCCCCCCCCTCCCCCCGCCCAGATCATTTGAGTGTCGCGAGAAGACAGGATAGAGCAAGCATGAAGAAATTAGGGCCGTCGCTTGCTTGCGGATGTGAAGAGATAGGCCAACAAACTGCATACTCGGCCGGAGCAAAAGTTGCACTACTGAGATAAGCCATCCCAATCCGAGATGAAGAACGGACGATGGTGTCGAATACAGACGGTTATATGTCGTTCGTTTGGCTTCAGGGTAACCCGGCTTGCGTAGTAACAGTTGAAGTCCACACGCATTTTGTTCCTTGTTACAATGTGCATCTGATTGCAACGAAATTATAGGGCAATGGGAAGCTTGCGAAACAGACCGAGGTCCATTCCGGTGTCTGCGGTATGTTGTGCAATCAAGTCCAGAAAGCCAACCCGCAGTCAACGAAGACGGCGGTGGAGAGCGACTCATAGCTCAGATGGAGCTTTCAGACAAGGAGCTGCTGCAGATATTAGCAAAGATCGTCTACTCTCTAGTCGTATCTCCCAGATGGAGAGTGGTCATACTATGGCAAGTCTCACACAGCCTCGTGCTAGTACGTCCAGATATATAGCTTGTTTACAGCACTTTTTGGCTTAGCGTGTTCTTGACAGACATCAAACATGCACGCCACTCGTTTTCGACGACACGAAATGTTGCACAGTCAGCGGTCACCGGTACCGCTTTCCAGTGAATTGTTTTGCTGCATTCGGTCGACGGTCCACCGACATGACATGCATGCGCCGTTACGGAACACGTAAGGCAAAGGCTCCGTTCGCGGACCGTTAAGACCAGTCCGCCACTTTCCCTCGGGATGTGCCGGGACAGTTCAGCAGGACCGCGACACGCTGAGCGTGACGGAGCGGAGGGTGTAACATTCAAGTCACTCGTAGTTACGGAATGAGCCAGGGGCGCACCCAGGCAACTTTGAGTTAGTACTGGCATTGAAATAAATGGCGGGGAATGCAGAGATGTTCTGGCTATTGCGTTCAAATCGGAATTGAGGCATGGTCCCATTTCCTCAATCCTTGCGTATGCACCTGAGCCGATTCTGCACACCCGTGACAGACTCTACTGCATGCCCCACTCTCCCTGCAACGCCATTCCTGTTGCGTCCTCTCCAAAGGAGCATGCCGCACAACTCATGCCACCTCCCCCCAAAATCGCCTCCCTGAGCGCGCCCCTGCGGTTGGCGTGCTGGCGCGCGGGCCTCAAGGGGACCTCAGCAGCCAGCCGCCGTATCACCAGCTCGAAACCGGCCACCGCCGCGGCGGCCCTGGCAACCGGCCAGCCGCCAATCGATGCCCGCCGTCGCGCTGACGTCACGTGCCGCTCGCCCAATGGCGGCGCGCGCCGGTCGGCCGCCGCTGGACGATTTTCGCTGGCGTGGTCGGCCGCCGCCCCTCACTCACCGCCCGGCCCGCTAGCGTCGCTGGCGTCTGTTGTGAGGAAGCCCAGCAGCGCGTCGCCGGCGTCATCAGCGCGCCGGAGCGACCCCCAGGTCGCCGGACTGAGTGCAGTGTATTAGGAGCGCCCCTGAGCGCGCCTGACCCGCACCGTAGCCATGGACGTAAGTGACGGTCGCGCGGCAGTCCTGGGACAGGACGCCGCGCTGGGGAGGCCTGTGCATGCGTCTGCCCGTCCCACGGGTCTAACCGTACGCGGCCCGCGAGACCGGTCTCGGCCGGTGGGGCCCCGGGGTCTGGTGACGCATCGTGCAGGGTAATAACCCGGACCCCTTTGGCAGCCGCCGGGGCATTGCGTTCGGGGTCTGGCATGAACTGCGCCGCGATCGCGGCGGGGAAGCCGAGCGGCTACCACACATGGTGCCTCACTCACCACTGCAGAGGTTACTGGGCTGAAGATCTATTCTTCCTGGGATGCCAGCGCATTCCAGGCTGCCATTGAGATATGGTGACTGAGGGAGGGGTGAGAAGCCCATTGGGGAGGAAGTGGAAGTCAATGCGGGGATGAGACTTCTGGCGCTCTGCTTCACCTGCAGGTTGCGGCCGCCCCCGAGGCCGAAGGTCCCAGTGCTTTTTGACATTAGGACATCCGCAGGGTTCCTAAACACCGAGAAACACCCCTCCCCTCCCCTCCCCTCGACATCAAAATAGGAGCCCGAGCCCAAAAGCTCCCCGAGTACAACAATTGACCTTAAAGCGGCAAAGAAAGACCCTCGGCTGAACGGGCTGTCCCGTTTGACCCGCTTCGGACCCCTCCTACGCGCAGTACCGGTGACGTCACTGCTCATGCCGTTCTAAGTCGTCGGAAAATTCCACCGACGGTGACCGGCGCCCGGATGGCGGTCCTGGCCGCTCCGCCATCTGAGGTCGCGACGACGTAAGCCTCCCCGTCCCGCGCTGTTTACGTATAACGAGCTGCTGACTGTTCGGACCGGTTCTTCAAACTTCAGGCGTCAGGGCCTTGACCGGCGTTGGGTTGCAGCGCCCGCTACCGGCCGGGGACTGCTGACTGGGCTAGCGTCCGGCCTCGCTGGGGCGGGTGTCGGCTAGGGCAGTGCTGGCTGGGGCGGGGTAGGCTGGGGCGGGGCGGCTGTCGGGGGAGGGGAGCGGCACGGTCAGCTGGGTCTGTGCAGGGGAAGGGGAGGGGGTTGCCGGGCGGCCCGCCGGTCGATGCAGGTAGCCGGCGCCGCCGGTGTGACGTCACCGCTCGATACCCGCCAGGCCGGGTGTCAGCGCGCAGGCGCCCGGCCCCTCCCCCCTCCACACCGGCGCCGCCAGCGTCTGCGGAAACCACACTCAGGGTATCGGGTTTAAAGCTGGCGATGGATATTGATTGGATGCCGAGCAAATAAGGTGGCCCCGAAGCATTCATAGTAGCTTGCACTCAGCTGCCAGATATTGGTGTAGGAAACCCTTGTTGCACATGAACGTTGGCCTCTTATTCGCGGGTTGAATGATGGCGTAAAGGAGTATTCTGATGATTGGACACTCTCGCCAATAGCACACCTCAAAGAGTTCGATGGGTGGGCATGCTCAAGGTCGTCTCACGACGGACCCGACCTCTTCGCCAATTTACCTCAGCGGCCAATCAGTATGCTCAGTGGCGCTTAGCTCAGTGGCGGTCTTTCGCTCTCCACCTCGCGCCCCCGAGACTGCCGCTTCGGGTCCAAAGGTCGGCAGAAGTATTCCACCGCACTCCATGCGTCTTCTGCTGCTCCCTTCCGCCGCTCCCTTTCGTTGCTCCCTTCCGCTGCTCCCTTCCGCTGCTCCCTTCTGCTGCTCCATTTTGCTGCTCCCTTTTGCTGCTCCATTCTGCTCCTCCCTTCCGCTACTCCCTTCTGCTGCTCCCTTTTGCTGCTCCCTTTTGCTGCTCCTTTTGCTGCTCCCTTTTGCTGCTCCCCTTTTGCTGCCCCCTTCCGCTGCTCCCTTCCGCTGCTCCTTTCTGCTGCTCCCGTTTGCTGCTCCCGTTTGCTGCTTCATTCTGCTGCTCCCTTCTGCTGCTCCCTTTTGCTGGTCCCTCTTGATGCTCCCTTCTGCTCTTCCCTTCCGCTCATTTCGCCCCACGAGGAAAAAGTCTGCGGCAAACCTGAGCCATTGACGAGGTTGCACTGTTGGTGCCGGCTCTCGCGTGGGGTCAGTTCACTATCGGCCTAAAGCGTGCGTCGCAGTGCGCGTGACTCACACAGGTGCGACTGAGGGTCATCATATCGTCCATATCCACAGGTGTGTCGACGCACAGCTGCTAAATCGATGGGCAGTGAGCATTGTGGCGTAGCACACACAAAAAGTATGGAAATTGCTTTGATTGCGTCTGGGTCCTTAGCTCAGCTTCGCGCAGCGACAAAGCCATGTATTTATTTGCCTCGCTGAATATATGTGACTTACGTCAAAGCCACGCCTTCCATGCATTGTACGTTGTAGACGTGAAATATAATTGCACACACCCGTGTTACAGTCAGAGGCGTAGGCACTTCAGTCGATATCGAGGAAATGAGAGGGAGGTAAACCCTATGCTGAGGTTTGTTCTTTACCATGCGTTACACAAACCCCATGCTGAGGTTTGTTCTTTACCATGCGTTACACAACATCAACGTTGATTTGTTGTGGATAAGTGGGGCAATCGCCCCTTTCTTCCCCTCCAACTTACAACGATGCGTAAGTAAAAGCGCACACACATTTAAACTACGAGTATGCCTGTACTATGTATGTAGTCAAACTTTTCAATGGCATTTGTTGTGTACAAATCCTCACGACATAGTCAACATTGAACCCATGAGCTGATACCGCCGCGTCCGCAGGTGCGGGCGCATGGGACCTTTCGCCCGACCTCGCTGTGATGAAACGCACAGGGGATGCTTGGAGCGGGACAAGTGAACGCACCTTCGCCCCCACCCTGGGAGCTTACGTCACATGCGCTGCACATGTCCCTCCGCCTCCGGAGGCGCCAAAGCTATCCATCAAGCCGAAGGCAGAGACTCTTGACACGTACGCACACCCGCTCGTCCCCCGCCGCCTGCCCCAGATGCTCACCCCTGCCCCAGATACTCACCCCTACCCCAGGTACTCACCGCTGCCCAGATAATCACCCACCCCAGCCCTGCTGTGTTGGACTAGCGTTTGGTGCCTGTTTGGTTTCGACTCACGCAGCTCGTGTTTGTGACCAGTGACCTCTAGCTAGCGGGGCCGGCGGCCGGGGCGCGCGCACGAGCGCTGGCCGGTCGGCGCGACTGCTCGCGCGCCAGTAGAGCTTGCCCAGCCGCCTGCCGCAGTGTGCGTGTGTCTCGGCCTGAGCATGCGTCCCAGGGCCGGGTGGGCGCGTGTGACGGGCCACCCTCGCCTTTGTGTTACAGTACGGCCGACCCGACTCGTACCGCGCCGCCACCACGCCAGCCGTGGCCGACGATAATATCACAGCTCACGGCCAGCTCAAGGTAGGCCTGGCGACGGACCGACCTCCGCGCGCGCCGCCGTCCCCCCCGCGGCAACTCCTGCTCCTGGTCAGCACCTGTCGACCTGGGCACCAAACTGACCTGCTCCTGGTCAGCACCTGTCGACCTGGGCACCAAACTGACCTGCTCCTGGTCAGCACCTGTCACACACCTGGACACCCTAGCTGACATCCTGCTCCTGTCAGCACTGTCACACCTGGACATCAAACTGACCTCCTGCTCTGGGCAGCACCCTGTCAACCTGGACACCAAACCGATCTCTACTCTGGTCAGCACCTGTCACATCTGTCACCCAAACTGACCTGCTCCTGGTCAGCACCTGTCGACCTGGGCACCAAACTGACCTGCTCCTGGTCAGCACCTGTCGACCTGGGCACCAAACTGACCTGCTCCTGGTCAGCACCTGTCGACCTGGACACCAAACTGACCTGCTCCTGGTCAGCACCTGTCACACCTGGACACCAAACTGACATCCTGCTCCTGGTCAGCACCTGTCACACCTGGACATCAAACTGACCTCCTGCTCCTGGGCAGCACCTGTCAACCTGGACACCAAACCGATCTACTACTCCTGTCAGCCTGTAACCGGACACCAACTGCCTGCTCTGGTCAGCCCTATCCCTGGCACCAACTGACTGCCTGGTCAGCACTGTCACACCTGGACACCAAACTGACCTCTGCTCTGTCAGACCGCAGTTCGCCTGGTCAGCACTGTACGGGACACCAACTGACCTTCTGCTCCTGGTCAGCATCTGTCAGACCTGGACACCAAACTCTTAGAGGGTCCCTGGACACACGACGCCCTCCCTGCAGTCAGGGGTATGTATCACAGCACCACTGCGAGAACTATAAATGCACGGATTCCTCTTTTTGTATTCAGGCTGCACTCCCTGGAATTTTGAAACACACCACGTTTTTCAGAGTAATGTGAAACAGGGTTTTGGAGAACATTTGCAGAAACACGGATAAATGTATACTATTGTATTTTGCCCCAGAATAAATTCAAGCATTATTATGTTCCAAGCATGGCCATCTCGTAAAGCACATGTTAAACGCTCCCACCTCGCAACGTCGTGAGTTTTTCTACGCCCCACATTCCCGGGGGCGGTACCACACCAGGCTGACACATTCCGGGAGTGGTACCACACCAGACTGACACATTCCGGGAGTGGTACCACACCAGGCTGACACATTCCGGGAGTGGTACCACACCAGGCTGACACTTCTGGGGGCGGTACCACACCAGGCTGACACATTCCGGGGCGGTACCACACCAGGCTGACACATTCCGGGAGTGGTACCACACCAGGCTGACACTTCTGGGGGCGGTACCACACCAGGCTGACCGAGCCGTCCTTCTCCCGGGCCGTCTTGCGCCGCCGCGCGCCACTTTCACTGTATTTCCCAGTCGGCGCACGGCTCCAGTTGCCACACATCCCACCGCACCTGTCTCGCTGGCCTTCCATTCCCTCTCAATGAAAGCCGGGCCCGGGTGCGGGCCGACGCGCTGACCTGTTTCCGACGGCGACGGTCCGACGGCGGGGCGGCGGCCGCCCCTGTCCTTGGCAGCGGCCGTCCCTGCGTCCGCCGGCCGCTTGGCTCGCGGCGCGGGGTCGTCGCGCGCCGACTACGCGCGAGCTCGCGGCCGACACGGTAGGTGAGAGCAGGTAAGAATGCCTGGTATGTCGAGATGGCATCGCAACACAGCATGGCCACCGCTAATCAGTCCAATTTCGCTCGAGTCTTGCGCAGAACTTGTTTTTTTCCGTTTTTCTGGTGGTCGTATGTCTTACCGTAAAAGCCAGTCGGCTAATAGAACGGGGCTCCTGATTTAGGCTTTCTGGCACATTACCACTCTCCCATTGTCGTAGATACCCGTCCAAGCACATTTAGTAATCGATGCTGTATACAGCTCTCCTCCCGTACTCAGGAGTATAAAAATAAACACGGCAGACTACAACGCATTCCCCAACTGACATTCACAACCTCCTCGCAGTGCAGGCATCATCGTGGTTTCCTCAATAGGTTGGCAACCACGCAGGTTTTAAGAGGTGAAACACATATTTGGTGGGGACCAGCGGGCATTGCCTGAAGTTTGGTATATGGATACAGTTCCATTACACCGATTTCTTTGAAGTCGATGAGACGTTCGTGCAGACAACGCACAGCTGATCACAAGTGTCGAACTGTGTCACACATGAGGTCTGCTGTGGCATTTCAGTATCTCAGACGTGGAACTACAGTTATTTATGTTAACGATGATTCACTTCTGTTGTTAACGCACGCGCCCTTTTTCAGTCGAAGAGGCAGAAGCCTGAAAAGAAGAACAAGAAGTCCAAGAAGGGAGATGAGCGGAACCTGGATGACCTCAAGCAGGAGTTGGTGCTCGATGAGCACATTATTTCTCTTGAGGAGCTCCAGCAAAGACTCGGGAACCAATGTCGAGAGGGTGAGGTCTTTTAGATAGTTACCACCGCTGAGCACCGCTTTTTCTCCGCCGAAAGGAAACGAGCTGTATAACCGGCGAGGGCCACTCTCATAAATCTGCCACATCTCTTCGTGTGCTATTTGGTGTGTCCACTCTTGATGTGTTTGATGCTCGATATTGCATATGCGTTTTTCAGCGTCCATCACTTAGTTATTCTACGTTCATGACAAACGGCGGGAAAATCGGTTCGGTGCCGTCAGTTCGAACGAATCAGCGTCGGGCGGTGGCTGTTGACCGGTGGGGGGATGCATGGGTTTCGCTGTCAGATGCGGCACCGGTCCGGACGCGCACTGTACCGGCACGCCTGTTTGGCAGGGTCTAACGGAGTCACGGGCGCGGGAGAACCTGGAACGGTATGGCCCGAACGCGCTCACGCCGCCCAAGAAGATCCCCGAGTGGGTCAAGTTCTGCAAGAACCTGTTCTATGGGTTCTCGCTGCTGCTCTGGATCGGGGCCATCCTGTGCTTCGTGGCGTACTCGATCCAGGCGGGCACGTTCGAGGAGCCGCCAGATGATAACGTGAGCACCAGAACACCCCGCCGTCAGCCAACGATGCTTGATGAAATGATTGCAACAAGTGAACAGTTGTCACTTCAGTACTGATGGAGACGCCCATGCCGCATGTATCAACGAGTTGTGTACTACTTTTCATTTCGCGAGCCGAAAGCGTGGTAAGGCGTGTGAAAAATGACGCAGTGTCATGACCTTAACTTCTAAGCAATGTAAATAGTATCGTCTGTTCTAGTCAGATTCGTACTGTGCCATGATCCGGTGATTGACTCCAGCTGTATCTGAATTGCTGACGTTGTGGCGTGTTGTCCAGCTGTACCTGGGTATCGTGCTCTCCGCCGTCGTCATCATCACCGGCTGCTTCTCCTATTACCAAGAGTCGAAAAGCTCCCGTATCATGGAATCCTTCAAGAACATGGTGCCGCAGGTTTGTGAAGGCTGGTGGTCATCTTGGGAATCCTTTTTGCTTGTTGTTTGATTCACTATTGTTATTTATAAGCCTGCACGTGTACCTCCATGGTTAACTCATCTGACCAGCTGTGCCGCAAGAGGAAAGCAGTCCGAATATGTATGCATGAGAGGTGTACCATCAAATGTTCATCCGCCCCCATCGCACCGTGATTGTTCTGTCTGGTTGTCCATCCTTGCAGTGCGGTGCACCCTGGCCTTCCCGTAACACTGCCCATCATTTATTTGTTGGAGTCTCGTATTCCTTGTCGTTTCTTTCTCGTTCCGTGGTGATTTCCGTGACGCGTGCATTCCCCTATCTCCACAGGGTGCCCTAACAATCCATGAACGTGTCTCTTCCTTTGCAGAACCCTCGGTTGATTCCCTGATACATCCTTTGACTCCCTCAGTAAGAGTTAATGGTCCGGAGGAGAGACAATGACGCGTCTCTCTTCCCCAGCAGAACGCCTGGTTGATCCCTGGCATATCCTTCGACTCACCAGTTGCACCCTGTTGATGCCCATGGTACAGTTTCTATTCTCACAACATGTCTCAGTGGTGTCCTGATGTTTCCTTTAACTCCTTTAGTACACCCAGACGATTTTATTGACCCATCCTGTACTCCCGTAGAACTCGGCGGTCACCTGTCGCGCCTGCGAGTCCCACACTACGCCCGGCCTCCCTGACATCCAGTGTTGCTTCACTGCCACAGTACGCTCTGGTCGTCCGCGACGGCAACAAGTCGACGGTTCGCGCAGAGGAGCTGACGCTCGGCGACCTGGTCGAGATCAAGTTTGGAGACCGCGTGCCGGCCGACGTCCGCATCATCGAGGCGCGCAACATGAAGGTGGACAACTCGTCGCTGACCGGCGAGTCGGAGCCGCAGAGCCGCAACGCCGAGTACACGGCCGAGAACCCGCTCGAGACCAAGAACCTGGCCTTCTTCTCCACTAACGCCGTCGAGGGTGCGTGACGTCACGGCCGGTGACCGATGGGGGCCGGGCCAGCTGGCCTGACGCCACCCCCCACCCCTACCCCCACTGTTTGCGGCTGTGAGGCTGAACGGGAGCACGTGGGACGGGTCGTGCGAAAAACAAGTGCGGTGTGAAAACTTGGTATTTGAACAGTGGCCAGATGTTTGTCCGCCTGTCGGCTCCGGGTTTTGAAAGCTGGCGGGAGGACGCCGAGGCGGAGCGCTCACCTGTGGCCGCGACGTGCTGCGTTTGATTTTGATCATCCGGTGCGTTTCCGTTTCCCCTTTTGCAATGGACATGACAAGACTACTACGCGGGGGGCCAGAGGAGTTTAAAGGGTTGCCTTCATCGAAACATAGCAAAAGATGGTTAGTACGCTATGTCCAGCCTGCCTAACCAGCTGTAATGCGACACACTGCCTGATGTCGCCGATCCCATCACCGCTCGCCCGTTATCGCCAGGGACCTGCAAGGGTATCGTGATCAACATCGGCGACAACACTGTGATGGGTCGGATCGCCGGCTTGGCCTCCAGCCTGGACACTGGCTCGACCCCGATCGCGCGTGAGATCGAGCACTTCATCCACATCATCACCGGCGTGGCCGTCTTCCTCGGCGTCACCTTCTTCATCATTGCGCTCATCCTCGGATACAACTGGCTGGACGCTGTCATCTTCCTGATCGGTACGAGGGAGTACAGGCCCAAGATAGACGTCGAGTACGAAACTGCACTAACCCGTCTGGGTGTTGTCGTCGCAAATACAGTAGTTGTGGATTTAGTGCGTTTATGAGGCCCAGTAGTCCGTGTCATTTCTTGCATTGTCGATCTGTACTGGGAATGTGGCATCTTTCCGCGACCGTGGTAATGAGAGGGCGTAGTTCGAACCGCTGCTGCTGGGTATTGCTCAGGGCCTTCGCTACTTTGGAAATATGTCCGCGATGCGCTGGTGCATGCGTCAATCCGCTTCAGGTATCATCGTGGCGAACGTGCCGGAGGGCCTGCTGGCTACGGTGACGGTGTGCCTGACGCTGACCGCCAAGCGTATGGCCTCCAAGAACTGCCTGGTGAAGAACCTTGAGGCCGTGGAGACCCTCGGATCCACCTCCACCATCTGCTCCGACAAGACGGGCACGCTCACGCAGAACCGTATGACGGTGGCGCACATGTGGTTCGACAACCAGATCATCGAGGCGGACACGACAGAGGACCAGTCCGGCGCCTCGTACGACCGCAACACGGAGGGCTGGAAGGCACTGTCGCGCGTGGCCGCCCTCTGCAACCGGGCCGAGTTCAAGGTCGGACAGGAGAGCATGCCCATCCTGAAGAGGGATGTCAACGGTGACGCGTCAGAGGCGGCGCTGCTCAAGTGCTGCGAGCTCGCAATGGGCAACGTCATGGGCTACCGCGATCAGTACAAGAAGGTCTGCGAGGTGCCCTTCAACTCCACCAACAAGTTCCAGGTGCGGATGGGCGTAACGCGCGGTGTTTTGTGTAAAGCTGGGTGTGTCGCCGGCCCGTGACGCGCGGTGCAGTCGAGCAGGTTTAGCGCGCTAAAAGTTAAATCATCAGCATTATAGCTTGGGCCTAAGTATTTGTTAAGAATGCTTTTGTATTCAACCTGTGACTTAAATAGTTTGCGTGAATATGTGCAAGGTAGTGATAGGTTTAGAATACTTAAATCAATAGAAAAACATTGCTGTCTTGTTTTGGCAATATTATTTTTAGCATGTTTTGTGATGATTGTCATGTTTTGGGAACTCAGGCACCACGATTGAAATTTTAACGTTAAGGTGTTCATTCGTGTTGTAATGTTGACCTTACTGATGCGCATTTTTAGCTGGGGCTTACTTACAATATTTCCTTTCCTGCAGGTATCTGTCCACGACTTCCGCCACGAGACGCCGAACAACCCCAACTTCCTGGTGATGAAGGGAGCTCCCGAGCGCATCCTGGACCGCTGCTCCACCATCCTGCTGAACGGCCAGGAGAAGCCACTGGACCAGGAGATGAAGGACGCCTTCAACAACGCCTACTTGGAGCTCGGAGGACTCGGAGAGCGTGTGCTAGGTCAGTCACTTGACCGAACGGGCTAGCGAACTGTGTAGCTGACTAGTGATTGTTTTATTTCACAACGGCCTCAACCAACTGGAGATGAATTATAGTTACGCATTTCCCTTCCTTTCACCGACGTTTGCTTCTTACAACGGCTGTTCTGGTACTGAAATATTGTTGGCGTGGTTAAGATAGTATCGGCTGATCGTGTGCCGCAGGCGGTCCACTGCGATAAGGTGTGATTAGGCTGGATGTAATCGGTCCAGAAGCTCAGCCGCTTCCCCTTGCCTTCCGTCGCTTCGCTGACCCCTGTCGGCCCCTCCCACAGGGTTCTGCGATTTCTCGCTCCCCGGCAAGGACTACCCCAGCGACTATCCATTTGACAGCGACGAGATCAACTTCCCGCTGGAGGGGCTCCGCTTCGTCGGCCTCATGTCCATGATCGACCCGCCGCGCGCCGCCGTGCCCGACGCCGTGGCCAAGTGCCGCTCGGCTGGCATCAAGGTCATCATGGTTACCGGCGATCATCCGATCACGGCCAAGGCCATTGCCAAGAGTGTCGGCATCATCTCGGAGGGTGCGTGGATGGCTGCTGTCTAGCTTTCTTGCAAAGATTCGTCTCCTTGTGGCTATGTGTCAGTTTTGTGTCTGATGTGTAACGTAATGTTTAGTCGTGTCCATGCGTGCTTAGCTTGTTTCATGTTTCGGAACTATTTTCATTACCGGCGGAGTTATGTTAAGCCAGGGGAATTCCACTGCACAAGGCTGAAAACAAAGAGATTCCTGGAGGTAACCCAGAAAATAATCACTGCTGAAGCATGAGCTGCGAACATGCGTGTCGGACGGAGAAAGCGCAAACACGACGGCCGACCGCACGCGCCCAGTCTGACCCTCTTCCTCCACCAGGCAACGAGACTGTGGAGGACATCGCGCAGCGTCTGAACATTCCGGTGGGCGAGGTGAATCCTCGCGAGGCGAAGGCGGCCGTCGTGCACGGCTCCGAGCTTCGCGACATCAGCGCCGACGACCTGGACGACATCCTCACCCACCACACGGAGATCGTGTTCGCGCGCACGTCACCGCAGCAGAAGCTCATCATCGTGGAGGGCTGCCAGCGCCAGGGCGCCATCGTGGCCGTGACGGGCGATGGCGTCAATGACTCGCCCGCGCTCAAGAAGGCGGACATCGGTGAGAGGGACAGGCTAGCCGGCCTCTCTGTTTCGTGTTTCTTTCTCATTTATCCGCTATGTTGCTTCGTTTGCGTGCTGTGCTGGTACTTCTTTGTGACCTGCACGCGGTTTCACGCGTTGCCCAATGCAGTCAAGGTAGGTTTGCTTTGGTTTTGTACGTCTGCACGTTTGCTCCACTTGTTTGTGTGCTATCCGCGTGCAATTGTTTCCCGCCATCCACGAGCTGGCATGCTTTGCTGATGCCTTTGTTCGCCCTTCTCATTAGGCGTCGCCATGGGTATCGCTGGATCGGACGTGTCGAAACAGGCCGCCGACATGATCCTGCTAGACGACAACTTCGCCTCCATCGTCACTGGTGTCGAGGAGGGCCGCCTGATTTTCGACAACCTGAAGAAGTCGATCGCCTACACGCTGACGTCCAACATTCCCGAGATCTCGCCAGTTCCTCTTCTTTATTCTGCTGGACATTCCCCTGCCTCTGGGAACCGTCACCATTCTCTGCATCGACTTGGGCACGGACATGGTGAGAGCCGTCGACACCGGCCGCAGTCCACTGAGGCGTCGCCACTCGTGTAAACTGTATAATGCTTCAACAGGTGACTCACTTCTGGGTAAGCAGCGGTCACCGCTGCTTGTGTCTATGGCCTTTACCAGGGAGGATGCAGCTGTCGCAGCTGCAGCGTCAGATGGGCGTTGCCTGTATGACGAACCATACTGTCTGCTGAGTTTGAGAAGCATCATTTAGCTTGCGGATGCTTATCGCTGACCCCGGTAGTAATGGGTGCCTGCGCTGCGTGGTTCTCGCCTTTTCGGCGAACTTGACCTTGCACTTGAATCTAACTGTGGTTAGACAACTAGTTGTGTCCTATGGCTTCCTCCGCTCACGGGTAGCTGAAATAGTCTTGCTTTCATAAAGTACTATGTCCTTTGTTCTCGTCGCAGCCTCCAAATTGGTGGGCATAACAACGTTGCGTCGTTGATGGTTTCGTCATGCACGTCGATATTCCTAAATCCCCTTTCCCGAAATGATTGATATATGTTGCTGTTCATTTTTTAAAAATGTTCAGGACAGAAAAGTAAAGAATGCCGAGTCTAACAATGCGGTTACCTCCCAACTCCTTCCGCGCGCCCAGACATGACCGCAACAAATCACCGAAAACTATCAGCTCGACGGGAGAGACAAACGCTCCTCCAGCCATCCGTGACCCACCTGAGTGTCTCTCTATTGACGACAGGGGCTGTCCCTCCCCCGTGTGGTTAGTAGGGGCTGCGTGTTGTGTGGTGCCGTGGACCGTCTGCCTTCGCGCCAGGACACCTGTGCCCCGCTCACGTGCCGCCCAGCTGCTTACGACACTGCCGGGGCCGCGCGGCCTCCGTGTGCCCCGCCTGCCGCACGTGTTTCAGCGCGCACGTGCCACGTGTCCCGGCGCCGCACGTGTGGCGTCGGCGAGCGTCAGTAACGGCGCGCCCCGCTCCAGGTCCCGGCTATCTCCCTGGCCTATGAGAAGGCCGAGTCAGATATTATGAAGCGGCGTCCTCGGGACCCAGTGCACGATAAGCTTGTTAACGAAAGGTAACAGGCGGCGGCAGCTGTTGCTGGCATGCCCACTGCTCCTGATGGCCGGCCAGCCCCGGTGATGGTTTTGGTCCCCCTCTACAGTTTACACCTTTTGGCATGTTTTTTTATCAGTCACCGGCCGGTGGATGGGTAGGTACGGTGCAGGCGGCCGCGAGATAGGAGACGAGTGTGTCCTTCGGTCAGGTAGGCACAGCTTGGTCACCCTGGTGATCAGTGTCTGGGTGAGTACCGTGCTCAGGGTCATGAACACCTGGCCAGCGCTCGCCCGGCTACCCGTGGAGGGTTTCTTTTGTCTACAGCACGAGCCACGCCAATAGTCGCCGTATTTAAGCTGGTAGCAGGAGCTAGCGTTATTAATCCACGAGCCACCTAGAGCATTACATATATGGCCGAGATCGCGGTGGTTTCTGGTAAGTCTAGGTACTAGATAGACCCTGTCCGCTCGCCTCGCCCATGGACATAGATCTGGTGCCGCTAGCTGCAGGCTGAAGGCTGTCGGCTGTATGGCGGCACTGGAGTTCCAACCGAGTCGTCCCATCTGCTGCCGGAGTCGGCACACAGGTAGCCACCTTTCGCACCTCTTGTTCGGCATGTGGGTTTCAGTACGTTTTAGGCACTTTTTTAAGTTGGCTGCCATTTCTGCCCTTTAGGTTCCTGCCATTTCTCTGGCTTACGAGAAGGCCGAGTCGGACATCATGAAGAGACAGCCGCGTAATCCGCTTACAGACAAACTGGTCAACGAAAGGTAACTGCTTTATGTACACTAGGCGATAGGCTACTACCGGTAGTGCGATGTGCGCAGTGTTCGTGACGTGCGCGAATGTCTTTGTGTATGACAATAACTATCATAAGATGCATCGCAGTTCACTAACTCTTTCTGTGCCTGGCTTTAGAGGTTTCCAGCTCCCTGACGGGTATCGAAGCGGATCCCTTTTGGAAACGTTGAACAGCGGATTATGTTCATCCGCCCCGATGGGTGTGCGGTGTGCACTAACTGCTCGAGACTCTCAGGAATCCGTTGTTTTAACTTCTTCCTGTCTCTTTGACGCCCTCCTGGGACGGTCAGTGGCTGTCTCATCGGCTATCAGAGCAGCCATTTGCTCTTCGTTCCTTCAGCTGGTTTTCAATTCACGATATCTGGCGTACCGTGCTTACCTGCCATTTTTGTCCAGCTTTGTATCGTAACCAACTGACCTGCCTTAGCTAAGTTATGCAAGTAACTATCCAACGCATCTGGCATGTTGATGCATCCTCTGAAACAGGACTTGCCTATTTTAACACTGCTGCTTCTCAGAACCCATGAAGTGAGCAGAATGTTGAAAACTGGCACGCGTTTGTTTGAGGCATGATTTTCGTTTCCGCGTGTTGGTCTTTGGCATGCTACGCTCAAACGTCGTGGAAAATCACGTGTTTGCAGTTTATGTGCAATAATGCTTCCAGTAATGTCCGTGCGTCCGAATCCCACAGCGAAAGCACCCATACTTCCGCCGCCATGGCTCTAGCCGCTCCACCGTCCGCTCAGTCGATGGTGGTCAAACGTCGGCTAGCTAAAAACTCCGTAACTCGAATGTTGATTCAACATCTTCCAGTCGCGTGACGCCGAATTCAGATTTATTTACCTTGTGCATTGCATTATTGCTGTGGCACATTACCGTTTCTCAGCGCGTGACGTTCAGTCCCATATAGATCCCGTATGTCAGCAACACTGTCCTATGCGCTCCCGCGTCTGCCGGCTCGTCGCTCGACTACGGGCCTATATTTTGCACCTGGCTGGGACACCGCCAATCGACTGACCTGCCGTGTTCGCTCTAGGCTCATCTCGATAGCGTACGGCCAGATCGGCATGATCCAGGCGGCGGCCGGCTTCTTCAGCTACACGGTCATCATGGCTGAGAACGGTTTCCTACCGTGGGATCTGTCCGGCCTGCGCAAGTCCTGGGACTCCAAGGCCGTCAATGATCTCAAGGACTCCTACGGCCAGGAATGGGTGTGTAATCTGAGTCAGACAGGCGCGTTACCGTACAATGAACCGTCCCTGCACCTCCAGGGCAGACCATGACCTACGAATGCCGTCATTTAAATATTTGGAAACCTTTACATGCATGTGCTGTTTCAAACTGATATTCCGCGGTAGAAATCGCGTTTTGATTAAAGGAAAGCTGTAGACATTTTTACGTAGCGCCCAACGAATTCTAAACTAAGGAAACACGCGATTTCTTCTGCGGCTACCGGCCCTGACCGCCGTATCCGGTCACGCTCTGGGCTGCCCTCTACGACACCCCCACCCGCCGTATCCGGTCACGCTCCGGGCTGCCCTCCACGACACCCCCATCCGCCGTATCCGGCCACGCTCCGGGTTACCCTCCACGACACCCCTGCTCGCCGTACTCGGTCACGCTCCGAGCTGCCCTCCACGACACTCCTGCTCGCCTTTTCAGACGTACGCCGACCGCAAGGTGCTCGAGTACACGTGCCACACGTCCTTCTTCGTGGCGATCGTGATCGTGCAGTGGGCCGATCTTATCATCTGCAAGACGCGCCGCAACTCCATCGTCCAGCAGGGCATGACCAACTGGGCGCTCAACTTCGGCCTGCTGTTCGAGACGGCGCTGGCCGCCTTCCTCTCGTACACGCCGGGCATGGACAAGGGCCTGCGCATGTACCCACTCAGGTGAGACCTCTCACTCACGCGTGGCAGAGACGAGGGTCCGCGCGTCCTCCCGCTTAGGTGAGACCTCTTGCTCACGTCGGGCAGAGACGAGGGCTTGCGCATGTACCCACTCAGGTGAGACCGCTCACTCACGTGTGGCAGAGACGAGGGTCTGCGCGTCTTCCCGCTTAGGTGAGACCTCTTGCTCACGTCGGGCAGAGACGAGGGTCTGCGTGTGTTCCCACTCAGGTGAGACCTCTCACTCACGTGTGGCAGAGACGAGGGTCCGCGCGTCTTCCCGCTTAGGTGAGACCTCTTGCTCACGTCGAGCAGAGACGAGGGCCTATTTGTGTCCCTGCTCAGATGAGATTGGCGTGGGCCTGCTGACGCGAGATATGTACTAGCCGGGGGACATGGTTTGCTTGGTGCTCCAGTGGTTGTGGTGTTTGCATTTTGGGGCTTTTATGTCATGACCACAGTTTTAAAATATGTCAGTGGGAATGCTTGCGCGAACATTGCCTGCCCGTTCAGCGGCATCATTTAGGAGTCCTATAGAATCAACAGACACTGACCTTCGGTTCATTGCCACCCCATTGTGCACATTTCTCAGCCCACCAGCATTTGCCAACAGGCACTGTTACACTTGGCCTGCCCACACTCATACGGAACATTTCACACATGTGCGCTCGTTCCACAAACGGAAATCGCGCAAGAGCCCGTTCACACGTGTGCCGCCCAATCACTGTCGGCAGCCCATCCCCCCCCCCCCCTAACACGCTCAGACGCCGTGTGTCCGTGCTGTGCTGACGTCACCACGTCATCCTTCCCGTCGGCAGGTTCGTCTGGTGGCTGCCGCCGCTGCCCTTCTCGCTCCTCATCTTCATCTACGACGAGTGTCGCCGGTTCGTCCTGCGACGCAACCCCGGCGGCTGGGTGGAGAACGAGACCTACTATTGAGGCCGTCGACCGCCCGGCGCTGTAGTCACGCGCGGCCCGCACTCCGCTGCGTCTAGCTCGTTGGACATTGGTACGGCAGCGCCGCCTCGCGGCCGCCGCCGGAAACTTGCCTCGCCAGCCGGGGCGCTTCGCAATATAGAGGTGTCGGCGCCCCTCGCGGATCGAAGGCTGCTGTTTTACTCCTGTGTTTTATGTTGTCACTAAATATATGCGAGTTTGTTGCTCCCATCTCGTGCGGTGTGTCGGAGAGCGCCGGCGCCGGTGAGAGGCCGGCAGCAGTCCGGCTGGCGGCGAGTCCGCTGCGAGTCATGACTCGACTCGGCCGCTGGCGAGTGGTGGCCTCACGCTGGCGGAGTCCGGGACTCCAGACCGGCCTGAAGCTGCGCCGATCACGGCACCAGCAGTCTAGTGCAGAACCGCGCCAGATCAAAGAGACCATGCTCTGACAGCTTCTCTGGATAGAGTAGCCACCGTCCACTTCTCTTAAGGCGTGCTACGATTGAGCCGCGCCGCTCACAACACCCCTGGCGGCCATGTGCGACACCAACGTTGCAGCGTTGTGCTAAGCCTGCCTTCGCTCTAGCTCACGTGTATGTTGAATCAATAGTAAATGGCCAACACCCGTGCCGCCGCCAAAATGAAACGCATTAAATATTTGCACGTCCAATGCACGCCTCCGTTCCCAGGATCTCAATCGCCACTTATGTAAATTAGCCTCCAGTACGCGGCGTAGCATTGTGAAAGCACGCAAGGCACATTAATGACCGAAATGTGACCTCCCGTCTTGTCTCGTGTCCGGAATGTTCGGCTTCAGCATTGCACAAAACAGTTTCACTGGTACACGCAGCCTGCGAACGGCCGTCGCTTGGATGGCCCGTTTCGCCAGGCGGTCATCCAACGCCGTCAAGACATTGACTCTCAGCTGTCGTCAAGGTATTGTCGCCCAAAAACGAGTAGCGCACGCCCTTGAATACATTAAAAATATATGTGGAATTTAATTCACAGGGTCAGTGACAACGTTTATATTTCTATCAGCGGCTTTTAGAGAGATAGGCGCACAGCAGCCACTAACAGCTGTATTTCTGTTAGCAGCTTAGCAGCTTTTACCTGTCTCAAGGTGGGTTGCTCGCTGCCACTAGATACTGCGTGAGATTGCGGCGGTAATGATGTGTCGAGATGTCCGCAGCCCTGTGCCGTTACATATGTATATTCATAAATTGTGCTGCATATAGCAATGCTAAAAACGAGTGACAGGGATATTTGTAGTACATTGGGTTATACGACTTTCTGTCGACCACTTATTACACATCGTATTTTGGTGTTCGTCAATACACTTAGAAGAAAAATATAAAGATATCTAGCCGTCCTTTCTGATGCGTTAAGTCTGTAACCTTCACCCAACAGATGACGAGGCCCTTTCGGATGGGTTAAACCTGAAGCCTTCGTCCAACAGCCGACGGGCAAGTTCAGTGAGCAGCGGGCAGCGAGCATCAAATCAATGCACGGCCCGGCCGACGAGTGATTTTTTAACACGCGTTCCTTACTTATTGGCTTCCAGCATCCTGTGTTCATCCTCACTGGTCGGTTAAATTCACTCGCGCCAGTTTTGCAACTTACTGTTGGCCCCTTGTTGCCTAAAGCTACCGGTCGAATTGAGTCGCGCACGAATAATATATCACCAGTGTTCATCGTGGGTAGAAAATGTTATGCGCCCAATGCATGTTTCCTTCTATTGAACTTCCGTTTTAGCCGTTTATGTAGTAATGGGAAAAATAATTCAAAAAGGCAGAAAGCATTAGTTGAGGTGGGAACTGTGCAGCATTGCGGTTTTAGGCACAACAAGGTCTTTCGACCGTCTATCACACATGCGCTGTGTTATCGGGACACCTTGTGCCTCATGCACTTTTCTCTTGCCCATGGTGGTATCCAGCTTAAAATACTCCTACTGAATTATGAGATCAAGGTTTTACAACTCGTGCTGCCTCGAATGCAGCTGCAATTCAGAAGTCTGCCAAAACATGAGCTGAGGTGATGTTCTCTGCCGCGTGTTCAGTATTATCAGATGTATATAGTCATCGTCGATAGCATGTTCCATTGGCCCTCGCACGGATTGGTGCAGCCGGGGGTCGGGCGCTCGCCCCCCCCCCCCGCCCATTTTGGCCCATATTTTGTTCACCATAGA
>NW_023596136.1:6199901-6219169 GCF_011947565.3 Pollicipes pollicipes | reverse complement strand
TCAACAGCAGCTCCGGCCCGCGGCTGTCTTAGTTAGGTGGCCGGTGACGTCGGCCACGTCTGGGCGGAGAACGTTGTCAACCAGCAGCTCCGGCCCGCGGCTGCTTAGTTAGGTGGCCGGTGACGTCGGCCACGTCTGGGCGGAAAGCGCCGTCGACCGGCGGCTCCGGCCCGCGGCTGCTTAGTTAGGTGGCCGGTGACGTCGGTCGACGATTGGTCGCAGCTCTGCCTTATCGTCTTTTCTGCCTTGTCGCCACACGTGGGATGTAAATCTCCTCCTTGGAAGGATGTTTCAAACGACTGCGGTCTGAAAAGTTCTCTCTCACCACCGTATTTCAATTTCAGCTCGCCTTTGCTGCCATCCCAGGCTCTAACTTGCTCCTACCGACGTGTGAGTTGAGATGATTGCTTCTGCCTGCTTGTGTGACTTGTATGGAGTCCGCCTTGACCTCAGAGTGTGTCGTCAGAGGGGCGGTCGGTTGCGGCGCGCACCAGACAGCCGTGCTTCGCCGAGTGACGGCCGACGCGTGAGACGGTACGGCCCGACGAACGACGGACACTTCTCAGTCAGTGTGCCGAGGCTACCAACGTTTGCTTTTTCAGGCGTCTTTAGGAAGGAGTGACGTGTTCGTCTAACGCTCGCCCTACTGTGGGCGGGAAAGAGAGGTGGGAGCTCAGGGCATTCCTCTCAGGTTCTCTGGAATACATTTGGAGCGGTTTTGAGCACTGGCGAAATATGAGGTACCTGAGCTAATATTCTTTTTACACATCTTGTAATAAATTCAAGCTTTTGACATTAACGGTCGATGACCTTGACACATTTCTCGAGGTCATCTCAGTGACATTCTGCTATAAAGCGCGAGACGATTTTATTTCTAGCTGGGAATGCATTTCAAAGAGGCTTTATATGCTTCTCTTCCTACTTTAATTATTCGAAATACGCTTGAGTAATTGCTATCCCCCTCAGATTTTTGCAATGTCAGATTTTCAAACGTTAAATTAGGCCAAACATTGCTAAAAAGGCAATTTAATAGCGGATCGTTTGACATAAAAAGTGTAGCTGTACCTTGAAAGGTCGCTGAACTGTGGCGGGTCAAATTCAGGGAGGGGTTTGAGTCAATTTCTGGGGAATCGCTCAACCTGATGCATCGACGGAGTGTTAGACGAAGCCACACATCTTTGAGATACTTTATTAGGCAACACAACAACTGAATGAGCAAATTACATTAACCTAGGGCCAGGTATGACGACCAGACCAAGATCAAAACCAACCTGCTTTATTATCTTAGGGCTTGATGTATGGGGTAGTTTCTGGCGCTCATTTCGAATTTGTTGACAACAGTAACCGCATTATGCATCTTTCATGGACTTCTTAAAGGTAAGAATAGATCACTGACCTAAAATGATCCAGGTAAACACTTTTGTTTTTAGGAACATACGGTCTAGCGTTTTCTTTGTCGATTATTCAAATCCCAAAACTCAAAGCAGCCTTGCATGATTTTAGTCACCATTACCTTCAAAAGTTCAGACAAAGTCACTGACCTTAAGTGCGCATGTGACTTGTTAAGAACAGTTATTGAGGTACTGGGCACACTTTGGGGACCAACCTGGAACTTGACGTTGTTTGACCTTATTTGACCCGAAGGCCGTAATCATAGGAGCCTTTAAACTTTCACCTAAGTGAGTTTTACCTACAGTCAACACACCCTATGAATTTGGGGGTCTCCAGCTCTCTTAGTTCCTGAGATATCAGAGAGTCAAATTGAACCCCTACCCGAGCGACGGGTATTCAGCTGCCTACGTGGGCGTGTGTTAAAGGTAGAACATAATTGCTATTGTTGATTCTGCAGAAAGCATACGGTGGTATCACCATTAATGTTAGAGCGTTATTTTGTGCGGATGGAACAATAAAACAATCTTGTTATTCCCAAAACTCTTGACTGTCTTGGTTAGGCCTGTTTCTGGAAGAAACCAGTTTTTAATGACGGCTGCATATACTTTTAAGTTCACAAAATATTTGTGTAAACGGACAAGGTTGACTGTCATGTCAGTTCTTTTTCAATCTTCTAAGTTTTGGTAAGCATGGTGTAGCCTTTTATTGCTGCGTTTCAGCTCTGTGCGCCTGGTCCTTCAAAAGTAGCACATTTAATCTTTGTGGGCATTTTCTATGTTGCTGCTTGGCCATACATGATCTCGTGTGTTACTTAAATGCCCACGTGAAATTATATAAGTCTGTGCAGTGTCATGAGCAGTGTAGTACGTCTATCTCTATGTCATGTCCTTTAATAATTACGTGTTAGGTGAGCAAATCACGCAGCACGTTTGCAGGGCATTTATATTGTTACCTTCATATTGTGTCACGCGTCAAATGGTACGCAAATCTCATTCATATTGCCTTTCGCCGAACATTTGATTAAAGCAGCTCAGTACTTTGCTCATTTTGCGAATGCATGGAGGACATGCTCATCACCTTAAGCATGCTATGTTTCTTAAAGGCATTGCATCAATGCCAAGTTAATTGCTTGGCCACAGAAAACACTCTTAGCTTTGACAATGATTATTTGGCGTGTGCCAATGCTTTTGCTTGATGCTTTCAGATCTTACTGGAAATTCTAAGCGATTTTTCTCTGAGAAATGTGGTCTTTAAGATTAAGCCTGTTGGCTGGAGATGCAGAATTGATGCATTGCCAATAATTATTGCTTTTGGTGAGGGAGAGGGGCACGCGATGCATAAGAACGAGCGATAAACCTTTGATAATATGTTTGACCACAAAAAAATGTGTCAGGTTCCCCACCCCCCGATAAAAAGCGAACCAACTAACATCATTTTTGTGTCAACATTTTTTTATACTCTGGCTGAGTTCACAGTTGCAGGAAGGCACCCTGAACCACAGGTCATTCGGTCAAACCATTCAGAATAAGTTTCTTAAAAATGGTTCAGTTTAGTTAATTGTGAACTAGGCTGAAAGCACCTCGACGGAGGTGTGGTGCAGCGACACTCGCCGGTCGCCACGTTTACGTCTGCCGCGGTGTCCTCTGGCCGTGTCCCCAAAGCCCTCCGCTCGGTTGGCTAATTACGCCATCAAATATGCAAAGCTAATTAGGACATGCAGCGGGCGCAGCGCTGCCGGGGACCGGGCACGTCCAGTGTGACATTGCACCGCCCGTGAGGGTGCACTGTCACACTACGCTGCTGCTGAATGTCTCCCATTACACTCGAGCTCCGCGAAATGTACGTTTGCCGCCAAATGCTGCCGCGGCATTGCGCCGCGACGCCGAGTGCGTCTTATCACACTTCGCCGCCGCCAGGTGTGAATGCGGCGAACCACAGCGCGTTGTTCGTGAATGCGGACACGCGCTGGCATATCGCCAGGCCCAAGCGCGGCGTCATTGCCCAGCCGTGCACGCTTTTTTTTCTTCATAAACGCGACAATGCCGGTAATTTATGGGGAGACAAAGGCTGAGCATACCTGCTACGGCCGGCTGACGGCTGACAGGCTCCAGCGTGACCCACGGTTTAGGTATGAATGAGCTCATTCGCTCACCTTAATCACCTCGTCAATAACAGGCGCTGTATGACAGAGACATAAATAAGATGCTCGAAATGTGTGGAGGCCCGGCGCCGTGAGCTGAGGATTGCACACACCGCTTGTCCACCATCAGGCGACGACGCTGCGGGTCCCCGCGCACACGCTACCTTAGTTCGTAATGTGTGGAGGTCCGGCGCCGTAGGATGGTGACGCACAGACCGCCTGTCCACCACCAGGCGACGTGTGACGTCTCTGCGAGCCCCCGGGCACACGCTACCTCGGCTAAAACGGACGCTCGTGGAACGTCCCACGCAAATTGGGCCGCCCACGACAGACCAAAAGTGTTCGCGTCGAATAAAATCGCACCACCTCTTGGCTAGGCTTGCGCACGGCGGCGCGCACCAGGCGATCTGGAGAGGAGCCGCCAGCAGCGCGGCCAGAGTCTGGTGGTACTTACGCGCGTAGATGCCAGCACAACAGTGGAAATGGCACGCGATACACAGCTGTTTGTGGGTTGATCTTTGGAGCGCCCAGCGGGTGGATGACTGGAGTTGACACAACTAACTGAATCACGTTTCCTTGGAAACGTCGTACCGTCCCATCATCAACTGGCCACTGACATAGGCAGGGACGGCCCTGAGGCGATTTTAGCAGATCCTCAGGACCGTACGGATGTCACTTATTTTGCCCTTGCCGCTGTGGAGCAGATCTATGCCAGATGGAATTTTCCAATAATCATTTACTGAGTACCGGCTTAAAGGCTCTCTCTCTCTCTCTCTCTCTTCTCTCTCTCTCTCTCTCTCTCTCTCCTCTCTCTCTCTCTCTCTCTCTCTCTCTCTCTCTCTCTCTCTCTCTCTCTCTCTCTCGCTCTCTCTCTCGTGCCCTCCTCTCTCGCCATCTCCCACTTTCACATCGTGAAGAGAACTTTCGTCAAAGCTGAGAAACATGACGGTGTTCGCCCTCTTAATGCGTGGAAAATTCAGATTAGATCAACTCAAGCCCTTTTCAGGGGTATCATGGCCGATGCAGAGTCGCTGGCGGCAGGGAAAAAGTTTCGTGAGTCTGCCCACATGGGCAACTCCTAAAATGCCAGGTGATCTCGCACTTTTCCTGGGATGCGAATGAGTCGCGCTTTGATTTGTCCTATTTTTGAACTTTGGTCCCAGCATTTTGTCAGTGCAAGGACAGTGCAAGGACAAGGACAGACAGAGTTGATCGCCCTAACGATGCCAAAGGTGCCGAGGCCGGCGACCTTGGTGGAGGTTAACGCATCGCACTCGTCAAACCGCGATATAGTGAGACCTCACAGCTTGACAGTACTTGATAGTGGACAGATGCTTCCAGGTTTCCATACACGTGACTAGCACGGTCCGGCAGTGACTAGCTCGGTAAAGGTGCGGACATCGCCCGAATGAGGAATGCGGGACAACGCTGACCGGTAACATTAATTTGAGCATTGCGTACAGAAAGACAAAAAAGCACAACGCACGTCGTTGATGTTCTTAAAATTTTCATTTCGCTATGTGCCTTTTATATTTGCGTTCTGGGTCCACCCTATTGAATTTTGGTGGACACCTGTGTACATACATTCTGCAGATTTTGTTTTATGATGAAAACGTGCAGAGCCGCCGCGATGCATTGTAACTGGTGACACGGAATATCTCCATGCTAAAGCATTGTGTTGCGATATAAGAACCACGTTTTTCGCTTATCAATATAATCTTCAAATAGCACCTTTATCACTGTCGCATCAGATATAAACATTTCCCAAAGTAGTGAGTGCTAGATGTATACAATTACGTATTTCAAGCAAAATACTTCGATTATGTTGATGAATATAGCATTAAAGTCTACCATACAACTCGGTGTCAAATGCATGTTTCTGAAAATTGCTTTATGCCGAAAGACCTGACATGTTTAGTGTAGTTCACACAATGATGCAAATATTTTTTGCAACGCTTCATTGTTTTTCAGAACCATTACAACCATACCAGCTTTATAAAGGCGTACAGGCATTACCACTTTGCATTATTTTGGAGGTAACTATATGCAGGGAGGTGCCAAAAAACCCACAAAGAACTAAAGCTACACTGCTTGTCATCCTGCATGCCTGCTTGCAGTCAAGGTCTGACAGTGTGGAGGCACAGACCGAACCATGAGGCTGCATGGGGCTCAGAGTGGCTGAGACCGATGGCGGTGCATGGTGCTATGCGACAAGCCCGGTAGTGGTGCGTGATGTTATGTGACCTAGCCCGATGGTGGTGCGTGGTGCCATGTGACCAAGCCCAATGGTGGTGCGTGATGTTATGTGACCTGGCCCGATGGTGGTGCGTGGGGTTATGTGACCAAGCCCAATGGTGGTGCGTGATGTTATGTGACCTGGCCCGATGGTGGTGCGTGGCGTTATGTGACCAAACCCAATGGTAGTGTGTGGTGTTATGTGACCTAGCCCGATGGTGGTGCGTGGTGCTATGTGACCAAACCCAATGGTGGTGCGTGGTGTTATCCAATCTAGAGAGGTGGTAATACATGGCCTTATTTGACCTAGCCCAGTGATGGTACCTGGTGCTATGTGACCTGACCCGATGGTGTTTTCGCCGTGTCAGTGGCGCTGTATGGATAATTCTGACAGCCCTATATGATACGCCCTTAATTTTAGCTGCAGCCCGTCATGTAATGTAAACTCATCCACTCGAAAACAAATTCATCTTAAATGATATAGAAGTGCAGTTCACGGCGTTGCTCCATGTTCCCATATTGTGCTTGATTACGCTATCATATGAAATTATGTGTACTCTATAACACACCATATTTTTGTCTTACCAAACTTATCCTCTCAAAGCTACTCCCGTGATGTTGGTTAACGATTTTCCGCACTCGGAAGCATGACCTTTCATATCCATGTGATTGAGGACGTGCCGCTGCTTGTTAGTCAAGTACGCAGGGACTAAGTCAATATTTATTGGTGATCCACCGTACAACGTGATTGATGGGTATGATTGCCCAGAATACTCCCTCGTTATATGGGAAATATGACTAACCAACCAGATGTCGCTCTTCCAAGCAGTTTTTGCGTTTTGGGCCAATACAGGTTACTCTAAGGGTGGTAGACAGAATATGAGAATATAATTTTTGTACGATGAATATTTTCTGGCTTAACACGGTTTGTTTAGGTTAAGCTAACATTAAACATTTAAGGTGAAAAGGTAGTATTGGCCTCTTTCTAGCTCCAAAGGCTTTGCCCGTTTTTATCATCATAAAGACGAAGTATTATGCTTAAAAGGCATTGCTCCTAACTAAAACCACATTTTACCGATAACAAATCTGAGGCCAGTTGTGATCCAACATTATTTTCGCTTGGTTGTAGCTGAATATTATTACATGAAAAGATTTCGCCGTCGCCAGACATCAGCAGGTACTGAGAATTACGTCAATGAAGTCATATGCATCGGGTCAGATCAAGTGTGTGGGGTGCAAAAATGACGTATTACGATACAATATTTTGGTGGCAAAGGTTATCTGTCCAATACGCGGGGAAAAGGCTTTACATTAACTTGCAATCGATAGAGATATAGCTCAAGGCGAATTACATACGCAATGAAGGGGAAACGGGAAGCATGCCTGTCACTACCATGGCTGTAGATGAGTAATTACATACCTAGCAATATGTTCTGCCGATGGCTGGACTAGCGATTGTTCAGTACGCAACTTTCAGTGCCAGCCGTTAGGCCCGGATATGTAAGATATAGTGGAATGCCTTGTAGGTTTGGCAAGATATGCCCATGCTAAACAGACAATAAGACGGAGACATTAATTTTGGCTTCTGATTATCAACGCAACATGGAGGACACGCGACTAAATTATGTAGTAAACTTCTGCCAATTTTGGCCCGTCGACCGATAATACTTTTCAGTTGCTCTCATATTTTGTGTGCTCGTGTTTCTTTCGATTTGCAGTAATCGACTTGATGATACCGCCGAATACCGAAAGACATGCACTAAGGAGAAGTTTCCCGTAAACTAGGATTCTACCTTGGAAGGATACTCCCGCATACCAGGATGCTTCCGTATACGCATACTACCCCTTGCTTTGCAAACGGTGGTTAACGACGTTAAAGGGGCGTGGTTAGCGGCCAACGTTAACCGTGTCCGTACAGCGCCATTTTTCCAAATACTAAAACCTTCTGACGATTCAGTAGTGGTTTGCTTGCCGCACGAGCGAACATTTTCCGAGAAGGCCAGATGATTCATTCCCAGGATGTCATTAACTACCACTTCGCGGGCCCCGAGATTTGATATTGCTGACACGAAATCGCTGGAGAGTGTTGCTTGAAGGAGGATTTGTTTTCGCCTGCCTCTTAACAGTGCCATGGAGACTGACGAAAGCGTCGCCTGGCTCAGGGACAAACGTCGCTCGACTCTCACACACCTGGAACGGACACTATGATCTGCATTTTATTCCACACCTTGTGACAAAAATGATGGAAAAATCATGACCTGGATTTACATCCAGACCAGTGCAGAATGTTGCTGTTGAAACTCGTCAGTTTCAAGGCTGTTAACTATTGACACTTTTATTGATTGACACATTTTATTATTACTAACTATTAACTGACACTTACTATTATTATTATTATTATATTATGACTGTCAACTATTGACTATTGACACAATTTATATTAGTCGCGTCGGAATTTTACATTGGTTTGATGGACCAAAATGCTACACTAGTTTCTATCATGTCAGGAAACCAAGATATGACTATGCTCTCGCAGACGATCGAAAAATTTAAGCAGGAACCTATACCCTGCGACTCATGCTCGACATCGCGTACGAGCCGGATCATTTCAATTGGCCATTGGTGTGATGTGGTTGGATAACGTGCAGGGCGATATCTGAAGTGTTTGCAATGATCATTTGTGGTCAGTGGTGAGGTCAAAGCAGACAAAGTCAGACAGCTTACGTTAAATCATCCCGCGAAACCACTACATCACACAGACAGATGATGACAGATGTCAGTGAGGACGTGTCATTCAGGGTGGAGCGAACGGCAAATCAGGTCCAAGTAAGGCTTGTCTAGAAATGGCAGTGCATCATTGACATCGCCGTAGGTATATAGGCACTGTACATTATGCTTCGGGAGTGAATGTTGGCATTGTTTTACTTGAATCCCTTCTACGCTGGCGTCAGATGAAAAGCTACGCAGGATATTTATGGCCGTCTAACCATCTCACGTGCAGGCCGGAAGAAAGGCATACAATTTTTTAAAAGTGTAGGTCTCACTCACAGCTACAAAGTAGCGTAGCCACGTCGATGTGAGATTGAAGTCAGCTCTAACGTTGAAAATAATCGTGCTCCGATGTACCATAGCTGTTGGTGATGTAACTTCACCAGGTAAGCACTGATTGTGCTGCGAAAGCTCAACGTTTCGAAGCCATGTTTATGGTCACGAGGAGTGACCACCTTTGACCTTGAAAACAGCTTCGTAACGATGAGTTATCAATAAAACTAATGCTTACCCCATAAAGCCTCTTGACCAGCACAAGCAGCTGATATGCTGGAAGACGATCATTTTCGGCGTAAAAATCCCAACTAATGACGCCTAAAACCGGAAGCCCAAGAACTCTTGCTAGCACCACAGCTACCGCTATGTTTTTAATCTTTACTCAACCAAGCAACTTGTGAAATAGTCAGGGTAGACGAATTCCCACACAAAAAGTGGCGAAGGCACCAAAGCTGGCGAAGGTAAAGCAGTACAAGAGGCCAGCAAACAAAAGGACGCCCCGGGGCAAAAAACACTTTGGCGTAAGTACTGACGACTTAGGACAGATTCCCTTCCCTTCTGTTCGTATCTATTTCTCAGGCGGTTTGAAAGTTTCTGAAGTGGTTAATACACGCTTCCGGAAGTTATCCTTCCTCTTCTCAGCTAAAGCTACATAAATCCCTTGGATTGTGCTTCACAAACTTGCGAAAATCCGCTTTAAATACAAACTAGGCGAAGTTTAGGCATTCACTGGCTGGACAGGTTGGGCTTGCGCGCCGTCCTTTGGCAAGCTGGCAAGGCACTTATCACTGCACCCCAGATGGCTCCTACACACACTGTTGAAACGATACCGGACGCAACGGGAGAAATTATTACGATAGTAGATAGGATAATCGGCACCAAGGCACACACCGCGAAATGTTGATTTTATCACATGTTTTTACAACTTACGTCCATAATGCCAGATCTAAGAAATTCCGACCAATCGCTTGTGGCCACAAAAATCTAGATAGCTCAATCATGTTTACTGCACAAAAATACGCTCAGTCGCCCTGTTATGCTCGGACGCTTCCTGATCCCAAGACTTCGCAGCACTCTGTCTCACTGAGAGCATGCTGAGGCCGTCAACCAAGGCCCTGCTTGAGGGTAACACTCGGTAGCAATGCCAGTCCTTTTCGGACGTAGCATCACCCCACCTCCACACGCGTCTCTTTAATCCCAAATCTCGCAAATGGTCATTGCTGACTAAAAGACTGTCACTCTAAAAAAAAACAATAGCGTGCTAAAAGACTTTAATCGGGTTTTCTTCGATCAGATGTCTCTGTTGTTGATAACATTTTCATGCCGGTAACGCAACGGATCTTCGTTACCTGTGTTGTTTGCATCCGTTACAATTATTTTGTGTTTGTGTTTCTAACAGTTGCGTACGGATTCCCAGCAATAGGTTATTTGCGGACGATACGGATGCTGACACCTAGATGATGCGTCCATGATAAATTTATTAGTTTATAGGCAGGAGGTGACATAGGCAGCTCACAGACGACGTAGGACGACGCCGGCAGTGACCCGTTGCCCATATTGTGAGAAGCTTAGGCTGCAAGTTCAGTGTTGGCCTAAGTCGACCTGGCCACCAATCCCTGTATTGTTGCGTGTGGTTTGGACTACCACTCGACACCAGAGCTGCTGCAGCGCAATTGCTATACCAGAGCTGGTATGGGTGGGTCAGATTACCGATCAGAGAGTTGGTTGAGACACACCAGACTGATGTGCTCATCGAACCAGTCTGAGGGACGCAGGTATGTCGATCATCAGACAACCTCGGGCGAACGAGATGCATTCTCCTGAGTCACGTCGGGCAAGATATTGCGGCAGTAGTAATCTGCGGGAATAGCACCGAGGTGCACGGCCCCTTTGTTGGCTCAGGCAAAAGAGGTCACCCCATAATAGCTTGCTTATCTCTCTAGGCGCTTGGTCTCAGACACTTGAAGAAAACATGCATTGCTGTCCAGACGCACAAAACATGCACTGCACTTGTCTTGCTGTGAGAAAGTGTCCGCTTAATATGTTATGGTCAAAGATAACTTCACTTACGAAGGTTTATTCCCTTTTTTCTTTTTGCATGCAGTCGATGAAAAATCGCGGAAAACGATAAGCACGTGCACTGAAATCATAATTACTTTGTAAACGAAGGGCAGCATATACGGGTGTTCATTTTGCACCGCCATAGTAAAAGCAGACAGCACGTTTTGTGCACATCTCTTACTTCAGCACATCCTTATTTCTGGCGGACTGGAGACGGGAGGTTTTCAAATAGCCCTAATTGGCATGCTCGTGGAAAATGTCGTCATCTTCGTTTGGCGAACCAACTTGCGCGCGCCAGCACAATTCATCAAGGGTGGACCCCTCCCTTTTCCTCCTCACAACGCAGTACAAGTGCCTCGATGTTTTTCGAGCACTTTACAATGGTCCTATTTTCAGCACGTCGTTAAGTCCATAGCCTTGGCACACGTTGGCGCTTACTAGCGTCTGTGAGGAGGCGGGTGATCGCGTGGAAGCCACACATTGACACTGCTGCACGTAGTGCGTCTGACAGCTTGGCGCCGCACCAAATCGAGAGGCTGAGGGCGACGTGGTGGCCCGTGGCAGCGTTTCTGACGGCACGGCGTGGCATGGACAGGCGTTCGCAGAGGCGGGACGACGGCCTGGGTCCGTGTTCCTGGTGAGAGGGTGACCGCCGGGGCGAGCCGTCCGATCACACAGCGAGGTCACGGTCAGCGAGGTCAGCGAGGTCGGCGAGGTCATGGATCACTGCGCGCCGCGTCGTGATGACGTCAGGGCGTGGGGCTTCTGATCCCTTTGCGTCTCCAGCGGTACCATTAGCGACGGCTGGAGGAGCACCGCCGGCCCCGGCTCCGAGCGCTGAGGGCCGGCCGCCGGTCCGCGTCTGCCTGTGACAGCCGGATCGAAGAGCGGTTACCGGGCACCTGGCGCCCCACCCGAGAGCGAGCCGCTCCGCCGGCGGCCCGCGGCGACGACCGGCCCGCTCTCTGATGGCCGCTCTGAGTTCCGCTCCGCCTTCACATGTGTGGAGCTGCTGGCGGCGTTTCCGGGCTATAGATATAGAGATCTGGATCGGGCCAGGTCGTATCGAATTTGGTTATGTTGGGACATGCGGTTTGTCCTCGAAAGGAGGTATGGTTGGGAACGCTGCAGAAGAGAACGTAACCGCATTACTGTCATTCACAAAGGCTGGTATGCAACTAAGTAAGGAGCAAAGTGGTGTTTTTTTTTTGCAGTTGCAAGACATTGTTTGGTAGTGTAGAATGACTGCACAAATCCCTTCATAAAATGACTCGCCAGATAATAGTTACGTTTTGTATAATCCGCTACCCTTATTCCCCAGTGAGGGGGGGTAAATCCGTGCAGCATTTAGTTTTGAATGTGTTGGATGTCTACAGTCGGAAGGTTGTGCCTGCTTTGTTGCCGGGCGAGGCCGGCCACTCGACTGGACCGTTTTCCAAACGTTGATGCATGGCGCACGGCACGCTCGGAATGTCACCTCGCTTGCCATAACTCGGCCGCTGCTTGCCATCCGTGTGTTTCCTTGGCTCGAGGGCTGCCTGACTGGCGCAGGGGAGCTCAGCAATCGTTCCCACGGCCAAGGGCCCATGTCACCGTCGTGAACGCACCATTCGTATTGGAAAACGCTTTCATCGGCTATCAGGCCGCGGCAGTGCTCAAGCGCAGCTCCTGCTTGCCGCTTGCGACCCCGCCGCTTCATTCATTTGAGGGCCGGGGCTGAAGCCATTACATTCACTATGCAAAGACAGTGCTGACCTTTCCGGGCTGGGTCACCGTGATATTGGTTTTCAAGCTGCCAGGGTCAATCATCAGTCCAATGGAACCGGACATGACGTGAAAGGTGAAATCGGCTGCAGATACGTTTGATATCAATACATTTATATGCATCAGTAAAGCAGTGTTTGCTGTCTTTCTCCCTGCAGGAGGATCTTGTTTATGCGGCAGTTCCGGTTCGGTGCATTATGTTTGTTCGGCAGGTCCTAGGGAGGTGACAATTGGGGCTCGAAATGTGACATTCTGCTCGGCTGGTCGGGGCACACGACGACGGCAGATCAGACTGTAGCCCTCTGCTCGGCTGATCGGGGGCGGATGACGACTGTAGATCAGATTATAACCCTGCGCTGGGCTGATCGGGGGCAGATGACGGCGGTAGATCAGACTGTAGCCCTCTGCTCGGCTGATCAGGGGCAGATGACGGCGGTAGATCAGACTGTAGCCCTCTGCTCGGCTGATCAGGGGCAGATGCCGGCGGTAGATCAGACTGTAGCCCTCTGCTCGGCTGATCAGGGGCAGATGACGGCGGCAGATCAGACTGTTACCTTCTGCTTGGCTGATCGGGGGCAGATGGCAGCGGTAGATCAGACTGTAACCCTCTGCTTGGCTGATCGGGGGCAGATGACAGCGGCAGATCAGACTGTTACCCTCCGCTTGGCTGATCAGGGGCAGATGGCGGCGGTGGATCAGACTGTAGCCCTCTGCTCGACTGATCGGGAGCAGATGACGGTGGTAGATCAGACTGTTACCTTCTGCTTGGCAGGTCCGAGGGAGGTGACGGTGGTTGCGGGACGCGAGGCCCGGCTTCCCTGCCCGCAGCTCGACTTTGAGCAACGCTCTTCCATCTCCCTGGTCATATGGTTCCGAGACGACATGGAGAACCCAATATACAGGTAAGAGTTGGCCTCAGTCCCCGCTCGCCGTTCGAGGTCATGGTCATGTCAAGTCGCGTCCTTGCACCACCTTCGTCCAGTCGCCACGTCACGGGGTGGCCGAACGGCAGTTATCGTCGCAGGATACTGCACAGCGCCTAAATCGCGCCTGGCGATTGGCTAAATGAATACAGACAATGCGATCTCTGGTCAACGTCATATCGTCCTCATAGCTTGTCGATTCGGTAGTCCGATATTGTTGCGCGTGATGAGCCTTTGCCACCCGGCTCGATAAAAAGACAACAGATTTGGCATTGCCTGCTTCAATTTGTGCTTCAGCTGCACGATCATTTTCCATTTTCTCTCTCCCTCTCTCTCTCGCTCTCCCCCTCTACCTCTCCCTCCCTCTGTCTCCCTCTCTCCCTCTCCTTTTCTCTCTCTTTCCCTCTCTCTCTCCCTCTCTCTTTCTCTCATTCCCTTTCTCGCCTTCTCAAACTCTCACCCTCCTTTCCTACCCCTCATTCCCTTCCTCTACCTCATCCTCCCTTCTCGCTTGCCCCCCACCCTTCCCTTTGTCCGTCCATCCCTCCCCTCGCCAGTCTCTCTCTCCCCCTCGTTCGCGCCGCCGCGCCACTCCCGGGGGGCTGACCGGCGCACCGTTACAGCTTTGACAACCGGCGCGGTCGCAAGGCCCAGCACTGGGCCGACGCGGCGCTGCTCGGTCACTCGCGGGCCTCCTTCCGGCCCACCGAGGGCCACCTGGTGCTGCAGGGCGCGGGCCCGGCCGACCAGGGCCGCTACCGCTGCCGCGTCGACTTCAGCAGGGTGCCCACCGTCACCGGCGACGTCCTGCTGCAGGTCATAGGTACGTTTGCTCTGTGGGCGGCGCTCCGCGCAGGGGGGGGGGGGGGGGGAGGAAGGCGGCCACGCCGCTAGTGGCGTGAAGGCGTCGCATGGCGATGCTCACTAGTAAAGATTTGGGTCAGCCGCCACTGGGATGTCATCAAACCGAGCTTGATTTGTGTGATAAGCTGGTAACTGCCCGGACGCACGAGCGGCACCGCAGCCCAGCGGCGAGAGGCCCACGCCGAGGACTGGAGCGTGCTTAGCCAGGCGTCTGTTCGTGCGGTGGCGGGCTGACGGCGCGCACCATCCGCCCAACGTCACCCCTCGGGTCGTCAGACAAATGACCTCAGCCGGGCGGCGGCGGCGGCAACGGTGCGCAGCCCAGGCGTCGCAGCCGTCGCCGCCGGCGGCGCGTGCCGGCCGGGGACGGCGCCGACGCCGTGGGAACGCAGGCCGTGACCTGGTCGTGCCAGCGAGGGCCAGTGCCCATGGTGGCTTTGTGCTTGGGTCACGGGGTCGGCTTATTCGCGGCCAGATCGAGGTCAGGCCGGCGGCTGGGGTCATCAATGAGCAGCGGCTGCTTTAGCAGATGGTGTGGGTTGGGCAGCGTGGTTCTAAGGCAGCTCCCCTTGCGAAGCGCACGTTTTTTATGCTCGTGCCCAGTGTTCAAGGTGCAATATCATTTGGACGATGTATGCCTCTTCTAAGGCTATCCGCAACGTTCATTCACCAGTATTCGGCAGGTAGCGTTCTGGAGCAGCGTAGCTGAGCTCATACAAGTGGCGTATTTGATCTCATGTCGCCGATAGTTCGGTAGTTCCCCTGACAAACAACTGCTGTCTGGTAAGCCAGAGTAACGCAGCTCAATTTCCCGCGTTGCCCGCCATTCCTACTGAAGTGGGGGACAGGCAACGCCATGTAACATCATCGTTGTGCGTCGTAAAGCCCCAGTGACAACATACACGTGGCCTTTGGCGTCACGTGCTGCGAAAAGCACCTGGCTTGTTACGCGTGTAAACGAGTGCGTTTGCACCAAAGATGTAAGTTTTGGTCCAAAAGTCTTGCAGCATCCACCAAAATACAGCTAGCTACAATTTGCCTGCATCACGCAAGTTTTCTCAAGCTTTTGATAAGTCAAAGCTAATATAAGGTGACGTCATGTCGTGTCATATAAGAGCAAGCCAAATATGAAAACGCTCAAGAATCATTATTTGATTACGACCAACCACGACCGTGCACACTATGCGAATCACACCGCGACGCACTATGAAATGACACGCTAGCGACTTCTATAAACTAACGCATTCACAACCTCAGGAACCTGCTGGCACTTTGGGAAAATTGACATAAAGCTAGATCCATAAACAAGCTGAGATGGCTAACCATATCAGGGTTGTGTCAACATGATCAAATAAGTTAGTTCCCGGCTCGTGCTGCATATTTTGCTACCTGGAAATGGAAGATACCGATCTGTGTTTTCGTGGAGAAGGGATGATGCGAACTGCAGATCGTAACCAAACTTGATCAAATGAGAACCCCATGTGTAATTTTTCCTCCATGTGATGAGTCGTCGTACTAACAAAGGACGGCCCTGACCCCCGAAAATGTTCGAAAATGTTTGTTGAAAATGAGGTCTGAAGTCCAGTGCTCTAAGCCACCACCACGTTACGGAGACTAGCATCCCTTAATTCCGTTGGAACAGTTTGAATGCAGGGCCAGTGAAAGTCCTTCCAAGTTTAGGGCCGATAGACCTTATATTTGATAATATTTTTGCAGCCAACGTTCAGAAGGTCATGCTAGATTATCAGAATCTTGGTACGGGCGTGTGTGGCTTAGCGACATGTCTTTCCCTCTAATTCCCGTGCTTGTCTTGATGCATCGTTTGTTAGTACAAACGGAGAGGTAGCACTTAATTCCGAGAATGCCTTGGTGTCAACCTCACAATGGGTCACACGTAAGCATGTCACAAGTTTCCGCCCTGCTGACGCGCTGTCCCAGTACTCAGCACTGTTGGATGAAGCCGTCAGCGGCGTCATTTAACGCTACGATAATCATCTTAAGTATTTTGCGGTGTATGCGCCCCTGCAGTCGTTACCATTGCAATAGCCCGCGCCGGCCGTAGACGTTCAATAGAGAGCAGCTGAGGGCAGACCTCAAGACATTTAACATAAATATGCAGAGCCCAAGCTGAACGCCGTCCAATATCCGTCCATCGTTTGCATTCGGCTTGGTCGCTATTACTCCGGTACTCGCGCGAATGTCGACCAGCCACGTAATTGCCGTAGCTATTATTGAAGGCAGCCGACCGGTAGTGATTATTTCAGACCGGTGGTGGTGGCGACATTGACTGGCGAGAGGGCCTTATTACGCTTACCCGCTAGGGGAGGGGACGGGGCGTGGCAGAGCTGGTGTCCAACTCTGCGCGATGTCAGGCGCGTTTGGTGGTGTGGTGTAGTGTGCTCCAGCCTTACACTGTCTGCACGATGTCAGGCGCGTTGGTGGTGTGGTGTAGTGTGCTCCAGCCTTACACTGTGAGTGACTGTCGCCTCGAGAAGCCGGTCACCCGTTCACCCTCGTTGACCACCGAATTGTGCCAGCACTGGCATTTGTGTGAGCTTTTGGCATGCATCAGGAGCGAACAGAAGTGATAGCGCTCAGCAGCATTCAACTTGTCAGTAAACTCTGCGGACCGTTTATTTGATATGCAGCGCATATTTCCATAAGCGTGAGCGTTGGCAGGCCTTTTTGCTTCCTTTGATGTCTCTCAAACCTCCACTCCAATGCTTCTGGGCTGTAGCGCAAAGAATGAATGCGCTATAAATACTAATTCTCCCGCCGTGATTTTGAAGCAAGTTTCCTTCTGAGCACAGAGCAAAAACTAAGCTCTCCTTCGTCCCAGAAATGAGCTTGGCAGAAGTTGGTGCAAAAATCGGGTGATAAGATGCTAGAAAGGCTCTGTCGTCATCTGGCCTGCATTGTTGGGCAGTGCCATGAGGAGTAAACGGAGGACCGCACTCATGAAGTGTCGTGTTTCGTGGTCCGATACAAGCCACTCATTCCCATTTTATTGCGCTGAGCAGAATCTAAAAGACGCGCCGGCCCAATTTCATGAATGCTTGATGCGCGGGATGTCATATATTCCTGCAACGCAGTCACCGGTTGCTTCGACTCAGCGCTGAGTGGCTGTTTTACATCCGCCACCTGTCCGACAGAGTCAACCGATAGCTCCGACTCAGCGCCAAGGGGCTGTTTTACATCCGCCACCTGTCCGACAGAGTCAACCGGTAGCTCCGTTTCAGCGCCGAGTGGGCTGTTTCACATCCGTCATCTGTCCGACAGAGTCAACCGGTAGCTCCGACTCAGCGCCGAGTGGCTGTTTTACATCCGTCATCTGTCCGACAGAGTCAACCGGTAGCTCCGACTCAGCGCCGAGTGGCTGTTTTACATCCGTCATCTGTCCGACGAGTCAACCGGTAGCTCCGTTTCAGCGCCGAGTGGGCTGTTTTACATCCGTCATCTGTCCGACAGAGTCAACCGGTAGCTCCGTTTCAGCGCCGAGGGGCTGTTTTACATCCGTCATCTGTCCGACAGAGTCAACCGGTAGCTCCGTTTCAGCGCCGAGTGGGCTGTTTTACATCCGTCATCTGTCCGACAGAGTCAACCGGTAGCTCCGTTTCAGCGCCGAGTGGGCTGTTTTACATCCGTGACCTTTCCGACAGAGTCAACCGGTAGCTCCGTTTCAGCGCCGAGGGGCTGTTTTACATCCGTCATCTGTCCGACAGAGTCAACCGGTAGCTCCGTTTCAGCGCCGAGTGGGCTGTTTTACATCCGTCACCTGCTCTTTCAAACATACGTGTAAAGCTAGGTGATTTGCTATGACGTGTCGCCGGCTGTGCTCGCTGGAATGACGAGGTAACAGCGACATTGGCAGGTGTGATTGAGTTCCCTTGATGACTGATGGACTGTGTAAATGCATGATTATCGTGGCAATCGACAAGAAACAAACATTTTCACTGATTGCAAGCAACTTGGAGCGAACTACCTAATTCAGAATCTGCGCGGAACCCGAGGGGCAACTCTCTTGAATAATTGTGGGCTCCAGCAATCATGTTGAACTTTTGAGGCCATTCATGCCACACATCGACACCGGCCTTACGTTGATGTGTGCAGTAATGAGGAGACTCAGGTCCTCGAAAAAATACAAAATGACACCCACAGCACAGCTGCTTTTAGAATGTTGCCTTAGGCACCGAGAGACACATTTGATCCTCGCGGAACAGGCTTTCTCCTCGCCCTGGCTGGATGAGTGGGTTCAAATGTCTCGTGCCATCAAGAAAATAAGCAAACTAATGACTGGAAGAAAAAACGCATCGAAAAGCCAGCGTAAAGCTGCGTCGGATTAGTGCCATTGAATACCAGTGCAGCGAGCCTTTGAGGAGCCAAACGAAGCCAACGATGCACATGTCCTAAAGGTCATAAGGGTAAGGGTAAAGGTGAGGACCAAGTGTCATAGGCCCACACCTCGTTACCTCATTAACGAAGCCAGTAACGTGACGCAAAAGACGATGCTGGATGACGATTGCCAAGCTGTATCAGACTACATGATATTTGCATACGATAGGTCCGAGCAGATCATAACGGTTAAGTATTTTTCTGAGCACTCTGACACTCCAATTTAGCGACTTCAGCTTACATACACCAACGTGTTCATAGATATGATTCATAATCCTATTCCCCCTTATTATAGATAATAGATATTAGATATAGATATGATATAGATATATATAATATATATATATATATATATGTATCTAATAAGTATATACATATATATATATAGATATATTCTTCTCTCTATCTTCTCTCTCTCTCTCTCTCCCTCTCTCTCTCTCTCTCTCTTCTCT
>NW_023596136.1:6184200-6198901 GCF_011947565.3 Pollicipes pollicipes | reverse complement strand
AGAGAGAAGGAGAGGAGGGAGAGAGGCGAGAGAGGAGAGGGAGAGAGAGAGAGAGAGAGAGAGAGAGAGAGAGAGGAGAGAGAGAGAGAGAGAGGAGAGAGAGAGAGAGAGAGAGAGAGAGAGAGAGAGAGAGAGAGAGAGAGAGAGAGAGAGAGAGAGAGAGAGAGAGAGACACAGAGAAACAGAGAGAGAGAGAGAGAGAGAGCTTTGGATGCATACTCACACTCATACACAGAGGATGTTTAGCTTTTAGTAGATCGCCAGAAATCCGTGCATCCAGATGTATTTGGTACAGAACCTGTTCTTCGTTGTCTGTCTCCAGAACGATTATATAAGACCATACTATTTCTCATAATTGTTTCAATCAGGTTTCATGAACCCTAAAGCGAACTATGAGATCGGCGCAATTATCCAATCTCGCCAGGACAGGCGCGATCAAATCAACGGCTCGGCTTCGGACGACGACCCGTCACGGATCCCGTGATCTCCGGATGCTGCTCTAAATACCGTCAACCGTATCGGCCTGGCTGGCATCCTGTCCGGTGCGCCGGGAGCTGGCTCAGTACCGCCGGCCGTACCGGCTTAGCTGGCATCCCGTCCGATGCGCCGGCAACTGGCTCAGTACCGTCGGCCGTATCGGCCTGGCTGGCATCCTGTCCGATGCGCCGGCAACTGGCTCAGTAACGTCGGCCGCATCGGCCTGGCCGGCATCCTGTCCGATGCGCCGGCAGCTGGCTCAGCGCCATCGGACGGCGGCAGCGCCAGGAGAACTGGTGGGCCATGCTCCCGCTCAGCGGCAGCAGCCAGGCGAACTGACCAGTAGCGTCCGACGGACTGGAGGACTGAAGATTGAGGACCTGCTCGGCGGCAGCAGCCAGGTGGACTGACCAGCAACGTTCAGCGGACTGGAGAACTGAATACTGAGGACCCGCTCAGCAGCAGCAGCCAGGCGGACGGACCAGCAACGTTCAGCGGACTGGAGGAGCTGTACCGGAGTGGCGGAAAGGACAGGGCCGGTTAAACCTCAACTGTACTGTCGGATTGGCAACATCTGTGTTACAGGTGGCTTATTGAGGTTATTGAAACTTAGTACGCTGTTTCCTTCACAAGGAGAATTCGCATCCATGGCGACCATGTATCCCCATAACAACCGCTTCCTGGAAGCTCCTGCTTCCGGCAGCTTCTCTTGCTCCCCAGCGCTGGGGTCTCTCTTTACTGTGAAAAATTGAGCTGATGAATTTTACAATTCTGCCCTGAATGCCTGTATTATACATGCACCCCTTTCGTGTATTAATGGCTGGATGCAGAAAAAACTTAACGTTCACCAGGCTTGTCGAAGAAACATGACATTTGGAATGACATATAAACTGCCATATTTAAGCTGTTGTAAGCACATGTAAGCTGTTTTTAGAAGTACAGCATGAAAGAAGGCATATATAGTATCACAAAATAGCATATTATTGTATGATTTCGATGCCAATGTTTTAAGCAATTGCAAAGAGACTCGGGCATATCTGACGCCGTTTGAACCTCTTCTGGTAAGCAGCTGGTGACGGGAAAGGTATCGGGCATGTTCGGACACAAGGCGAACCTTGCGCCCCGCAAATGAACTCCTCCACAACATACCACGAACCGACACTTTTGTAACATTGCACAGCGTGCAGCGGTGTTTCAAATTCTCGCAAGAAAGATTTACGCCTACCCATGCCTGCATTCGATATGGCAAACCACTCAAGGATAGTAGTGTCGCCGCGATTACGAAGCTTCACCACTTCCACACGCGGTGTGTCGGATCGGTGCGCGCCAACTCGCGTCCAGCCGCGCGGCCTGCCCTCCACCCCGAGTCGAGTTTCATTTCGCCGCAACGTGGCCCCGGCGTGCGCTTGGCGGGCCGCCTGAGAGATGGCGCGGCATTGGCCCGACCGGGCCGTGTCGGCCATTACGGCCCAATAGCGCCCCGGGGTGCGCCGCCGCCGCGCGCCCGAGTGCATCCGGGCTGTGACGGCCCGAGGCACGCACGCCTGAGTGGCGGAGTGTCCTTCGTGTTGTCACGCTCCGGGACGCGTAACCAGTGAGTGTTGGAGTGCCTGTGGTGCTGTCATGTTCCGGTGCACGTAACTAGTGAGTGTCAGAGTGCCTGTGGTGTTGTCATGTTCCGGGGCGCGTAACCAGTGATTGTCGGAGTGCCTGTGGTGTTGTCACGCTCCGGGGCGTGTAACCAGTGAGTATCGGAATGCCTGTGGTGTTGCGATGTTCTGAGACTTTAGGCCAGTGGGTGTGGAAGTGCTATGGTGTCGCGACACCTAGGAGCTGGCGCCCTTGAGTGTCTGAGTGTTTCCGGTACATGCTGCCCTAGGTCGTACGATGGTGAGTGCCGTGGTATCACGACACCTAGGGGCTGGCGCCGTGAGTGTCTGATTGTTTCCGGTACATGCTGCCCCAGGTTGTACGATGGTGAGTGCCGCAATGGTGTTGGTTTCAAAGTGCTCGGTACTGCCAGCGTCGAGTATTGTGGTGTATCTGATACCAGGCGGCCCGCGGGTCACGCCGCGCCGGGCAGGGCCGGGGCAGGTACCTTCTGTGCTTCAGCGTCCCGTGTCTGGCACATGTGGGCGACGGCGCGCTTCTGGTCCAGCAGCAATCCCGCCCCCTCGTCCGACGGAAGTTACAGCAAAGATGATGAAAGACAGAAAAGAAGCACTGTAGCGGAGTCAGAGATCGGCGTCAGCCCAGTCAGCAAAATGTTAAAAATCGGGGCCAGTCCCGCGGGCCACATCTGGGAGATCATTCAGCATATTCAACGTTGAACATTGTGGGAACGGAAAAAACCGACAAGAGTCCTTGCAGCTTACCAAGGAAGAGTGACAGCTGCCGAAAACCCATTGATGTTAAGACACGGGGAGGCAAAAACACGTAAAATGATTGCCTGCAGTCGACGCGTTCCTAAAGCAAAATATCAAATAGCATGCGGGGAGAATAAAGTACTTGGCTACGGTACAGTGAGCTAACAATTGAGGTCTGATCTTTGGTAATATAAAAACTATGCAGCAAATAGTATGTATCATCGAAACAAGGAAATTTAGATAAACTTGATGATTAAGACAATCCAACGTCGTTTCTATTTCGTCAACAAAAGAATAAAGGCTGTGGAGACAGAGCATTTTATGCCACAAAAGTTTGACAACCGCAGTAAACGTAGTGAGGCTAACCAGCGCCAGATGTGGTCCGTTTTCGTCTGCAGTCAACAACGTTCGCATGCAATGCCAGCAGTTTGGACAATAAAAACACGCAACGTTGCGATCAGCACGCTGTACACGTGCTCGTTTCAGGAGCAGTCTTGCGCTACAAAAAATCGCCCGCCGCCGTCTGACATAGTAATGATGCTCCGTCACATCAGCAGTCAGAGGCTGCCTCACGTGATTGCAGGCGTAGTTTGGAAACTATACTAAAGGCAGTCCAACTTGAGTAAATTAATGCGGGGTACGCGCAATAATATGTTTTGCCTGTCGCGGGTAGGTAATTACATGCGCTTGCAGATCTTTCGCGGGCTGATGTCCTCGTTATGCCGACGTTTCGCCGATTGTGCCGATTATAGGGCTAATTGGAACGGACCGGAATGCCTGACGAAGGTCGGGAGGAGTAGTCCAACTCAGCTTACAACCCAAACAAACCCAACGCACAATACAACTATCTAGTGCTTTTCAACTGCGCGCAACTGAAAGGTGTACTCAAAACGCATTTATTATCCGCGCTAGAAGACTAAAACTTCCGCAAGCAAAAACTAGCCGAACGTTGACCTCTCTCATACAGCCCCGTCGTCTAAAGACGGGCGGGAGGCTACACAGGCTATCGGCGGGGCTTCCCGGGGCCTCGTCGGGAGGAGACGGTCTCGAGCGGAGCATAACGGGGCCGCTGATACGCCATATATATGCAGAGAGGGCCATCGACTGAGCGTCACCGAATCGATAACTCCCTGTCATCGCCAGCTTCTGTTGCTGGAGCCGTTCTCTCGGTAGCGGGCAACGCGCCATCACATTATAGCCGCAGTCAGCGGGCTAGTTACCGAGGGAGTTATATCGGCGACGGGCCAGGCACTCCTAAGTGGTATTTCACGATTTATTTGTACAATATCAACGGAGATCAGCACGCGTCGCAAATGAGAAGTCGGTGAAGTGATGGTACATTAAGATCATGAGAGCGTTGTCACATGTACCATGATATTTTTACATTCATATGATATATATACACATATATATATATATATATATATATATATATACTGCCACGGCACTGCTGTGGTATATATATATATATATATATATATATATATATATATATATATATATATATATATACTGCCACGGTACAAACACATGACTGGCAGCAGTACCGTGTGCAGGATGTACTCACACATGACTCGCAGCGGGCCCGTGCGCAGGCTGTACTCACTGCACACACACACACACACACACACACACACACACATATATATATATATATATATATATATATATATATATATATATATATATATATATATATGTATGTATATATATATATATATATATATATATATATATATATATATATTCACACAGCTTGCTGGTATGCGTCACCACCATATAGTCTGCAGCACCTGAGCAAACTCTGTTTCTGCTCTCTCTGCCGCACTCATTTGCGTCACCCGGCTAAAATACAGCTGTTTGAACCTCAACTTTTGTCATCAGCAGTTCATATGCAGGGCCGAGCACACTGTGCGCTCGTTAAGCGCAAACGTCTGCAACCTTAGCTCGTAAACGATGCAAATAATCTAGATTGTCAGACCAATCGTTCAGATGAGCCAGCGTTTTCTCCATGGGCGGTTTTCGCTGCCAGTAAGGCAAAAACGCTGTGATTATGCCTGACGTGCATCAGCACGCGTCCTGTGCGCAGCACACCTGGCACCCGCACATGCAGAATTGGGAAGGCGCCACCGCTGCCTACCCGTCTGCGGGTGCCCGTGCTGCGGCCGGCCCGCCTCACCGCTGATCCGCCACCTGACTCCTGCCAGCTGAACCGGACGTTCGATGCCGAGCTAAACGACGTGCGGTGGCGCATCGCGGGCGCCTCTCGTTATGGTCAGGAGATTCGATTCGATCAGTCCGGTGATGAGTGGCTGCTCGGCAATGAGCTTCCAGACCAGCTGATCGTGTGCGCTTGAGGTTGAGGGCCGGCGATTCCTGCTCCATGCCGGTGAGTCGAAATGTTCTCAGCTGCTTGTGGTCAACGTGTCGATGCCCGCACCTCTCAGTGGCTGCCGCCTTTTCCCGTCCACTTTCCTTCTCTCTCCCACAAGACGGACAGGCCTCCTGGTACTAATTATATGATTATCTAGACAGTTGGCGTTACGCCTGCGATCGATAACAACTTGGAAGCCCCTATCAGCAACGGGAACAGGCCCTGACGCTCGAACGGCATTGGCACGGTCGGCCGGGCTCCCATCGCCGGCCGGACTTCCCTAGAGAATGCTTTCATCAATGGCAGATGTTAGTTCGCCCGTTCGCACAGATGGTCCTCCTGCTGCTGGTGAATATTGCGACGTTGCAGCGTCCGACGGGTGTTGCAGGGGCGCTGCCTGTGCGCAGTTCGATTTCCTCAATTCCGCCCGGGCTTCCAAATTTCATTCAGATGCGCGTGATTTCCAAATGAGCGCTAGTGCGCGACTTTAAATGGTTGGATAAATAAATTTGTCTGTTTTTCAGTAACGCCGGTCGTCAGTAAAAAATGGCTGATCAGTCCTCGTGAAATTAATTTTCCTGAGCCTAGAATGCAGTTGCTCTAATCACCTTTTTTGGCTACAGCTTGCAAACGTACCCGCCCATTTCCAACATACTTGACTCTCAGCAGTGTCGTGTGTGGGCTGTACTCACACATGACTGGCAGCAATACCGTGTGCAGGCTGTACTCACACATGACTCGCAGCGGGCCCGTGTGCAGCCTGTACTCACACATGACTCGCAGCGGGCCCGTGTGCAGGCTGTACTCACACATGACTCGCAGCGGGCCCGTGTGCAGGCTTTACTCACACATGATTCGCAGCAGTACCGTGTGCAGGCTGTACTCACACATGACTCGCAGCGGGCCCGTGTGCAGGCTTTTCTCACACATGATTCGCAGCAGTACCGTGTGCAGGCTTTACTCACACATGATTCGCAGCAGCACCGTGTGCAGGCTTTACTCACAGGTGACTCACAGCAGTACCGTGTGCAGGCTGTACTCACACATGACTCGCAGCAGTACCGTGTTGCTCGTGCTCTCGCCCTCGGAGTTGGCAGCGCGGCACTGGTACGGGCCGGCCGCGAGTCGAGAGACGTTCTGCAGCACCAGGCTGCTGGAGCTGACGAGAACGCCCGCCCGACGGTCCATTGACACCTCCGCCCCCTGTGAAGCGAGGAGGGTTACCCTAGCCCCCGATGGCGGAGGGAGCCGCTGAGTCATCTTGACCCCGTGAAGAGCTTAGGCATTCATCCGTGCTGAGTCATCGAGATAATTGCCGGTACAGTACCCGCAGCAGCACTGAACGCTGTAATGGGCTTGGGACTTCACGAAATATGTGTTTACATGACGACCAGCCTGGTAAAGGGCTCAACCATCAAATTCGGCGCAATTACAGGGGGATGGGCTGGAATGTCTGACACATTATTGACAATACGATGTATATTAGTGTTACATTATACCACATAGTGTAATGTCACAAACCCTACAACACAGCTGTGTCGAGTTTGACAACACCAAAGCCGTAAGTGACACGGTACAAGACACAGTGCATAAAACTCTGTTTGATACGTCACTGGCTCGTCTCGGTACAGAATCATGAATAATGTAAACAGCCGATGGAGTTCATGATGTGGTTGATACGAGACGCCTGAAATATCAACAATTCAGATTTGGTACCCAATGAAGCTGACCAAATGTTTTCGTCGAAAATTTCCATAAAAGATATTGGGGTCAGATGTAAGCGCATTCTTGGTAGGTGGAATCATGTGGTAAGCCAGGGCAGTCAAGGGATGCTTGGCATGTGGTTCTGAGTTCAACAAGCTAGAATATCCGACTTAGAGTCAAGAAAGGTTAGACAAAGCAGGTAAGATTCTTACCGAAAACTGTCACGTTTGCCAAACGGAACATTGACAGCTAGAATGTCAGCAGGGTTTCACATTTTGAGATGGGAGGCTGCATCAGTGACATGCTCAGACGACTTCACTTCTTCATCAGTTAATCTGACTACGTGCTGGGATACAGTCTGGCCCGAGCGACACAAGCGTGGAGCCAGCAGACCAGCGTTTGCTTCCCAGCCAGCGTGCTGAAGGCGGGCGTGCCCCTGTCCCTCCGTCTCCAGGTCCTGGGGCCAGGCAGTAACCTGAAGCAGTGCCCCCCCCCCCCCCCCCCTCCTTCTCATCTCCTCCCCAGACTCCGGACCCAGTCAGCTTGAAGCGCAGAACCGGGGTCGCTAAGGCCGCGTGGACCACGAGGGATGAATGCAACTGTCTGCAGCTAAGCAGCTGATGAAGCAGTGCAAGACTCTGGGGAAATCAGCGCCGAGCTAGATATGGATTCTCATGATGCCACCGGAAACAACGAGATAACAATTCATGCTTGTAGGGCTAGGCTCATTGTACGTAGATACTGATTTAGGCGGACTATGAAGTGTTGAAGATGACAATATTTCCAACAGCTGTGTTGGAAACTGTAAGGTAATTCCAACAGCGATTTTTGTTGTTATTTAAAACTGTGATGAAACGCCAACAGTGAACTGATGTTGGGGTTAAAGTGATGTCCTGGAAATTGAAATGTATGCAGTAGTCCATAATAGCAGTAAAAGCTTGATTACAACCAACATTTATCTGTAAAAGACTTCCGATTCAACGTTGCAATTCCTTTGGGTCTCAGTTAATGGATTCCAAGTCGTGTCGATTGACAGCCTGCAGCGGATATTTCACAATCATCCAACAGCCAACGGCATTACAGAGTTAAGCAGCATTGCTGTGGTGTGACTCATACGTCGCTCAGAAAACAAATGTGCTCGATTTGATCATTCTAACAGCCAAGTAGCAAACGCCCATCTCAACTGTTCGGGTCCCATCTAAAGGGACCTGCGTCCCCACTGGACTAGAGCACACCCAGCTGACCCTGCAACTGCATCTTCGCTGTTTCTAAACAAGCCGCTGCTTATTAAGGAGAGCGTCTGTCTGGGTCCACATCGCCCGGCGTTCAGTTTACTGGGCGCCGCGGCGCCGACGCCGCCGGTGCGCAAGGCTTACCTCGTGGAGCCAGACGACGCGGCTGGCCGGCGGGTTGGCGTGCACCAGGCAGTCGAAGTACACGCCCATACCCTCGCGCACGTTGTCGGCGCCTATCATGGGGCTCAGCCGCAGCGTGGTCGTCGGCGGGACTGGAGAACACGTGATCAACGATCAGCCGGTGACGTCAGCGCTGCACTGGCCGACGCTTGGGAACGACCGACGGCTTTTTCTGCATTCGTGACGCACACGAACACTGAGGAGTTTAGGCGGCGTGGTTTGGCATCACAGAGCATTAGACTAAATCCTTCTGGAGGCGGACAGCGATTGCCACTGATCGTGACACACACTGTCAGACACGACCAGCTGCGCGATAATGAGTCATTTGTCAACTGTCCATCGATAATTGTGCCACTATAATTCCGTAATTGCTTTTGGCAAAGACACATTCGACCCCATGCAATGCTACACGGTTAGACTGTTGCGTCATGCGATGTGACGATATGTGACGCTAACTGTGACGCAAAGCCTGCCATCGTACCGCGGCTTCCATCCCATCAGAAAAAGCGCAGACATTTCTTGCCAGACCAATGGGCTCCAGGTGGAAACATCAACTCGATGATGAGATGCATTTGCAGCTTCGATCCACAAAAACATCCAAATTCCTCGTCGCGTGAGATGGAAAGGCGTCTGATAAGGACCGAGCTCTCGGCGCCTGCTGCCCGGGGAGGGAGTGTTTACGCCTGCGAGCGACTGTCTCAGACTTGGAAGCGATGGTCCAATCCGCCTTCCAATGTTTCAGCATTTCGACATTTCAGCGGGAGCGTAAGCTTCTTGGGACTGCATTAAGCCCCATTAGCAGCATCGCGATCGGCTCAGGGAGCTGGCGGAGCTGAGACAAGTGCGTTGCGCGTGGTGTGTTTATGGTCAGAATTCAAACTGAGAACACTTATGCGCGTCTTACAATGTAGCTGGAGATAAAGCATTATCGCCGGTCAACAGGCCAACATCCAGGGACATACCGGGATCACTACACGGTTCGTCTAGGAGGGCGCCGTTGAACGCCTGCTTTTGCTTTTACACCGTACTAATTTCGTTCCCTCAATATTATTATTGAGTCTATCAACGAGAATATATCGACCAACCGTATGAAATCAACATATTTCCGGATAACATTGTTAAAAGCCACACTCTTGACAAGGATGGCCGTTTCGTATTTGCGGTCTTGGTGTTACGCCAATCAGGTTCTCGCTAATTATTTCAGGCGCTCTAGTTCACGATTACAGGGAACGAAACAAAAACGACTGCCTAACTTATTTGACAGCCGGCAGAATTTGGGCTAACCAGCTCCAACTCACGGCGGGGCATACAAATATTTGCGTTGCACAAATGCAAAGGCGAATCCGGCGACGGACGCATGAAAACGAGCTGCTTCGAATCGATACTTCAAAAGAGCACGTGGAGGTATTTTTGTGAAGACATTCTCTAGGGTCGGTCAGATGAATGCGTGGCCCCGTGAATTAATCACCGGGGGACATTACGTACAGCAGCAAATTTATGGACCAAGCCAAATTGAATGGTCCACAACACAGCGGAGACTAACAGGCCAGACCTCGGAAGCAAGGGACAACACAATGCCGGACATTCCCTTTCGTAACCGGCGGCATTGAGACAAAGATCACGTCTTGCAGAGAGCAGATGGTTTCCCGTGTACGTAACGGCCCCCTACACATGGAAAGCAAAAGGTGCCCCTCCTCCTGACCGCCGTAGAAGGCGGTTGTACCCATAACTCCCGAGAGAAGTGACTGTTCCTATCACCGCCTTCAAGAGCGTATCTTGTCTCACTGGGCGTGGCCGGTATCCCTCCTCCTCGCCTCGTTTACCCCTGACGCCCGTGGGTTAAGACCGACCTCGCGACCTCGTGGGGACTGGCCGTAGCCCTGACTTCGCCACTCACAGCGGATATTGAGCCGTCTGTCGTCCTGTATGGGTGAGGTGCCGGTCATGCGCGGGTTGTGCGCCCGGCAGCTGAGGGTCTTCCCCTGGTCGTCGAGCTTCGGCCGCAGCTGGAGAGTGCTGCTGCTGCTGCCGCCATCCGGTGACACCTGCCGGAGGTCAAGGGTCGGCGCCGGGTCAGCGGTCATGGCAGGTCCGGGTCACAAGTCAGGGCCGGATCGGACCAGAAAACGTCACGGCCGGTCTGGGCCGGGCAGCTTTGATTGGGTGCCGGTCCGCTGGTCTAAACCGCCCAACGAAGAGTGAATCTTCATAATCATGGGATCGCACGGGTTTCCCGAGTTATTCTCACAACCCCTAGAATCAAGCCACTTCGGTTAGTGAGGCATTCCACCAGAAGTCTTAAAGGAACCCTCTGATGAGCTTATTTGTATGCAGAGCTTAGAAGTTTCGCCGAACCATTAAGATACCAAAATGAGGCGCGGTTGTTCTATTAACGTTTGATGGACCACAAAGCACGTGCGTCAAAACGCCGGCGGGCGACAAGCCCTCCACCATGTGTGGTTCAGCTTCGGACGGACCGTGCCGTTGTACCTTCGACAGCCCGGCGCCCGGGGTGGAAGTGAGGGGCGGGCTGCCTCTACTCACATGCTGCCTGGCGTTCACCAGCGCCGCGCCGTCCAGGTACCACGTGAGCACGGCTGGCGGCCGAGAGCCTGAAGAGCTGCACACGTACTCGTACTGCCGACCCACCGAGAGCGCGCCGCTCTCGCCGTCCAGCTGCACACGCAGTGGCCGGACTGAAACGGCACGCGGCGAGCGGCTGTTAGCAGCGGCTAGACTGAAACGGCGCGCGGCGGGCGGCTGTTCGCAGCAGCCGGACTGAAACGGCACGCGGCGAGAAGCTGTTAGCAGCGGCTAGACTGAAACGGCACGCGTCCGAGCGGCTGATAGTAGCGGCTAGACTGAAACGATACGCGGCAAACGGCTGTCAGCAGTGGCTGGACTGAAACGGCACGCGGCGAGCGACTGTCAGCAGTGGTTGGACTGAAACGGCACGCGGCGAGCGGCTGTTAGCAGCGACTGGACTGAGACGGCACGGGGCGAAAGGCTGTCAGCAGTGGTTAGACTGAAACGGCACGCGGTGAGCGGCTGTCAGCAGTGGTTGGACTGAAACGGCACGCGGCGAGTGGCTGTCAGCAAGTGGTTGGACTGAAACGGCACGCGGCGAGTGGCTGTCAGCAGCGGCCGGACTGAAACAGGGCACATTCGGGAAGGTACTGGCGACGCCCAGCAGTGACGGAACTGGAACGGCCACCAGCGGGAGATGGACGAATGGATGTCAGCGGCAGCCGTATTAAACAGAGTTTGGCAAAGATGTGATCAAATCTATGAAGCTCATTTACTCTCTGCTTTATTATTTGAAATCCTGAGCCCCGAAACAAACTAGAAACTGCATGATGTCCACGTGTGCGAATGATGTGTCATCCCATGTATTACAAGATATAAGACACTTGAGCTACTAGTTTCGTGAAAATAACCTCGATTATTCGCACGGCATGGATGACCCAGTCAGGTGGAGACGAGCCGCCAAGTAATATCAACATAGAGCCAATGACAGAGCCAAATCCCGACCACAGCCTCCTCGTCCTGCGACAGCCGCTGATGCCATTTTATTGTGTTTTTACTGCCCCAGATTGAATGGAATCCCGCCGCTGCTCCAATACTCGACATCTTAACAACAGATTCTTTCAAGAAAGACAGTGCTTTGAAGACAAACGAAAGGCGCCCGAAAGAGATACAGCGGTAAATCGCTGCTGATTGGTCGTTGGCGTCCCACTGGCGAATCCGATATTGGTGGCAGGCGAGCCAGCACCCGGGGGCGGCGCCGGTCGATACGCACGTGGCGCCATCCGTACCGCAGGGGCGCAATTTAAACACACCTTTAACAGCAGAAGCTAGCTCAGAGGGCGAACGGCTGGCACGCGCCGGCAATCACGCCCCGCGCCCGGACGTCATTTACCACCCAGCGACGATGAGTGGAAAGTTCCACGTCATAAAAACCACACCCGCATCAAAGAAAATTCCTCCTAAGCCAGCGCGCCCCCCGGAGCCGCGTCATCGATAACGAAAAGAGCGGCGTGCGTCGAGCACGGCGTTCGTTCGCGGTCCCTCGTCAGTCAATCAAGCTGGCGCCGGGGGCCGGTAAACAGACGGGGCCGGCCGTCTGGAGGGGCGGCGCGCGCCCTCAGCGGCGCTCCGACGCTAATTAATGAGGGCCGGCGGACTTCCGCCGTGACGCCACGGCCGCCGGGTCGATACCGGCTCCGTTCACGGGGGCAGGACCCCGTCTCATGGCAGAGTCGGACCCCGTCCCTGTTCAGATGCGGTCCAGCTCTCTAATTGAGGCGTCTCTGGTCAGACGGGGTCCGGCCGGACGTCGTCTGACAAGACGAGGTCCGGCCGATGAGAGCCGGACCCCGTCCCTGGTCAGATGGGGTCCAGCTATCTCACTGAGGCGTCTCTGGTCAGACGGGGAACGGCCGGACCTCGTCTGACGAGACGTGGTCCGGTCTCTGAGAGCCGGATCCCGTTCCTAGTCAGATGGGGTCCAGCTCCCTAAATAAAGCGTCTCTGCTCAGACGGGGCCCAGCCGGACCTCGTCTGACCAGAGATGGACCGCGCCTGCCAGGGAGACGGACCCCGTATGGCCAGTGAGGCGGACCCCGTTTGAACAAGGAGAAGTACCTCGTCTGAGAGGAGAGCCGCTTCCCATCTGGCCACGAAGCTGGATCCAGTATGGTCAGGGACCCGGACCCCGTCTATCCAGGGAGCCGGATGCCGTTTGCCCAGAAAGACCGACCCCGCATGGCCAGACAGAGGGACCTCGTTTGGTCAGAGAGATGGACCTCGTCTGACAGAAGAGACGGACTCCATCTGAACAGGGAGACGGGCACCATTTGAACAGGGAGAGGGACGTCACCTGGCCAGGGAGACGGACTGTACCAGGACAGGGAGAACGAACCCCACCTGACCAGGGAGACGGACTGTACCAGGACAGGGAGACGAACCCCGCCTGGCCAGGGAGACGGACCATATTTGTCCAGTGTGCCGGACCCTCGTTGGGAAGAGAGAAGGAACCTTGCCTGGTCGGCCAGATGCTGTATCGTTCAAAGTGTCCGGCTGTTAAAGAAGAGACCGACATCATGTTTCGTCATGAAGCCCTACTGCGTGATAGTTAGATGCAGTCATTTTGTAAAACCCCAGAAAATCATAAATGTCTATGAACCTTCCAAGGTGTTTCATCGAGACACCTTGGAATATTGAAATAATTTTTTTTTAAATTTTGCGTTTAAATTTCTAGCTTATTTCTAAATAAACATACCGCTTGAGAACAATGTATCCTTCTCAAGTGTTCACGACCCAGTTCAGCATGCCTGAATCCGATTTACGTATTAAAGAGAATGTTTCACATTCGAAGATATTGAAGCAAGCATCAGATATGATGAAACAAGCTAACTTTGAACTATCGGTATGCCTTTTAAATGGAAAAGATTACTCTAGACAGTACAATTATCTGTTGAGTAAATATGCCCCGCAATGTGTTATGACTTGATTATGTTATCGTGCCTTGCACAGCATTGATTGAGGGCCAATTGACGACCGTTATGTCTGGACATCGCGCTCACGAATTTTAAATATAAGCACCTCGACAATTATATTTTCCTTGGCCTTGATCACCGCATGGTTTATTAAATGGACGGATTTGGCGTTATTATGACGTCGTAAATGCCGAGATGACCTTGAAATACTCCTCCCGACATACCTTGCATCATTCTGACGGGCGTGTAGTTCAGAACCTAAAGGGAATGAGGTCTTAAGAAGGGCAGGATTGTGAGCAGCACCGAAAGGTCTTCAAGACGGCTATGTCAGTTCAGAACCCTATATAAATGTGGGGCACTTTCTTTAAGCACGGGCTTGCCAGATCCGCTATCGCCCGGAGCACCATACGACTTCCCCACTGACTCATGATTCTCATCCGGATCCAGCGCATTGTCCAGCCGGACGGAAACTGCATAGGGCATCTGTCCAGGCACCCGCACCCGATCTCGGACCGTACGACACGTGTACTATCGGCCAGCACTGACACGGCACGGCATTGGACGAGGGCTCTCAGGCACGTCCAGCGAACGGCCACGCCCTGCAAACGGCGAAAGTTCAGTCGAGATCGTTACTGCAGGTCAACTCGCTGAGCAAGGCGCCACCGAACAGGTCAGCACCGCGTGGTAGAGGCGCCCGGCGGTGCGATAGTGGGCAGCTCATTGCAGCTCGATCCCAGAGAACCGGCTGGCAATCCCACGCAGTGATTAAAACTTACTAATCCCAGTTGGTAGCCGCCGCAGTTAGCAATGGGCGCGCCATGTGCATATATGTATATGTCTTTCTTCTCTCTCTCTCTCTCTCTCTCT
>NW_023596136.1:6140912-6183200 GCF_011947565.3 Pollicipes pollicipes | reverse complement strand
GGCGCCGGCCAGTCGGCGGCCCAGGGGGACGACTGTCAGAGCCGACGCTGAGCTGATCCCCCTGATCAGCAGCCGAAACGGCACGTCCCGGCCCCCTCCTCCGCCCCCGCCCACGCTGCGGGGCGGGGGCGGGGGCGGGGGCGGGCCCACTCGCCTCGCGAGCCGCCTGGCCGCCGGGCCATTAAAGGAGGCGCCGGCGGCGGCCGGGCGGCGCGACGCTCCGCCTGCGGCGAGAGCGGCGCCCCCGCACCTCCCCCGGCTGGGACCGCCGGGCGCGCCTGTCAGCGCGTCCCGCCCCGGGGAGTGCGGTGTGGGCGCGCTGCTCGGACGGCGGCGTATTATGTGCGGGCTCAGCGCCGGCGGGAAGCCTTTGTCACACGCTTGCACACGCGCACAGTTTATGCGAGCGGTGGGAAATCTCTGAATAATTGGACACCTACAGCGGAAATGTCGACAGCCGCAGCTGACAGCGTTGATGAGTATGGGATAACGTCACTTCTCTGCGATACACGGGCGGTGTATGACATTTGTGTGCACTTGTCCGCGATGTGAGCCCAGCTCCGCGACTATTCTGAGCATGCCATTGTTTAAGGTTTTATCGATAGAATCGTTCCAAAACGCAGAAAAGCTCAAGCCATAGCACTGGGGCCATCAACTATTCTTGTTGGGTCGATGCCTTTTGCCCGCTAAGGATGCCGAGTTTGCAACCAGAGACACGTTGAGTTTCATTTAAAATCGACAACGCTGCTGACATCCGGCTTTTCCTTCCAAAGTTTCATTACACAGTGCACACTGTGCATTCAAGAGCACGCGCAATCAAAACATCGAGATGCCGATTACGCCAGCGTTGATGGAAGAACTGAGAGATTTGCCAATAGTCGTCATGTGCCTTTCATCCACAACCAGCCAGTTTTCTGGCTTTCAACAGAAGCAGGCTCACAACTTGAATAAATGGTTGCTGATAAGACACGTGTTGGCCTCGTATTTCTAGTGAATGGCTGACAAACGTTAGAGGCTGGAATGTATCAAGCTATTTATTCCCCACTCAAATTAAGTCATCTGACGTCGATCATGCGAAGCCCTTTGCAAATCCAGATGTTCTGGTAATTTGATCTGAAGTGATGGGGATCCCGGTGCAGCTTCCAATAACTGTCAAGTTAAACAGGTTTTCTGAAGCACGCAGTCGGTAGCAACATCTTTGTGCAACACCTCGTGCTTCATTCTGTTTGTATGATAGCGAAGGCCGCCTGAGATCTGTGGCAGCTGCAGGGCTTCACTCTGTGCGTACCATCAACAGGAAAGGTGGTACGCCCCCTCTGGAGGCTGACATAAACCTAGCAGCGACGAGAAGCCGGGGTAAGTTATCACTGCACCAACATAGCAGCGTGGTCAGTTGGTTAATGAAGACCTGCTCTCCACCGGCCTGCCCTCTTGTTCACTCGGCCCAGGTCATTCGGGTCCTTCTGAGACTAACCAAGACCTCGATGCCCCTTGCCGCCCTTCAGATCAGTTGATAAGACGCACATGATGAGCTTTGTGACGAAGAAAAATGAAACATCATGGAGCCAGGTCGCTGAACGATAAGGTGTCGGTAGACGCCAGTCGTTTGTATTTCATTCGCTCCAGCGTCCATGTTGAATTGGTGAAAATGTTTACTATGAACCGCAATACCTGACCGTACAGATAAATATGTCTGGATGTCGCCCTTCTTACACATCGTCCAACGTTGTACGTCAAAGTGTACTTTTACGACACGGGCTCTCACCGGCGACCAGAGAACCCTGATCCGACGTGCCCTCACTGGACGAAGTCCCGGCTTCGCCACTTTGAGAACATAACTAAGCAAACTGCTTCTGAGTCACCCAAAGCATAAAATACTAAAAAATGCGTGGTGTTTGGGCTTCGTCTGGGAACATAATTCGTACATCGTATTATTTACGTACTCCGACAGTGGGCAGTCACATTGTGCGGCCACATTGCAGGCAGATAATCCTCTTGCCCTTATAGACAACGCAGACGTGGACCTCACCGCAGGGAATTGATTCCTGGACCTTTGATCATTAAGACCCATGTTCTACCATGGAGCTAATGAAGAACCCACGCATGGGCAGTTTCCTATTTGAGCAGGGAGAGGTTCAGCGAAGCCCGCATAATGCAGACGCGTTGCATATAGATGCTGTGATGCTGTCGCTCATCTGATTCACGCTGAAGACATAATCTAATGTCAAGGAACCCAGCCGCACACTTTGTGCCGGCAGCACAGTGCTGCATCGAACTAGCAGCAAGTATGATGCGACTGATATTTATTAGCTCAGCGGCGGTGCGTCGGACATGTTGGCCAAAAGTTCACGATTTAGCTCTCTGGCATGCGATCTTCATTTTCAGCGCCCGTCAAATGAGCTTTATTAGCTATCTGCGATGCGCATACACAATGCGACCCCGCACGGCCTGAGCGCTCTGGCAACACAGGGTGCATATGACCGTTTTAATTAAAGAGCCTTACAAATAACACGGTCAAAGTTGTCTAATTAAATTTCAAGTCTGCCGCAAAAACGGCCAAAGTTGCGAACAGCACCTTCACTCCAGGTAAATGGACATCCGGCTGCTGCCGTGTGCGCGCTGGCCGACATCGCACCGAAGAACGTATACCTGGAAGGCCGAACCACCTTGCTGCAATGTCCTGCGCACAGACTTCGACACTGCTGACGATATGGAACTCGCAGCATGCAGCTAAGCCTAAGCCTACGGGGCGCATTTACATGGATTGTATGCCTCCATGCATGCTTAAAATCCCCATACAGGCGATTTGGTCAATAACAGTTCACGGACCAGATGCTTGAAATCCCCATACAGGCGATTTGGTCAATAACAGTTCATGGGCCAGATACTATTGCCGCGAAGGGATAAAACGTAAGTTAACCTTGTTCCACAAAAAAATCGACGTTTCAATTCCGAGGAGCAATGGGGCTGACAGAAGAATATGGCAAGAGCTGCTAGACAAAATGAAAACATAAGCTATTCTGGATTAATTCGAGAAAGCTGGCTTTGCCGCCTGAATCGGACACTTGTAATGCTACGACGCGTCGAAAGTTCGTGTGATGCGAGCCGGCCGCGAGGCCTCCTTTTTATTGTCATTTGAGAAACGTTCAGCAGGTTTTTATACTACTGATCGCCATTTAGGAACAGCAATGAAGCAAGCCTTTTAATGGCTCGAGACTTTCGTCGATTGCTTGCATACATCAACCGAAAAAACTCTAAAATCCCCGCTTATCACGAATTCGAGAGTCTAACACCAAAACACTATGTCAGGATAACGTCAGCGGATGTAACTTCGATGTGCTCGCTGTCGATAGGTCCCATACCCCCAAATTGGCACGCACAGCACAACTGTGGCCCACACGGTGCTGCTCTCCCATCATACATTGGTCCATGTGCATGCCAGAGCAGCGGCGTTTGGCTATGTGCCGGTGTGACACTCGATGCAGGGTTCCTTGCCGGCGATCGCGAGATGGGTGAGACCCGAGGGTTCACCGCTGGGATGCGTCTATGTCACCTGGTGGGATGACGGCTAGAGTTCTAGAGCAGACCAGCAACATTGTTTGAGATGTAGAAAGGAAAGAAGTAGACTTGGGAGATAAACGTAGCAGCTTCGCAGTCTTATCCTTTTTATCGTCAATCTTCCTTGGGGTGAAATTAAACTGGTCGCATTACGTAACACAACTGCATCGCAAGCTTAGATGGAAGATGGAACTCATTTGAGATTTACGTGAAGTGAAATTTTCCACCAGTTTGCCAGTGTCTTGACGATTTCTCTTCATCCTAGAGTCAAATTTGCAACATTTGATGTGAACAAATGAAAGTTAGTGTCATGGCTCAAACCTAGTATCAAAATTATGAACGTGGTTCTGAGATTATTTTGTTTTATCCACTGCTTAACGTCTCTCTTGATTAGTCATGGATTACTCTCTGTCGTAAAGAAATTACTTGAATCGCTCGGCAACCAAGTCCTAATGACAAGTTATTCTTTAGTAGTCTAAAAACACCAGCAGTTGTTCTCTATTCTGTTAATTACAGCAGAGTTTGCACAAGGACTAAATTCTGTGTCGTGAACTGTTGTACTCATTTCTCTTACTTCAAAGTGTTAATTTGCTTTGAAAGTCCGATGTGGGTCAATTCCCACGCGTGTTGAAAGGTGTTGAAAACCATGAGACGTTTAAGCCAAGGTCCCAAAGAGCCCACCCGACGGTAATTGCTAAAATGTTGTCATATACCTTACATTACCACAGTACCTGCGCTTTTGTACGTTCAATCTTATCACGATCGTTACTGGAAGCTTGGCGGATTATCGGACCCACAGACAGCATGGTATAATTGTTCTTTAGCAATCCTACATGAAATGAATAACAACGGCCAAAACAAAAGAGCCTCGATTCGAAAATGTTCATCTTAGCCAATCGTGTGTTATGGACCTTTGCCAGTCGCCACTCAGCGGTGTCCTGAGCCCTCCTCTCCTTAAGGGCAACAACCACGCAAAACGTCGGAACCTGTGCCACGCAAACCCAACTTTAGACCAATTCCACGCACAATCATGGCTTGCGTTCATCCAGACCACTGCATTATGCATGTAGCTCCATGTGATCGACTTCATGTCCAATGCAAATGAGACCAGCCAGCGCAAAATCGTCCGATGGCACGCGATGCACCAGCGAGTGCCCAGCTACGGGGTGCGGTACAGCACGGCCTGGGGCAAGGTGAGGAACAGGTGCGCTGTCAGAGGCAAGCGCACACGCACTGGCAGATACAAGGACAGCTGCAGCGGCGGGCACAATTACACACGAAATGACGGGCATCGGGACAGAGACAGAGGCGGGGCGTGCGTACTTCAGAGACACACGCTGATCCAGCAGCAGACCCAATATCAGGCATGGCAACAGGCACAGCGACGAACGCCGGGAGAGAATCAGGAGCAGACGCAGAAGCAAGGACAGATGTCAGACGCAGGACAGCCATCAGACGTTAGACGTCAGCCACAGGACATCCATCAGACGTTGGGCGTCAGATGTTAGGCATCAGATGCAGGACAGCCGTGGGGCGTCAGACATAGGACAGACATCAGACGTCAGAGGTCAGTCGTATGACAGACATCAGACGTCAGACGTCAGTCGTATGACAGACATCAGACGTTATGCATCAGACGCGGGACAGGCGTGGGACGTCAGGCGCAGGACAGGCATCAGACGTCCGTTGCCAGACGCAGGCCACCGCTCTCTGCAGCGCTGCGCTACTCACAGAAGACGTCGAGTGTGACGGTGGTGCTGACGGGTCCGGTGACGTTGTTGTTGGCCGCCTGGCAGGTGACGTTCGCCCGGAGGTCGGCGCGCCGCAGTGGCGGCAGCTCGAGCTCGCTTCTGACCGAGTCGTCCTGCATCAGCTGCGGCTGCGAGTGACGTACTACACCCGAGCCGTTCTGCACCAGCCAGGTGACGCGCGGTGGTGGATACCCTGCCGCCGGCCAGGCGTCGTTATGGTGACACTCTCAGTCCAGCTTGGTGAACTTGTTACGCGCTGGTTCATTCACGCAATCACTTATTTGCCACCCATCTGTTAATTTGTTCATTCATTTGGTCAATAATGCTTTGCGTGCTTTTCGTTTATTCGCGCACGCCTCCTACGTGCATATCAATTTGTGATTTTCTGGAGTTTTCATACAGACGGACAGACCCGTCCCTACATTCGCGTCTCTGTCGCTGTTGCGTCTCTATTTCTGGCTCTGTCTGTTTTTGTCTTTGTCTTTGTCTCTATCTCTGACATTATCTTTGTCTCTGCCTGAATGCTGTCTCTCTCTCTTCCTCTCTCTCCCTCCCCGACCTAACATGAAAATGATGCCCGAACAACACGCAAATATGTCATGGTTTGCCTTTATGGTACTAGAGCACTTGAAAAGTATTATGCTGAATGCCATACAGCCCATTTTATCACCTAGATATTTCACTTGAAGCTCTGAGAAATCTTCATCATGGATTCGCCGAGTGGGTGTAATGTAGACAAAGTACACCATTCCGACAAGTGCGAGGAAGACCGACCCACCATGTCTGACTTGGCACGTCAGCCTTATTCGCTCTCCTTCGCTGCGAGAGAGCAGGCTCTGGTTGGCGATGACGTTGCCCTGGTCATCTTGAATCACAGGCGGCTGCGGCGGCACTGAAACAGGGCGCTAAATCACTCGCAAACCGTGACAAATGGTTCTGGCGTCAGCTCCAAGTAGCCATCACGAAGCCGGAAAGATTAAGCTCAAACTAAAAAGACCCCAGACGGATGTATTTCACCTGGAAGCCTTGGTGACGTTAACTGTCCTCCAAGAGAATGAAACCCACCCAGTGCCCGTTACGTGGGTGGTGAGATGCAATGTTACTGATACGTCAACGGCTTGGCGGGAGATGAACGTGACCTGGATTGATGATCGCACCGCCACCATTGTGTGAGGACCAGCGCAGTGATGTGACACCCGCTTGTCACATCTCATGCTGCACATTGTGCTCTGCTTGATTGTGAGGCGGCCCTTGGTGCAGATGCGCTTGTAGCACGATGACATGACATAACACTGGGATCGCGTTTTGCACGAAGCTTGGGGCGATGTGACACACATTTTAGTTGGCAATGGTGGCACATGGAGATATCCCATATGTCATGCAAGTGAAGAGCTTCGCCAGGCACCACTGTGATATGGTGTTTGGGGATAGTCGCCGGGTGCTTACCGCTACAGTCGTGACGTCAGGTCGCGGGGAGGGGCACCTGGATGGAATACGAACCAATCCCAGCCAAACGAGGGACCTTGGAGGCCAATCAGCCTTTCCGAAACAACGTCCGGACACCAAAGGTAAGCTGCCGGTGTCATGCTTGGCTGTGTTGACAACGATCTGCATCTGTTATAAGGGGTTCAGCCCCCCCTTGACCTCCGTTCCGAGGCCATGTTGGTCAAATCTGACGTCTGACGTCATTTGACGACCCACGTGTTTGGCAGAATGTCCAGACCATCTAAGCATTGTTCCACGCATATTTTCGCATTCTATTGACCTGTGTATCATCATCTGGCAGCGGTCCACTTAATGATATAAATTTCCTCCCTCGATGGTGGGCTATGTCCTATTTTCCGGTCGTATTCTATCACAAGGCAGCAATTGCTGCAATTCTATGAAACGCTCGCTTTATTATACACCTGGCTAGTGAGGACTTGTTCTCACGTCCTTCACGTTTTGACCATTTGTTCTCACGCCCTTTGCGTTCTCTAAAAAGGTTATTTATTTTCCTACGCTTCTGGCGCCATTGCGAAGCTGTAGAAGTCTTATGTCAAATACACTCGTGCAGGAAGAAATGTTGTGTTGCATGGACGCAGGCCCCGTATGTGAGGGAATCGATTTTTTTTTGCGTTGCGCCCGGCCGCACTGGGAGGGTTATTAACGTTACGCAAGGTGCATTGTGGTATTGTGCATAATTTCTGCTCCGATCATGGGGGGATTTGAACATTGCTGGACAGCAGTTAGCAATGGCATGCCGAGCACCTCACAGGGAAATAGATGAACTAGGAGATGCAGCACCGCAATTATGACATTCTCATCATCATGAGTCCGTTCATCTTCCCATCTCTCGGATGGATTGCTTGAGTCGTGCTCATTAGAACCGTTTTTACATTGTTCTGATTTTCTCCTGTCATTTTTTTTTTTGTCTGCTGTATAATTCATCGCTCGGAAGTACTCACTTGTGTGCTGCTACGTACCGTCTCCCACACCACTATGATGGTCTCTGTGTCAAAATGTGCCGACTACCGAAGCAATAATGCCTGGTGAGTACTTTTTAGTTGTGTAGGTGCTTTTTTTAGGTGAGTACAGTTTCTTAAACCGTCACAATGCAAACGGTACATAGAAAGTAAAAATGCGTAGGTACGTGTACTTCCGGATTGGTATCAGCTCTTTAATGAATTACGTTAAACATATTGTAACTCTTGTGGGCAAAAAGTAGGTCTTGGGTAATTGGTGTCGGGCATTACCCGATTTCTTCCTATGTGGTAAAGCGTTCCAAAACACCTCACTACAAACATTTCAATAACCCAGTTCTACAATCCTTGTTTCATTACCTGTGACATTTCTGTTATGGGTCTTGTGTCTCAGCTATGGTGCTGAGACCCGCAGCCAGCCACTGTGGTGCGCCGGCTCGGCTCACGTCCCGGACAGTTACAGTGTGTCGTACTTGACAAAGTTCTCCGCGCTGGGCCAACCCAGTTTCCTCAACAGATCCCATGCATCCTCGTATATTTTTCCACCGAAAAAACCTTCGCTGAGTAGTGGGCGTTTTTATGTGAGACAGGTTCTTTCTCTCGTACATTTACCATACACTGGAATACAAAGGCCGATCAGGATGTGGTTTATAGAGAGAGAGAGAGAAGAGAGAGAGAGAGAGAGAGAGAGAGAGAGAGAGAGAGAGAGAGAGAGAGAGAGAGAGAGAGAGAGAGAGAGAGAGAGAGAGAGAGGGAGAGAGAGAGAGAGAGAGAGAGAGAGAGAAGAGAGAGGGAGATATATATATATATATATATATGTATATACTTAAGTTTAGATATATATATGCATATATATATATATATATATATATATATATATATATATATAATAGAGGGGAATAGGATTATGAATCATATCTATGAACACGTTGGTGTAGTGTAAGCTGAAGTCGCTAAATTGGAGTGTCAAGAGTGCTCAGAAAAATACTTAACCGTTATGATCTGCTCGGACCTATCGTATGCAAATATCATGTAGTCTGATACAGCTTGGCAATCGTCATCCAGCATCGTCTTTTGCGTCACGTTACTGGCTTCGTTAATGAGGTAACGAGGTGTGGCCTATGAACACTTGGTCCTCACCTTTACCCTTACCCTTATGACCTTTAGGTCATGTGCATCGTTGGCTTCGTTTGGCTCCTCAAAGGCTCGCTGCACTGGTATTCAATGGCACTAATCCGACGCAGCTTTACGCTGGCTTTTCGATGCGTTTTTTCTTCCAGTCATTAGTTTGCTTATTTTCTTGATGGCACGAGACATTTGAACCCACTCATCCAGCCAGGGCGAGGAGAAAGCCTGTTCCGCGAGGATCAAATGTGTCTCTCGGCGCCTAAGGCAACATTCTAAAAGCAGCTGTGCTGTGGGTGTCATTTTGTATTGTTTCGAGGACCTGAGTCTCCCCATTACTGCACACATCAACGTAAGACCGGTGCCGATGTGTGGCATGAATGGCCTCAAAAGTTCAACATGATTGCTGGAGCCCACAATTATTCAAGAGAGTTGCCCCTCGGGTTCCGCGCAGATTCTGAATTAGGTAGTTCGCTCCAAGTTGCTTGCAATCAGTGAAAATGTTTGTTTCTTGTCGATTGCCACGATAATCATGCATTTACACAGTCCATCAGTCATCAAGGGAACTCAATCACACCTGCCAATGTCGCTGTTACCTCGTCATTCCAGCGAGCACAGCCGGCGACACGTCATAGCAAATCACCTAGCTTTACACGTATATTTGAAAGAGCAGGTGACGGATGTAAAACAGCCACTCGGCGCTGAAACGGAGGCTACCAAGCCTTGAACTCTGTCGTACCAGGGTGACGGATGTAAGCAGGCAGCCCCGTCGGCAGCTGAAACAGGAGCTACCGGTTGACTCTGTCGACAGGTGATGGATGTAAAAACAGCCCACTCGGCGCTGAAAACGGAAAGGGGCTGACGCGTTGACTCTGTCGGACAGATGACGTGATGTACACCTGCCACTCGGCGCCTGAAACGGAGCCTACCCGTTGACGTCTGTCGGACAGATGACGGATGTAAACCAGCCCCTCGGCGCTGAAACGGAGCTAACCGGTTGACTCCTGTCGGACAGATGACGGATGTAAAACAAGCCCACCTCGGCGCTGAAACGGAGCTACCGGTTGACTCGGTCCGGACAGAGACGGATGTAAAAAACAGTCACTCGGCGGCGGCGCTGAGTCGGAGCGACCGGTTGACTCTGTCCGGACATATGAACGGATGTAAAACAGCCACTCGGCGCTGAGTTCGGAGCTCACCGGTTGACTCTGTCGTAACAGATGACGGATGTGAAAACAGCCCACGCGCGGCTGAAACGGAGCTACCCGGTTGACTCTGTCGGAACAGGTGGGGCGGATGTAAAAGCAGCCCCTTGGCGCTGAGTCGGAGCTATCGGTTGACTCTGTCGGACAGGTGGCGGATGTAAAACAGCCACTCAGCGCTGAGTCGAAGCAACCGGTGACTGCGTTGCAGGAATATATGACATCCCGCGCATCAAGCATTCATGAAATTGGGCCGGCGCGTCTTTTAGATTCTGCTCAGCGCAATAAAATGGGAATGAGTGGCTTGTATCGGACCACGAAACACGACACTTCATGAGTGCGGTCCTCCGTTTACTCCTCATGGCACTGCCCAACAATGCAGGCCAGATGACAACAGAGCCTTTCTAGCATCTTATCACCCGATTTTTGCACCAACTTCTGCCAAGCTCATTTCTGGGACGAATGAGAGCTTAGTTTTTGCTCTGTGCTCAGAAGGAAACTTGCTTCAAAATCACGGCGGGAGAATTAGTATTTAAAGCGCATTCATTCTTTGCGCTACAGCCCAGAAGGCATTGGAGTGGAGGTTTGAGAGACATCAAAGGAGCAAAAAGGCCTGCCAACGCTCACGCTTATGGAAATATGCGCTGCATATCAAATAAACGGTCCGCAGAGTTTACTGACAAGTTTGAATGCTGCTGAGCGCTATCACTTCTGTTCGCTCCTGATGCATGTCCAAAAGCTCACACAAATGCCAGTGCTGGCACAATTCGGTGGTCAACGAGGTGAACGGGTGACCGGCTTCTCGAGGCGACAGTCACTCACAGTGTAAGGCTGGAGCACACTACACCACACCACCAACGCGCCTGACATCGTGCAGACAGCGTAAGGCTGGAGCACACTTCACCACACCACCAACGCGCCTGACATCGTGCAGACAGTGTAAGGCTGGAGCACACCACACCACACCACCAACGCGCCTGACATCGCGCAGAGTTGGACACCAGCTCTGCCACGCCCGTCCCCTCCCCTAGCGGGTAAGCGTAATAAGGCCCTCTCGCCAGTCAATGTCGCCACCACCACCGGTCTGAAATAATCACTACCGGTCGGCTGCCTTCAATAATAGCTACGGCAATTACGTGGCTGGTCGACATTCGCGCGAGTACCGGAGTAATAGCGACCGAGCCGAATGCAAACGATGGACGGATATTGGACGGCGTTCAGCTTTGGCTCTGCATATTTATGTTAAATGTCTTGAGGTCTGCCCTCAGCTGCTCTCTATTGAACGTCTACGGCCGGCGCGGGCTATTGCAATGGTAACGACTGCAGGAGCGCATACACCGCAAAATACTTAAGATGATTATCGTAGCGTTAAATGACGCCGCTGACGGCTTCATCCAACAGTGCTGAGTACTGGGACAGCGCGTCAGCAGGGCGGAAACTTGTGACATGCTTACGTGTGACCCATTGTGAAGGTTGACACCAAGGCATTCTCGGAATTAAGTGCTACCTCTCCGTTTGTACTAACAAACGATGCATCAAGACAAGCACGGGAATTAGAGGGAAAGACATGTCGCTAAGCCACACACGCCGTACCAAGATTCTGATAATCTAGCATTGACCTTCTGAACGTTGGCTGCAAAAATATTATCAAATATAAGGTCTATCGGCCCTAAACTTGGAAGGACTTTCACTGGCCCTGCATTCAAACTGTTCCAACGGAATTAAGGGATGCTAGTCTCCGTAACGTGGTGGTGGCTTAGAGCACTGGACTTCAGACCTCATTTTCAACAAACATTTTCGAACATTTTCGGGGTCAGGGCCGTCCTTTGTTAGTACGACGACTCATCACATGGAGGAAAAATTACACATGGGGTTCTCATTTGATCAAGTTTGGTTACGATCTGCAGTTCGCATCATCCCTTCTCCACGAAAACACAAATCGGTATCTTCCATTTCCAGGTAGCAAAATATGCAGCACGAGCCGGGAACTAACTTATTTGATCATGTTGACACAACCCTGATATGGTTAGCCATCTCAGCTTGTTTATGGATCTAGCTTTATGTCAATTTTCTCAAAGTGCCAGCAGGTTCCTGAGGTTGTGAATGCGTTAGTTTATAGAAGTCGCTAGCGTGTCATTTCATAGTGCGTCGCGGTGTGATTCGCATAGTGTGCACGGTCGTGGTTGGTCGTAATCAAATAATGATTCTTGAGCGTTTTCATATTTGGCGTGCTCTTACATGACACGACATGACGTCACCTCATATTAGCTTTGACTTATCAAAAGCTTGAGAAAACTTGCGTGATGCAGGCAAATTGTAGCTAGCTGTATTTTGGTGGATGCTGCAAGACTTTTGGACCAAAACTTACATCTTTGGTGCAAACGCACGTTTACACGCGTAACAAGCCAGGTGCTTTTCGCAGCACGTGACGCCAAAGGCCACGTGTATGTTGTCACTGGGGCTTTACGACGCACAACGATGATGTTACATGGCGTTGCCTGTCCCCCACTCCAGTAGGAATGGCGGGCAACGCGGGAAATTGAGCTGCGTTACTCTGGCTTACCAGACAGCAGTTGTTTGTCAGGGGAACTACCGAACTATCGGCGACATGAGATCAAATACGCCACTTGTATGAGCTCAGCTACGCTGCTCCAGAACGCCACCTGCTGAATACTGGTGAATAAACGTTGCGGATAGCCTTAGAAGAGGCATACATCGTCCAAATGATATTGCACCTTGGACACTGGGCACGAGCATAAAAAACGTGCGCTTCGCAAGGGGAGCTGCCTTAGAACCACGCTGCCCAACCCACACCATCTGCTGAAAGCAGCCGCTGCTCATTGATGACCCAGCCGCCGGCCTGACCTCGATCTGGCCGCGAATAAGCCGACCCCGTGACCCGAGCACAAAGCCACCATGGGCACTGGCCCTCGCTGGCACGACCAGGTCACGGCCTGCGTTCCCACGGCGTCGGCGCCGTCCCCGGCCGGCACGCGCCGCCGGCGGCGACGGCTGCGACGCCTGGGCTGCGCACCGTTGCCGCCGCCGCCGCCCGGCTGAGGTCATTTGTCTGACGACCCGAGGGGTGACGTTGGGCGGATGGTGCGCGCCGTCAGCCCGCCACCGCACGAACAGACGCCTGGCTAAGCACGCTCCAGTCCTCGGCGTGGGCCTCTCGCCGCTGGGCTGCGGTGCCGCTCGTGCGTCCGGGCAGTTACCAGCTTATCACACAAATCAAGCTCGGTTTGATGACATCCCAGTGGCGGCTGACCCAAATCTTCACTAGTGAGCATCGCCATGCGACGCCTTCACGCCACTAGCGGCGTGGCCGCCTTCCTCCCTCCCCCCCCCCCCCTGCGCGGAGCGCCGCCCACAGAGCAAACGTACCTATGACCTGCAGCAGGACGTCGCCGGTGACGGTGGGCACCCTGCTGAAGTCGACGCGGCAGCGGTAGCGGCCCTGGTCGGCCGGGCCCGCGCCCTGCAGCACCAGGTGGCCCTCGGTGGGCCGGAAGGAGGCCCGCGAGTGACCGAGCAGCGCCGCGTCGGCCCAGTGCTGGGCCTTGCGACCGCGCCGGTTGTCAAAGCTGTAACGGTGCGCCGGTCAGCCCCCCGGGAGTGGCGCGGCGGCGCGAGCGAGAGGGAGAGAGAGACTGGCGAGGGGAGGGATGGACGGACAAAGGGAAGGGTGGGGGGCAAGCGAGAAGGGAGGATGAGGTAGAGGAAGGGAATGAGGGGTAGGAAAGGAGGGTGAGAGTTTGAGAAGGCGAGAAGGGGAATGAGAGAAAGAGAGAGGGAGAGAGAGAGGGAAAGAGGGAGAGAAGGAGAGGGAGAGAGGGGGACAGAGGGAGGGAGAGGTAGAGGGGGAGAGCGAGAGAGAGAGGGAGAGAGAAAATGGAAAATGATCGTGCAGCTGAAGCACAAATTGAAGCAGGCAATGCCAAATCTGTTGTCTTTTTATCGGGCCGGGTGGCAAAGGCTCATCACGCGCAACAATATCGGACTACCGAATCGACAAGCTATGAGGACGATATGACGTTGACCAGAGATCGCATTGTCTGTATTCATTTAGCCAATCGCCAGGCGTGATTTAGGCGCTGTGCAGTATCCTGCGACGATAACTGCCGTTCGGCCACCCCGTGACGTGGCGACTGGACGAAGGTGGTGCAAGGACGCGACTTGACATGACCATGACCTCTAACGGCGAGCGGGGACTGAGGCCAACTCTTACCTGTATATTGGGTTCTCCATGTCGTCTCGGAACCATATGACCAGGGAGATGGAGGACCGTTGCTCAAAGTCGAGCTGCGGACAGGGAAGCCGGGCCTCGCGTCCCGCAACCACCGTCACCTCCCTCGGACCTGCCAAGCAGAAGGTAACAGTCTGATCTACCACCGTCATCTGCTCCCGATCAGTCGAGCAGAGGGCTACAGTCTGATCTACCGCCGCCATCTGCCCCTGATCAGCCAAGCGGAGGGTAACAGTCTGATCTGCCGCTGTCATCTGCCCCCGATCAGCCAAGCAGAGGGTTACAGTCTGATCTACCGCTGCCATCTGCCCCCGATCAGCCAAGCAGAAGGTAACAGTCTGATCTGCCGCCGTCATCTGCCCCTGATCAGCCGAGCAGAGGGCTACAGTCTGATCTACCGCCGTCATCTGCCCCTGATCAGCCGAGCAGAGGGCTACAGTCTGATCTACCGCCGTCATCTGCCCCTGATCAGCCGAGCAGAGGGCTACAGTCTGATCTACCGCCGTCATCTGCCCCCGATCAGCCCAGCGCAGGGTTATAATCTGATCTACAGTCGTCATCCGCCCCCGATCAGCCGAGCAGAGGGCTACAGTCTGATCTGCCGTCGTCGTGTGCCCAGACCAGCCGAGCAGAATGTCACATTTCGAGCCCCAATTGTCACCTCCCTAGGACCTGCCGAACAAACATAATGCACCGAACCGGAACTGCCGCATAAACAAGATCCTCCTGCAGGGAGAAAGACAGCAAACACTGCTTTACTGATGCATATAAATGTATTGATATCAAACGTATCTGCAGCCGATTTCACCTTTCACGTCATGTCCGGTTCCATTGGACTGATGATTGACCCTGGCAGCTTGAAAACCAATATCACGGTGACCCAGCCCGGAAAGGTCAGCACTGTCTTTGCATAGTGAATGTAATGGCTTCAGCCCCGGCCCTCAAATGAATGAAGCGGCGGGGTCGCAAGCGGCAAGCAGGAGCTGCGCTTGAGCACTGCCGCGGCCTGATAGCCGATGAAAGCGTTTTCCAATACGAATGGTGCGTTCACGACGGTGACATGGGCCCTTGGCCGTGGGAACGATTGCTGAGCTCCCCTGCGCCAGTCAGGCAGCCCTCGCGCCCAGGAAACACACGGATGGCAAGCAGCGGCCGAGTTATGGCAAGCGAGGTGACATTCCGAGCGTGCCGTGCGCCATGCATCAACGTTTGGAAAACGGTCCAGTCGAGTGGCCGGCCTCGCCCGGCAACAAAGCAGGCACAACCTTCCGACTGTAGACATCCAACACATTCAAAACTAAATGCTGCACGGATTTACCCCCCCTCACTGGGGAATAAGGGTAGCGGATTATACAAAACGTAACTATTATCTGGCGAGTCATTTCATGAAGGGATTTGTGCAGTCATTCTACACTACCAAACAATGTCTTGCAACTGCAAAAAAACACCACTTTGCTCCTTACTTAGTTGCATACCAGCCTTTGTGAATGACAGTAATGCGGTTACGTTCTCTTCTGCAGCGTTCCCAACCATACCTCCTTTCGAGGACAAACCGCATGTCCCAACATAACCAAATTCGATACGACCTGGCCCGATCCAGATCTCTAAGCCCGGAAACGCCGCCAGCAGCTCCACACATGTGAAGGCGGAGCGGAACTCAGAGCGGCCATCAGAGAGCGGGCCGGTCGTCGCCGCGGGCCGCCGGCGGAGCGGCTCGCTCTCGGGTGGGGCGCCAGGTGCCCGGTAACCGCTCTTCGATCCGGCTGTCACAGGCAGACGCGGACCGGCGGCCGGCCCTCAGCGCTCGGAGCCGGGGCCGGCGGTGCTCCTCCAGCCGTCGCTAATGGTACCGCTGGAGACGCAAAGGGATCAGAAGCCCCACGCCCTGACGTCATCACGACGCGGCGCGCAGTGATCCATGACCTCGCCGACCTCGCTGACCTCGCTGACCGTGACCCTCGCTGTGTGATCGGACGGCTCGCCCCGGCGGTCACCCTCTCACCAGGAACACGGACCCAGGCCGTCGTCCCGCCTCTGCGAACGCCTGTCCATGCCACGCCGTGCCGTCAGAAACGCTGCCACGGGCCACCACGTCGCCCTCAGCCTCTCGATTTGGTGCGGCGCCAAGCTGTCAGACGCACTACGTGCAGCAGTGTCAATGTGTGGCTTCCACGCGATCACCCGCCTCCTCACAGACGCTAGTAAGCGCCAACGTGTGCCAAGGCTATGGACTTAACGACGTGCTGAAAATAGAACCATTGCAAAGTGCTCGAAAAACATCGAGGCACTCGTACTGCGTTGTGAGGAGGAAAAGGGAGGGGTCCACCCTTGATGAATTGTGCTGGCGCGCGCAAGTTGGTTCGCCAAACGAAGATGACGACATTTTCCACGAGCATGCCAATTAGGGCTATTTGAAAACCTCCCGTCTCCAGTCCGCCAGAAATAAGGATGTGCTGAAGTAAGAGATGTGCACAAAACGTGCTGTCTGCTTTTACTATGGCGGTGCAAAATGAACACCCGTATATGCTGCCCTTCGTTTACAAAGTAATTATGATTTCAGTGCACGTGCTTATCGTTTTCCGCGATTTTTCATCGACTGCATGCAAAAAGAAAAAAGGAATAAACCTTCGTAAGTGAAGTTATCTTTGACCATAACATATTAAGCGGACACTTACTCACAGCAAGACAAGTGCAGTGCATGTTTTGTGCGTCTGGACAGCAATGCATGTTTTCTTCAAGTGTCTGAGACCAAGCGCCTAGAGAGATAAGCCAGCTATTATGGGGTGACCTCTTTTGCCTGAGCCAACAAAGGAGCCGTGCACCTCGGTGCTATTCCCGCAGATTACTACTGCCGCAATATCTTGCCCGACGTGACTCAGGAGAATGCATCTCGTTCGCCCGAGGTTGTCTGATGATCGACATACCTGCGTCCCTCAGACTGGTTCGATGAGCACATCAGTCTGATGTGTCTCAACCAACTCTCTGATCGGTAATCTGACCCACCCATACCAGCTCTGGTATAGCAATTGCGCTGCAGCAGCTCTGGTGTCGAGTGGTAGTCCAAACCACACGCAACAATACAGGGATTGGTAGCCAGGTCGACTTAGGCCAACACTGAACTTGCAGCCTAAGCTTCTCACAATATGGGCAACGGGTCACTGCCGGCGTCGTCCTACGTCGTCTGTGAGCTGCCTATGTCACCTCCTGCCTATAAACTAATAAATTTATCATGGATGCATCATCTAGGTGTCAGCATCCGTATCGTCCGCAAATAACCTATTGCTGGGAATCCGTACGCAACTGTTAGAAACACAAACACAAAATAATTGTAACGGATGCAAACAACACAGGTAACGAAGATCCGTTGCGTTACCGGCATGAAAATGTTATCAACAACAGAGACACCTGATCGAAGAAAACCCGATTAAAGTCTTTTAGCACGCTATTGTTTTTTTTTTTAGAGTGACAGTCTTTTAGTCAGCAATGACCATTTGCGAGATTTGGGATTAAAGAGAAGCGTGTGGAGGTCGGGTGATGCTACGTCCGAAAAGGACTGGCATTGCTACCGAGTGTTACCCTCAAGCAGGGCCTTGGTTGACGGCCTCAGCATGCTCTCAGTGAGACAGAGTGCTGCGAAGTCTTGGGATCAGGAAGCGTCCGAGCAGAACAGGGCGACTGAGCGTATTTTTGTGCAGTAAACATGATTGAGCTATCTAGATTTTTGTGGCCACAAGCGATTGGTCGGAATTTCTTAGATCTGGCATTATGGACGTAAGTTGTAAAAACATGTGATAAAATCAACATTTCGCGGTGTCTGCCTTGGTGCCGATTATCCTATCTACTATCGTAATAATTTCTCCCGTTGCGTCCGGTATCGTTTCAACAGTGTGTGTAGGAGCCATCTGGGGTGCAGTGATAAGTGCCTAGCCAGCTTACCAAAGGACGGCGCGCAAGCCCAACCTGTCCAGCCAGTGAATGCCTAAACTTCGCCTAGTTTGTATTTAAAGCGGATTTTCGCAAGTTTGTGAAGCACAATCCAAGGGATTTATGTAGCTTTAGCTGAGAAGAGGAAGGATAACTTCCGGAAGCGTGTATTAACCACTTCAGAAACTTTCAAACCGCCTGAGAAATAGATACGAACAGAAGGGAAGGGAATCTGTCCTAAGTCGTCAGTACTTACGCCAAAGTGTTTTTTGCCCCGGGGCGTCCTTTTGTTTGCTGGCCTCTTGTACTGCTTTACCTTCGCCAGCTTTGGTGCCTTCGCCACTTTTTGTGTGGGAATTCGTCTACCCTGACTATTTCACAAGTTGCTTGGTTGAGTAAAGATTAAAAACATAGCGGTAGCTGTGGTGCTAGCAAGAGTTCTTGGGCTTCCGGTTTTAGGCGTCATTAGTCGGGATTTTTACGCCGAAAATGATCGTCTTCCAGCATATCAGCTGGTTGTGCTGGTCAAGAGGCTTTATGGGGTAAGCATTAGTTTTATTGATAACTCATCGTTACGAAGCTGTTTTCAAGGTCAAAGGTGGTCACTCCTCGTGACCATAAACATGGCTTCGAAACGTTGAGCTTTCGCAGCACAATCAGTGCTTACCTGATGAAGTTACATCACCAACAGCTATGGTACATCGGAGCACGATTATTTTCAACGTTAGAGCTGACTTCAATCTCACATCGACGTGGCTACGCTACTTTGTAGCTGTGAGTGAGACCTACACTTTTAAAAAGTTGTATGCCTTTCTTCCGGCCTGCACGTGAGATGGTTAGACGGCCATAAATATCCTGCGTAGCTTTTCATCTGACGCCAGCGTAGAAGGGATTGAAGTAAAACAATGCCAACATTCACTCCCGAAGCATAATGTACAGTGCCTATATACCTACGGCGATGTCAATGATGCACTGCCATTTCTAGACAAGCCTTACTTGGACCTGATTTGCCGTTCGCTCCACCCTGAATGACACGTCCTCACTGACATCTGTCATCATCTGTCTGCGTGATGTAGTGGTTTCGCGGGATGATTTAACGTAAGCTGTCTGACTTTGTCTGCTTTGACCTCACCACTGACCACAAATGATCATTGCAAACACTTCAGATATCGCCCTGCACGTTATCCAACCACATCACACCAATGGCCAATTGAAATGATCCGGCTCGTACGCGATGTCGAGCATGAGTCGCAGGGTATAGGTTCCTGCTTAAATTTTTCGATCGTCTGCGAGAGCATAGTCATATCTTGGTTTCCTGACATAATAGAAACTAGTGTAGCATTTTGGTCCATCAAACCAATGTAATATTCCGACGCGACTAATATAAATTGTGTCAATAGTCAATAGTTGACAGTCATAATATAATAATAATAATAATAGTAAGTGTCAGTTAATAGTTAGTAATAATAAAATGTGTCAATCAATAAAAGTGTCAATAGTTAACAGCCTTGAAACTGACGAGTTTCAACAGCAACATTCTGCACTGGTCTGGATGTAAATCCAGGTCATGATTTTTCCATCATCTTTGTTACAAGGTGTGGAATAAAATGCAGATCATAGTGTCCGTTCCAGGTGTGTGAGAGTCGAGCTACGTTTGTCCCTGAGCCAGGCGACGCTTTCGTCAGTCTTCATGGCACTGTTAAGAGGCAGGCGAAAACAAATCCTCCTTTAAGCAACACTCTCCAGCGATTTCGTGTCAGCAATATCAAATCTCGGGGCCCGCGAAGTGGTAGTTAATGACATCCTGGGAATGAATCATCTGGCCTTCTCGGAAAATGTTCGCTCGTGCGGCAAGCAAACCACTACTGAATCGTCAGAAGGTTTTAGTATTTGGAAAAATGGCGCTGTACGGACACGGTTAACGTTGGCCGCTAACCACGCCCCTTTAACGTCGTTAACCACCGTTTGCAAAGCAAGGGGTAGTATGCGTATACGGAAGCATCCTGGTATGCGGGAGTATCCTTCCAAGGTAGAATCCTAGTTTACGGGAAACTTCTCCTTAGTGCATGTCTTTCGGTATTCGGCGGTATCATCAAGTCGATTACTGCAAATCGAAAGAAACACGAGCACACAAAATGTGAGAGCAACTGAAAAGTATTATCGGTCGACGGGCCAAAATCGGCAGAAGTTTACTACATAATTTAGTCGCGTGTCCTCCATGTTGCGTTGATAATCAGAAGCCAAAATTAATGTCTCCGTCTTATTGTCTGTTTAGCATGGGTATATCTTGCCAAACCTACAAGACATTCCACTATATCTTACATATCCTGGCCTAACGGCTGGCACTGAAAGTTGCGTACTGAACAATCGCTAGTCCAGCCATCGGCAGAACATATTACTAGGTATGTAATTACTCATCTACAGCCATGGTAGTGACAGGCATGCTTTCCGTTTCCCCTTCATTGCGTATGTAATTCGCCTTGAGCTATATCTCTATCGATTGCAAGCTAATGTAAAGCCTTTTCCCCGCGTATTGGACAGATAACTTTTGCCACCAAAATATTGTATCGTAATACGTCATTTTTGCACCCCACACACTTGATCTGACCCGATGCATATGACTTCATTGACGTAATTCTCAGTACCTGCTGATGTCTGGCGACGGCGAAAACTTTTCATGTAATAATATTCAGCTACAACCAAGCGAAAATAATGTTGGATCACAGCTGACCTCAAATTTGTTATCGGTAAAATGTGGTTTTAGTTAGGAGCAATGCCTTTTAAGCATAATACTTCGTCTTTATGATGATAAAAACGGGCAAAGCCATTGGAACTAGAAAGAGGCCAATACTACCTTTTCACCTTAAATGTTTAATGTTAGCTTAACCTAAACAAACCGTGTTAAGCCAGAAAATATTCATCGTACAAAAATTATATTCTCATATTCTGTCTACCACCCTTAGAGTAACCTGTATTGGCCCAAAACGCAAAAACTGCTTGGAAGAGCGACATCTGGTTGGTTAGTCATATTTCCCATATAACGAGGGAGTATTCTGGGCAATCATACCCATCAATCACGTTGTACGGTGGATCACCAATAAATATTAACTTAGTCCCTGCGTACTTGACTAACAAGCAGCGGCACGTCCTCAATCACATGGATATGAAAGGTCATGCTTCCGAGTGCGGAAAATCGTTAACCAACATCACGGGAGTAGCTTTGAGGGGATAAGTTTGGTAAGACAAAAATATGGTGTGTTATAGAGTACACATAATTTCATATGATAGCGTAATCAAGCACAATATGGGAACATGGAGCAACGCCGTGAACTGCACTTCTATATCATTTAAGATGAGTTTGTTTTCGAGTGGATGAGTTTAGATTACATGACGGGCTGCAGCTAAAATTAAGGGCGTGTCATATAGGGCTGTCCGAATTATCCATACAGCGCCACTGACACGGCGAAAACACCATCGGGTCAGGTCACATAGCACCAGGTACCATCACTGGGCTAGGTCAAATAAGGCCATGTACTACCACCTCTCTAGATTGGATAACACCACGCACCACCATTGGGTTTGGTCACATAGCACCACGCACCACCATCGGGCTAGGTCACATAACACCACGCACCACCATTGGGTTTGGTCACATAACGCCACGCACCACCATCGGGCCAGGTCACATAACATCACGCACCACCATTGGGCTTGGTCACATGGCACCACGCACCACCATCGGGCTAGGTCACATAACATCACGCACCACTACCGGGCTTGTCGCATAGCACCATGCACCGCCATCGGTCTCAGCCACTCTGAGCCCCATGCAGCCTCATGGTTCGGTCTGTGCCTCCACACTGTCAGACCTTGACTGCAAGCAGGCATGCAGGATGACAAGCAGTGTAGCTTTAGTTCTTTGTGGGCTTTTTTTGGCACCTCCCTGCATATAGTTGTCTCCAAAATAATGCAAAGTGGTAATGCCTGCACGCCTTTATAAAGCTGGTGTGGTTGTAATGGTTCTGAAAAACAATGAAGCGTTACAAATAATATTTGCATCATTGTGTGAACTACACTAAACATGTCAGGTCTTTCGGCATAAAGCAATTTTCAGAAACATGCATTTGACACCGAGTTGTATGGTAGACTTTAATGCTATATTCATCAACATAATCGAAGTATTTTGCTTGAAATACGTAATTGTATACATCTAGCGCTCACTACTTTGGGAAATGTTTATATCTGATGCGACAGTGATAAAGGTGCTATTTGATGATTATATTGATAAGCGAAAAACGTGGTTCTTATATCGCAACACAATGCTTTAGCATGGAGATTTTCCGTGTCACCAGTTACAATGCATCGCGGCGGCTCTGCACGTTTTCATCATAAAACAAAATCTGCAGAATGTATGTACACAGGTGTCGACCAAAATTCAATAGGGTGGACCCAGAACGCAAATATAAAAGGCACATAGCGAAATGAAAAATTTAAGAACATCAACGATGTGCGTTGTGCTTTTTTGTCTTTCTGTACGCAATGCTCAAATTAATGTTACCGGTCAGCGTTGTCCCGCATTCCTCATTCGGGCGATGTCCGCACCTTTACCGAGCTAGTCACTGCCGGACCGTGCTAGTCACGTGTATGGAAACCTGGAAGCATCTGTCCACTATCAAGTACTGTCAAGCTGTGAGGTCTCACTATATCGCGGTTTGACGAGTGCGATGCGTTAACCTCCACCAAGGTCGCCGGCCTCGGCACCTTTGGCATCGTTAGGGGCGATCAACTCTGTCTGTCCTTGTCCTTGCACTGTCCTTGCACTGACAAAATGCTGGGACCAAAGTTCAAAAATAGGACAAATCAAAGCGCGACTCATTCGCATCCCAGGAAAAGTGCGAGATCACCTGGCATTTTAGGAGTTGCCCATGTGGGCAGACTCACGACACTTTTTCCCTGCCGCCAGCGGACTCTGTATCGGCCCATGATACCCTGGAGAAGGGCTTGAGTTTGATCTAATCTGAACTTTTCCACGCATTAAGAGGGCGAACGCCGTCATGTTTCTCAGCTTTGGACGAAAGTTCTCTTGCACGATGTGAAAAGTGGGAGATGGGAGAGAGGAGGGCACAGAGAAGAGAGCGAGAGAGAGAGAGAGAGAGAGAGAGAGAGAGAGAGAGAGAGGAGAGGGAGAAGAGAGAAGAGAGAGAGAGAGGAGAGAGAGAGAGGAGAGAGAGAGAAGAGGAGAGCAGAGAGAGAGAAGAGAGAGAGAGGAGAGAGAGAGAGAGAGAGAGAGATGGCGAGAGAGAGAGAGAGAGGAGAGAGAGAGGGAGAGAGAGAGACGAGAGAGAGAGAGAGAGAGATGAGAGAGAGGAGAGAGGAGATAGGAGAGAGAGAGAGAGAGAGAGAGAGAGAGAGAGAGCCTTTAAGCCCGGTACTCAGTAAATGATTATTGGAAAATTCCATCTGGCATAGATCTGCTCCACAGCGGCAAGCGCAAAATAAGTGACATCCGTACGGTCCTGAGGATCTGCTAAAATCGCCTCAGGGCCGTCCCTGCCTATGTCAGTGGCCAGTTGATGATGGGACGGTACGACGTTTCCAAGGAAACGTGATTCAGTTAGTTGTGTCAACTCCAGTCATCCACCCGCTGGGCGCTCCAAAGATCAACCCGCAAACAGCTGTGTATCGCGTGCCATTTCCACTGTTGTGCTGGCATCTACGCGCGTAAGTACCACCAGACTCTGGCCGCGCTGCTGGCGGCTCCTCTCCAGATCGCCTGGTGCGCGCCGCCGTGCGCAAGCCTAGCCAAGAGGTGGTGCGATTTTATTCGACGCGAACACTTTTGGTCTGTCGTGGGCGGCCCAATTTGCGTGGGACGTTCCACGAGCGTCCGTTTTAGCCGAGGTAGCGTGTGCCCGGGGGCTCGCAGAGACGTCACACGTCGCCTGGCGGTGGACAGGCGGTCTGTGCGTCACCAGCCTACGGCGCCGGACCTCCACACATTACGAACTAAGGTAGCGTGTGCGCGGGGACCCGCAGCGTCGTCGCCTGATGGTGGACAAGCGGTGTGTGCAATCCTCAGCTCACGGCGCCGGGCCTCCACACATTTCGAGCATCTTATTTATGTCTCTGTCATACAGCGCCTGTTATTGACGAGGTGATTAAGGTGAGCGAATGAGCTCATTCATACCTAAACCGTGGGTCACGCTGGAGCCTGTCAGCCGTCAGCCGGCCGTAGCAGGTATGCTCAGCCTTTGTCTCCCCATAAATTACCGGCATTGTCGCGTTTATGAAGAAAAAAAGCGTGCACGGCTGGGCAATGACGCCGCGCTTGGGCCTGGCGATATGCCAGCGCGTGTCCGCATTCACGAACAACGCGCTGTGGTTCGCCGCATTCACACCTGGCGGCGGCGAAGTGTGATAAGACGCACTCGGCGTCGCGGCGCAATGCCGCGGCAGCATTTGGCGGCAACGTACATTTCGCGGAGCTCGAGTGTAATGGGAGACATTCAGCAGCAGCGTAGTGTGACAGTGCACCCTCACGGGCGGTGCAATGTCACACTGGACGTGCCCGGTCCCCGGCAGCGCTGCGCCGCTGCATGTCCTAATTAGCTTTGCATATTTGATGGCGTAATTAGCCAACCGAGCGGAGGGCTTTGGGGACACGGCCAGAGGACACCGCGGCAGACGTAAACGTGGCGACCGGCGAGTGTCGCTGCACCACACCTCCGTCGAGGTGCTTTCAGCCTAGTTCACAATTAACTAAACTGAACCATTTTTAAGAAACTTATTCTGAATGGTTTGACCGAATGACCTGTGGTTCAGGGTGCCTTCCTGCAACTGTGAACTCAGCCAGAGCATAAAAAAATGTTGACACAAAAATGATGTTAGTTAGTTCGCTTTTTATCGGGGGGTGGGGAACCTGACACATTTTTTTGTGGTCAAACATATTATCAAAGGTTTATCGCTCGTTCTTATGCATCGCGTGCCCCTCTCCCTCACCAAAAGCAATAAATTATTGGCAATGCATCAATTCTGCATCTCCAGCCAACAGGCTTAATCTTATAGACCACATTTCTCAGAGAAAATCGCTTAGAATTTCCAGTAAGATCTGAAAGCATCAAGCAAAAGCATTGGCACACGCCAAATAATCATTGTCAAAGCTAAGAGTGTTTTCTGTGGCCAAGCAATTAACTTGGCATTGATGCAATGCCTTTAAGAAACATAGCATGCTTAAGGTGATGAGCATGTCCTCCATGCATTCGCAAAATGAGCAAAGTACTGAGCTGCTTTAATCAAATGTTCGGCGAAAGGCAATATGAATGAGATTTGCGTACCATTTGACGCGTGACACAATATGAAGGTAACAATATAAATGCCCTGCAAACGTGCTGCGTGATTTGCTCACCTAACACGTAATTATTAAAGGACATGACATAGAGATAGACGTACTACACTGCTCATGACACTGCACAGACTTATATAATTTCACGTGGCATTTAAGTAACACACGAGATCATGTATGGCCAAGCAGCAACATAGAAAATGCCCACAAAGATTAAATGTGCTACTTTTGAAGGACCCGGCGCACATAGCTGAACGCAGCATAAAAGGCTACAACCATGCCTTACCAAAACTAGAAGATTGAAAAAGAACTGACATGACAGTCAACCTTGTCCGTTTACACCAAATATTTTGTGAACTTAAAAGTATATGCAGCTCGTCATTAAAAACTGGTTTCTTTCCAGAAACAGGCTAACCAAGACAGTCAAGATTTGGGAATAACAAGATTGTTTTATTGTTCCATCCGCACAAAATAACGCTCTAACATTAATGGTGATACCACCGTATGCTTTCTGCAGAATCAACAATAGCAATTATGTCTACCTTTAACACACGCCCCGTAGGCAGGCTGAATACCCTTCGCTCGGGTAGGGGTTCAATTTGACTCTCTGATATCTCAGGAACTAAGAGAGCTGGAGACCCCAAATTCATAGGGTGTGTTGACCTGTAGGTAAACTCACTTAGGTGAAAGTTTAAGGCTCCTAGATTACGGCCTTCGGGTGAAATAAGGTCAAACAACGTCAAGTTCCAGGTTGGTCCCCAAAGTGTGCCCAGTACCTCAATAACTGTTCTTAACAAGTCACATGCGCACTTAAGGTCAGTGACTTTGTCTGAACTTTTGAAGGTAATGGTGACTAAAATCATGCAAGGCTGCTTTGAGTTTTGGATTTGAATAATCGACAAAGAAAACTGCTAGACCGTATGTTCCTAAAAACAAAATGTTTACCTGGATCATTTTAGGTCAGTGATCTATTCTTACCTTTAAGAAGTCCATGAAAGATGCATAATGCGGTTACTGTTGTCAACAAATTCGAAATGAGCGCCAGAAACTACCCCATACATCAAGCCCTAAGATAATAAAGCAGGTTGGTTTTGATCTTGGTCTGGTCGTCATACCTGGCCCTAGGTTAATGTAATTTGCTCATTCAGTTGTTGTGTTGCCTAATAAAGTATCTCAAAGATGTGTGGCTTCGTCTAACACTCCGTCGATGCATCAGGTTGAGCGATTCCCCAGAAATTGACTCAAACCCCTCCCTGAATTTGACCCGCCACAGTTCAGCGACCTTTCAAGGTACAGCTACACTTTTTATGTCAAACGATCCGCTATTAAATTGCCTTTTTAGCAATGTTTGGCCTAATTTAACGTTTGAAAATCTGACATTGCAAAAATCTGAGGGGCGATAGCAATTACTCAAGCGTATTTCGAATAATTAAAGTAGGAAGAGAAGCATATAAAGCCTCTTTGAAATGCATTCCCAGCTAGAAATAAAAATCGTCTCGCGCTTTATAGCAGAATGTCACTGAGATGACCTCGAGAAATGTGTCAAGGTCATCGACCGTTAATGTCAAAAGCTTGAATTTATTACAAGATGTGTAAAAAGAATATTAGCTCAGGTACCTCATATTTCGCCAGTGCTCAAAACCGCTCCAAATGTATTCCAGAGAACCTGAGAGGAATGCCCTGAGCTCCCACCTCTCTTTCCCGCCCACAGTAGGGCGAGCGTTAGACGAACACGTCACTCCTTCCTAAAGACGCCTGAAAAAGCAAACGTTGGTAGCCTCGGCACACTGACTGAGAAGTGTCCGTTCGTCGGGCCGTACCGTCTCACGCGTCGGCCGTCACTCGGCGAAGCACGGCTGTCTGGTGCGCGCCGCAACCGACCGCCCCTCTGACGACACACTCTGAGGTCAAGGCGGACTCCATACAAGTCACACAAGCAGGCAGAAGCAATCATCTCAACTCACACGTCGGTAGGAGCAAGTTAGAGCCTGGGATGGCAGCAAAGGCGAGCTGAAATTGAAATACGGTGGTGAGAGAGAACTTTTCAGACCGCAGTCGTTGAAACATCCTTCCAAGGAGGAGATTTACATCCCACGTGTGGCGACAAGGCAGAAAAGACGATAAGGCAGAGCTGCGACCAATCGTCGACCGACGTCACCGGCCACCTAACTAAGCAGCCGCGGGCCGGAGCCGCCGGTCGACGGCGCTTTCCGCCCAGACGTGGCCGACGTCACCGGCCACCTAACTAAGCAGCCGCGGGCCGGAGCTGCTGGTTGACAACGTTCTCCGCCCAGACGTGGCCGACGTCACCGGCCACCTAACTAAGCAGCCGCGGGCCGGAGCTGCTGGTTGACAACGTTCTCCGCCCAGACGTGGCCGACGTCACCGGCCAGCTAACTAGGCAGCCGCGGGCCGGAGCTGCCGGTCGACGGCGTCCTCAGCCCAGACGTGGCCGACGGCGCACGCCATCGGACAAGTAACAATAAAGCATATCCCGAGGGGGCTAATAGCGTACAAGTGGGCTATCCCTTATGAAGAAGCAGTTTAGTAACATGTTGCTCTTCGCAGGTAGGCTTCGTGCTTTAGTTACAATGCACAATTTTTCCGTTTCCCTGACTTTGAAGGAATTGGTGCTGCGCGGCTATTGAACTAAATATGTTCGCAGATGGATTTCATGGGATTTTCAAAGATTCAAAACTCAGCTGTATAAATTGCGCCTCTGCGACTGGAAAAGATAGAGTATAAAGTCACCTTTAGGAAAAATTTAATCACATGCATTTAGCAAACCCAACACTTGTTAATTTCAACACTAAAACATTCGGATTATAACCACAATTCAAGTTATGTTGTAGGGGAAGTCTCGAATGACATGCATAGCACCAGCGACCTCACATATTCCCCCGGTGTTCAAAATAAGCAAAACTGTAACCTTGCGACATTTCTGAACGCACAAAGATCGGAGGACTGTAACAAATGCATTTATTCTTTTGAACACACATTTCATTAAACCATAAGAAGTATCTAAAAAATATTATAGATACACAGACAGAAAAAATTACGTGATAAACAGCTGCTGATCCGCTCTTAAGAGCGCTATCCATTTTTGGGCCCTGTACCGAATTGGTTAGCTTTCGGTAACAGTGTCTACATGCAAAACGATATCGGTTTTAACAATTCTTCAAGGCTGCTCAAATCTGACATGTGTTACCAATCCCCACTACAAAGGCCGTGCCGGTGCGGTTCACGCGATGATATTGGCTATGTCCTCTTGACCGAGCAGTGTTACGGAGGGTTTCACGTGTCTAATGTGCCTCGACATGGCCTCCCCAGGCCATGTTGACCCCCTCCGGTCAAAGGCCGGAGCACCGTCCCTGAGATGCCAATCGGCCCAAACGTAGTCCCCGTCTTGAGGCTGGTATGCATTGCCGCTGGATGAGCACCTTTCGAAACATTTTTTTTTCGGCTGACTACGCGGAGAAGACTTACCACAACAGTTGTGGACGGGGAGATGGCATTGCTTGGGTCCTCGACCTCGGAAAACCAACGTTCACTGGTTCTGCGCATATTGCATACGTGTTTATCAATAGAATGACGTGTATTTTGCTTTACAAGACCGCCCGAAATGCTATCGCTATCACTCCCATTGCTACAGAACGCTATAGCTAAACGCTATTGAATTATTACGCCGCTGTTGTAGCAATATCGGTGGTTCATGCTTACGCCTCATAAAAAGCACATTAATATGTAAAAATGCAAGTGTAATACGTGCATCCCTCTCTCATACGCTTATTCCTTAGAAATGATAAGGAGCCGTAAATCACGCAAAAAGCGACAGCACCACCATCGTTTTTGCTCCCGCGCGCGTCAGCCACCTCTTGCACAGGCCAAGAAGTGTACCAATTTCAACGCTAGACTGCTTTTTTCAGCGGAAGTCCCCTCTGCCACATACATGTCACCCTTTCCATGAAATATTTGTTTCGCTGAGATACTGATAACCGCTGCCGCAGATCTAGCCCGAATATAATTTTCGCGCGTGCCTGACTTGCCGCCATATTTCGTGAAACCGAAGCACCTCCACACGTGCGGACAACGCTGCACCGGCTGCACGACGGTGCCAACTGAAGATCACATATCCCGCACCAGTCACGAGCTGTTTTACAGCTCTAGCTCGAACAGTGTTGCATTATTCGCCAGGAAACTGCATACCGAGAGACCACGGTTCAAGTCATGACGTAAGATAAACGTATATAAAAAAGATGTTACTTTTTGATCAGCTCAACTAAATAATACATGATTCATGGCTCACAGAATCCGAGTGGCGGTGAGCGGGAGGTGGGAGGGGGGGGAGGGGGGATGGGGGTGGTGGGCGGTTAGAGATCCCTGTGCGGTAAAAAGACATCATTGCCTCTTTTTCTTCCCTACTTCTAAATTTCGTTTTATTTGGCTACAAGGCACTTATCCCTGGACGAGGCAGCCACCATGTTCCCCCCTCCCCACCCCTTCTGGTTCGCTTTGGACCAGGTCGGCGTCCCTTCGACAGCGACATGTGCATTTCATGATGATTTGTCACGTTTTGATGCAAAATGTACCATAACATTGGCAGGTGGATTATTTGCGTTCCACAAAAGTTTGGTGGGTATTTCCGGCTCGAACACTGTTGGAAATAGAACTTTCCAACCCAGCAACAACGATTGATACATTATCGTTGTTGAAGATAGGGCACGATGATGTTCAACGCAATGACCCATTTCGGCATGTTCTGATTTGCACGATCGCTTGTAACCTGGCCGATTAAGCCATGTCCTTTTCCACCGATGTATACTGGCTGAAAACTACTCAACCGTATTAAAGAGCGTTAAGTAAATCTGGAATTTGTGCGGTGGTATTCACATATCCACAAAGACATAAACCGTGGTTTCTGGACAAACATAATCTCCCAACTCAAGCAGCTCATATGCGACAAGAAATATCTTACCAACGGAATAAAATAAAGGGTATTAAAACACGGCTTACCGAACGATTTCAAAACATTTCGGACGATTTGCGCTGCACAAATAGCACATTTGTAATGACAGCTGATAGTTGCTTTATAACGTATAATTATTTTCTGCTCCAAGGTAAAATGTGGACGAATCGCCGTGGCATTTCGTAGCATCACCTCGCGCAACGATTACTTACCGATATTTCCCCAGGCGTGGCTTTAATGACTGGCCTCAGCGGTCTGGCCTTTCAACTAGCACTATATTGCTTTAACCTGCTGATAGGATTGAGATGGTGTTTTCTTATTGCTACCCGTTTGCAGTATGTTTTCCTTTTATGATGATATCTAACGTGGTAACGCACCTTTTTCTGTCTTTCAGCTGACATATATATGACATTACGTAGTGAGTGAGAAAATATTCATAAAAATATACATTTTGCACCACGTTTTTACGCATCCCGCGCATAGCAGGCTTCCTCTTCCTAACCCGATAAAATTTGATTTATATTCAGCATAATAAATGAATCAGTCAGTAAAATTTGGGCGTACCTTGGGGGTGCCCGGGGGCACAAACCACCGCAGCGCATCCAATCATAATATATAAAATAATCGACTAAGTGCCCTTAAGACACCCCTGGTGGCATTAAGTAAGCGACACGTTAGCATGCGTGCTTGCTACCACCACGTGTATGATCTCCAAACGCAGACGAATGGAGCACGCCACCATCGGGGACTTACGGCCCGGGGACCTGCCAATGAATTGCAATGTCCTGTCATGAGTTTAGCAGGCGGAACTGCATCGATACATCGCGTTCACGTGCAAATTTGCAGACCACATCGGTCGGAATATTGACTGACTTGTGGGCCTGGCACAACCTGGCAATTAAATCGACGAGGCGAATGAGTTTGGTATACTTTACTTTAATGACTACTGTGACGGAAGTATTGAAAGATCATTTCGAGTGGGTATTGAACACAACGGATTGCGCTAATCGCCTGCGTAGTTTTCATGGTTTCGCTGTCAGAGTTAAGGTCATAGCTGGCTGTCGTTACGTCCTTTTTGGAAAAGTGACATCGGCCGCCTCCCGGCCCGCTGCTAGCGCACTCCTGAGTCCGGCGGTGCTGAGGTCGTTCGTTAGCATGCAGGTGGCACGTTCGCCTGTACGCCGTCTAGCTGTTTTGATAGTTGTTGTTCGCCATCTTCCTGCTGCGGTCGCAAGGATCTGGCATGGAGCTTTACAAAACCATGGCAGAAGACACCGGACAGAACAAAGTTGAAAAAAGACTATAGTATTAGCCTCATGTCTCTGATAAAAACCCGGAGAATGGAGATATGGTTGGGTTAATATTTCGATAACAGAAGCAATAGTAGAAGTGAATTCAGAATTTCCGCCGATGATCCTAATCTATTTTCAGTTCTTTAAAAAAACATAATCCGGCATGTGGCAGGTTTTTTATATCAACCCGAAATATCAACCCAGCTATATCTCCATTCTCCTGGTTTTTATCCTAGGAATAAGGCTAATACTACTGTCGTTTCTATGTCAATAATGTTCCTCGCTTAAGCACTAGACAACTTACAGAACAAGGTTGAGCATAAAACAGCAGTACGAGACCAAAAATACGCTAGATTCACGATGTAGGCTAGATTTCAGTTAATCTTAAGTATTTGGTAGCCGGTAGCTGAAGACGGCGTGGCACAGGTGTCACAATAGTCAAGGTATTTAAAATTGAAGGGAAATGTTGTGCCCAGGCTTTTTTGAAAGAAACTCGAGGACCTCTCCACTTAATAACATCAACAGCATGTATTGGCTGAAAGGAAACAACTCAGCATGTTTTGAGAGGAAGACATAGAAAATCCCCGAAACTTGCTTATGAATCCAGCACATTACCGATCAGGCTACTGAGACCATCATGTTCACCGCGAAAGTCCGAAAATTCACTGCGTGCCGTGCACGAAAACTTTGACCCGGTACGCCGTGGGAGGTTTTTTTTAGACAAAAACTATCAGTGGATCGGCTCAAAGCAAGAAGACAATATTTCGTCTGGTGCCACGGTCGTCAAAATTGGCCAGACGGAATTAGATTCGCAGCTCTGTGAAAAGTAGGCCTTTAACACGTGAACCTTATGGGCTAGTAGGAAAAGTACGCCGTGGGGCAGTTTTGCTACCAACGTATTTCGGTGGTGGCTGTTACAAAACGCCGCAAGCAGGCGGAGTTGTATGCAAAAACACTCGCCGGGCTACACGCATCGTTCCACACTTGGGCCAGTGTAATTTAGCCCTGTTTTTCTGTCAGCGTCAGTTAGTCTCATTTGCTGCGACGTCTGATCACTCATCTGTTTTGAGACCAAAGTTTTCTTCAGTTTTTTTCGCCATTAGGAAAATTACGTAGCTCCCAGGTTAACCTAAAGGAGAGGAGAAAAAGTTATGCTGCCAAAATACGCCGCTGATCAGACATCCAGTATTAAGTATTTCGTTAACATTTCTGTACAGCTTTTAAAAAGTTTCCTTAATCATTGCTGAAAACTTCATGGCCGGATGATATGGTTAATGAAAAGCTCAAAGTGGTACGATTAGTGGTTGTGATGATAAAGGCTCATAGGTTGTAACGATATAAGGCCCGTGAAAGTCGTGACCGGCCAGCCCGGACGCTGAGTCTACAAAAAATTCCGGTCATTCCGGTAATTTCTGGAAGTTTACGATTTTTGCTCTGCCCGCACGCGCGCTCGTAACGACCGTGCGCTAGAGCTGCAATGCGCCTGTCTTTATCAGCGTCATTAATTTAAAACATGACCTTCGCGACCTCACAACACTGATCAGTAATTGATCCGAGACAATAAGGAGCAATGACACGACATATTTCGATCTTACCCCGGCCAATGACGACAAGCACCTGTCTCTGTGGCAAAAAGGTAAATGTGCAAGCGCGCACAACATGAAGAAATGGGGAGGAATTGAGTAAAATGTCGAACACAAGATCGGCATTGTATTTGATTGCTATTCTCATGGGTTATGTCAATAGCCAGCACCCATTCACACTACAACCTGTCTTTAATAATGACGATCTAATTATGCGCAATAGCGATGCATAATTCACACCATGATTGCTCGTTGAACCACTTAATTATGAGGAGGGCGGTGTGTGACAGCCAACCACCAATGTTGGGGATGCAGGTGAACTAAACCTGGCGCAGCTGCTCTCACGAAAGACGCGCGCGCCATGCAACTCAGCCCACTCAGCCCAACATGTCCAAATAATCTTCACGGTCATATAGCCCCCGATCAGACCGGACATCCTTGAAACTTGCAATGAAAGTGAGGAGCCCAGATCTGTTCACACGCCCCGCGCCACAAGACCTGGCTAACCTTAACCATGTTCACAGGTCCGTCTGCTCACGCTCGCCATCCGTCGGTACGCGCGAGCCATCCGCCGCTCGCACCATCCGCCGAGTTGAGGGCCGTTCCCGCGGCGATGCGGCGCGCCATCGATTGCCGCGACGGCGGCGGGCGGCGCGGCCGGGCCGGCGACACCGCTCACCTGGCGCCGACACCGGCCCAACCGCGGCGCGGCCAGCACGTGCTCCCGATCGTGGGCCCGCGCGCCGGTGCCTGCAATCGATCGGCACGGACGCGCCGCTTCTGCCGCCAGCGTGAACGCCAGTTGCGGCGCCGGCGTGAGCGTCCGCCGGCCGGCCCGGCGTCCGCCGAGACCAACCGCGCTCGCTCCGGCGAGCCGGCGGCCGGCAAACGCATTCACGGCCAGGTGGAAGAGACCAGACGGCAGGCTGAAAGCTGCACGAAGTTGTGCAGTCGGTTGGAATCTTTGACCTGAATTAATCACTGCATGTCACTGTGCTCGAAAACGTTCCCGGACGTGGAACCATTCTGAGCGAGTCAATTTGAACCCTGTCCGTGAGTGATGCTTCGAAAATACGCGCTGAGCGCCGAAAGACAGATGGCACAGTTAATTCATTTTTGGCCGTTGTATGACGCATGCAGCTTAACTTCACATGAAACACCATAATTTACCACGTACATTGCAAAGGGAGGGAAAGGAACACTATTCCGGAAGACCGCCCTGCACCCATGACTCGGCTAATAAGTGTCGGCGGACGCTCTTCCAACTGATGTATTCAGCTCAGGTTGCGAGCCTTTAGGTGCTATTGCGAAGCATCCTTTTTCTGCATTCTTGTGGCTTGTCTGTTAAAGTCTATATATCTATAAATCTGTCTTTAAAGGTGGCAATGTTCCGAAATGGTCGTACTCGTCTGCGGATACTGCTGTTGAGCTACTGTTGCAGAAATGGTGGTGATCTGATTTAAGGTAGAAGGGTTGTGCCGAACGCTTATATTTTACGACACATGTAATGTTTGTAAGTTTCGGGTTAACGCGGGTTTAACAGGCTGTTAGATGAGGAGGTTGCAGCTGCAGCTGCGGTTACGAGCGCGGCTGCATGCCGGGCCTGTATTAACGTCAACTAACTGAACATTTTGTGGCGTCAACGACGTTATCCGAGCAGTCACGCTGCTGACGTCATCCGAGCAGTCACGCTGTTGACGTTATCCGAACAGTCACGCCGTTGACGACATCTGAGCAGTCACGCTGTTGATGCCATCCGAGCAGTCACGCTGTTGAGGGGCTGAGCAAAAACAGTACGATTTTGGATAAGGTCTGCCGTAATATTTGAAGTCCTATGCACGCAGGGATTTGGTCAGGTAAGTTTTTCTTTACATCGCAATATTCCACACCCCTGCCTATTCGAATGACACGGGATAAATAAAATTTGCAAGGAGATGAAGCGTTCAAATGTAGATCAAAACCTGAGCCGATCTAGTCAGCCGAAGTCGTCACGTCACGAAAGCAACGTCGTGTGATAGAAAAGTGAAAGGGCGGTCGTGCTGCGAAAATCATCGGTAGGTGCGTGAAGCCCCACATGCGCACACCAGTGCGCATGTGCTTCACTATGGATCCGCCGGTTTGGGCGCGTCTTTAGCAACTGATATCAGATGTCGACAAACGAGAAAATAAAAAAAAATGAGCGAGCAGCATGATGTAAGTATACCATACCTTCCATGAAACACTAAGCAAATCCAGCAATACCTGCCGCATAGGAGCGAAAACAATCGCCGAGGGATCAGTCGAGATCAGTTCTTGGAGATTCAGTCTCGTATGCCCTACTTTGGGGCCTTCACTGGGAGAGACTGGGCCATAACAACCAAAGATGTATACGGTCGAATCCACGGTAACTAACATCCACTTAGAATCGTAGTTGTTTTCAAATTATTTGGCCCCAGTCGCCTGAAACGAAAACCATCCCAAATTCCTCGATGTCATCTACTTGAACGGCCGGGCTAATCGAGCCCAAAGCCAGCTAATCTTGAGACATACTAATTGGCAAATTGGTCTTCGGACTCTCAATACGCGCTCGGGTGGGAGTCAAATTGCCCCCCCCCCCCCAGCCCGAAAGGTTTTCCACAATGGTTTCTCAACGGCGCGGTGTAGACGCGATAAATTTTGCATAGTTGTTGTCAATTGAATAGCGGATCGTTTGGCACCAAAAGTTTAGATGTACCTTGTAAGGTCGTTGGCCTATGGCAGGTCAAAGTCAGGCCATGGTTTCAGCGTAGGCAATTTCTAAGGAATCCTTCAATCTGATCCAACAGCAGAGTGTTACACGAAGCCATTCATCTCTGAGATGCTTTCTTAGGCAACACAACAGCTGAATGAGCAAATTACATTAACCTAAGGTCAGGTATGAAGGTCACACCAAGGTCAAAACCAACCTGTTTTATTGCTTCAGGGCTTACTGTATGGGATAGTTTGTGGTACTTATTGTGTATTTATTGACAGCAGGAACCGCATTATACATCGCCCATGAACTACTTAGAGGTCAGCATAGGTAATTGACCTAAAATAACCCAGTTCGACATTTTGTTTTAGGAGCATACTGCCTGGTGTAATCTTTTTCGCTCAGTCAAATGCCAAACTCGGAGCAATCTTGCATAATTTTTGTCACCTTGACCTTCAAAAGGTCAAAAAGGTCACTGAACTTAAATGAGCATGTGACCTTTTGCTTAGAAACGGTTATCTAGGTTCCGGGGGCACTTTGGAGACCAACCTGAAACTTGACCTTGTTCGACCTTCCTTAACCCAAAGGTCATTACCCAGGAATCTGGCATTTTGACCTAAGTGAGTTCACATACAGGTCAAGATGCCCTGTATATTTGGTGTCTATAGCTCCCTTAGTTTACGAGATCTCAGGGGGTCAAATTGACTCCCCACCCGAGTGAAGGGTATCTAGCCGGCCACCCGGGCGCGTGTTAACATTAGCGAGCCCTCGCTTGCCGAAGGCATGAAAGAGGATCTTATAACGCACCGACGAGGCCTTTCTACCTGTGTGTGTCGGCGCCGTTCGCTGGCTCGGCTCGCTTGTGTCCTGGTATTATTATATATTATGAATGGCATGGCGGTCACATCGGCATTCGTTATCACCCGTTCGTCCCACGTCACAGCAGGCCTCTGCTGCACTGCTCATTTTTTTACTAGTTGCGACGGATGAATAACTGTCAGCTGTGCACGTGCGTGCAATTATGCATGGTCACCGATACTGACGTGACTGTTAGCCATGAGCCAGCCGGCAGCTGCAGTCGCCTGTCGTCCCTGTGGCGTCATCTGAATCACCGGACTTGATCTGATTAGAGAAAAACGGGGTAGCAGCATTACATTATGCAACGAGGCAAAACCGCAAATCGGTCGCAATCCAAAATCGAATAAATCATTGACGATACCATCAGGAAATGACGTGTAGTCTAAAAATGACGGGTTTGTTGTTAATGGTGGGGTTCTAAAAATATGATGTCGTTGACATTTCCTACCGTTTGATTCTAAATTGGGATGACGCTTCATCAAATGCACTGCGGATCAAAGGCCGGATTTTCAACCCAAGAAATCGGTTTCCGCAGTACTCAGTGCATTCGATCGACGTCTTGGCTAGCGTGGGCTCTAAATTGAGACCAATGCAGACTCTAGGTTGGTAAACCCCATCCAAAGGAATACGAAACTCCATGCCTGGTCCGCGGATCTCAGGACATTCTAGAGGCGCATTCTGAGAACCCATCCCGTCCGGCTATGTTTGTAGCGACGCCGTGACGCGCGGGATCCCAGCTTGTCGCAAGGTCGAGAGCAAAAGGCGATAACAACCCGATGCATTATGTGGTTTCTGCATCGTCAAATCGCCGAGAAAAACCCCACAGACTCGCTTCACTCCAAGCACCGTCACATTCCACTGCAGCTTTCCAGACAAGCTTCCGGTGTCGGCGGCGGGGAAAGGTATTGGGGCATTACTCATGCAACTCCGTCGTCGGTTTCCGCGATGCGGTACACGGCTCACGATCAAAGGCAGGCTCGGGCCGGGGCCGCCTTTACGATCGGCGGGACCTCTCTCGCATCGCCGCTCGGTCGAACAGGGTCAAAACAGCACGACGCCAGTGCCGACGAATGCTGCATTCCCTTTGTCAAAAGGCAGCCGTAAAATGGCGGCCGGCGCCAAAGTTGACGAGAACGGCCGGCGCTTCCGTGAGCGCAGCTATGCCGGACTGAAAACGCCAACAGAAATTGCCTTTTGGCAGGAGCCTGTGGCACATTGTGGAGTCGTGACGGCGCTTTGTGACTGGCTATTGTATATCTCAAATGGTTGGCAGTTGAAACCCGAGCAGCATACGTCACCCGGTGCAAACACCTGGCTGGGCCGGCGTGACAGACTGCGCTCAGAGGCAGCGTGACAGACGGCGCTCAGAGGCTGAGAGCCGGCGTGACAGACAGCGCTCAGAGCCGGCGTGTGCGCCATTGGCGCGTGGCCGGTTCGAAGCCCAGCGCCTGGTCCGACCCGGCCCCAGCTGCGCCGTAGAGCCCGGATGTACGTACCTGTGTCGGCGCTGGCTGCGGTGGCGAGCAGTCCTGCCACCATCAGCGCGCCCGTCCTCCAGCCGCACCAGTGGTCCGTCCTCCAGCTGAGCTTCATCCCGGCACCACGTGACTCGCGCTGACGCCGCCTGCACCTCCTGGCAGCGGCCGTCACACCGCCGGTGCGTCTCAACAGCGTCCGCGTCTTGTCACAGCTACGCAACGTCCTCAACACAAAGCAACGGCGTCCGCTAGCCCAATCAGCGCAACCTACGGTGGTCTGCGTCCTCCTCAACGCAACTCACGTCTGTGTCCTCCTCAACGCAACTCACAACGTCTGCGTCTGCCCCAACGCAACTCGAGACGGCGTCCGCGTCCTTCTCAACGCAGCTCGAGACGGCGTCCGCGTCCTCTTCAACGCAACTAGAGACAGCGTCCACGCCCTCCTCAACACAACACGCGTCGGCGGCCGTCGCTTTCCTCCATGTAGCTCCACAACGCGGCAACGCCGTCGGCAGTCGCAGCGTGAGCCGGCCTCCGCGTCGGCGCCCTCCCGCCACTGCCTAGCCCTGGGGAGCGTCGCCAGCCGACGCCGCCGCCGGCACCGACGCGCGCCGTCCGTCCAGGGGCGACGGGAGCGCGCGTCGATCGATCCGACTCGGCCCCCCCCCCCCCCCCAGTCCCGAGCGCCCCCTCCGGCGACTGCAAGGGGTGCGCGCCGGCCCAGGTAAACGAATCGCAGTCAATTATCCGCCGGTCTTCTAGGGTAGACGGTAAATAGGATTAGGCGGGTTATTACGGCGTTATGCGATTGGCCGATTTCCCAGGGGCCTGGCCACCGATGTGGCGAGCGCGAGCATGCGTCGCGCGGCCGTCGTCGGAACCTGTATTTCGTCCGCGTCAGCTGGCGATGACGCAAATGGCGCTCCGAAAGACTTGTCGACGATGAATGGCGCAAACGGTCGCTCCGCTTGAATGCCGCCTGATGAAGGTCGAACCGGCGCCCGCGAACGATATCGCAGCGTTTCAGTCTATGAAACCGCTCCCACCATTAGGCACGGCCTCAGTTCGTCGGGAAGGAGCTCATGACACCGCGTGGTCAAGATGACACGTCGGGAAGGAGCTTATGACACCGCCCTGTCAAGATGACGCGTCGCTGTAACGTTTAAGCAGGAGGTCGACTTGGGACTCGCAGCACTGTTTCGTATGTGGTTGCTTTGATGGCGCCGGTTGAGTTACTCGCACGCCTACAACAGTCCACGGTCGACCCATGATGTGACCGGGGCCCTAAAAAATTGATCTCTAAAATATGGATGCTATGCAAACTATACGTGCGTGTTTGTTAGGCGTTGATGCTCGAGGGGAGGGGGGACACGCGTGGTAGGACATGCGTGTGTGCAAAGCTGCTCCTCTATGATGGTATGTTTTTAATGGCCACTCCAAGGACTGCACACTCTGAGGACTGCGTATCGCGCAAAGGATTCATAAGTTGCTAGTCCCTGACTTTCTGATGAGGAGTCCCAGGGGTTTATAAGCCCATTTGGAAGCATCCTGTTCGCATCACGATTCCCAAGAACGAAGAGTTACCAAATTATCCACATGATTTCGCTGTGAAAAAAATGCGCTGTAGGCCGCGGCCCCGTGATACAGTCCGGGTGCAGATGGACTATGTAGGCTGTAGTCTCGCTACCGTGCGGATTCACTTTTTTGTTCTAACAATGTCGGCCATTGAGGAAAGTTTTGTATCTCTCTAGTGCACAAAGCCTCCATCCCCGCCGCCTCCCCCCCCCCCCCCCCTATGGTGTCTCGGCCCCATTAATTCCTCAGTTTGAAGTAACAGTGACCGAAATTATCCCATATGATAAGGAAAATTTCATTTTGACGCCCCAATCAATGGCATGCTGTTGCGTATCCGATCCCAGTATTGTAGCCGCGTTGTTGCTTGGGTCGTTTTTAGCGACTAGGAAAAGTCGTGACAACTCTTGTCATCGACAACTGGCATTACTCGCAGAGCCGGCGAGCAACATAACGCTGTGCGAAAACATAGACTTTCACAAGCCTAAAGGTGCACGTGCTCCAGCTGTTGGGGCACCTCAAGTGAGAGATCCGCCACTCTTCTATCACCAGCTCAGAAAACATCGCCACCGGCCCGCCGGTCTCGCAGACGATATGCGATATTCTCCAGCTCCTCGATCGGCTTAGCGTTGTGGGTAGCCAATGACGCGTAGGCGTGCGAGCCCGCAGCCCGCGGCAGGGCTCAGCTCTCACGCCTTCAGGTTTTTTAACATCGATGACAGCCAGGGATTTTTCAACATCAACGACAGGCTCTTCGCGACGGGCGACGAGCGCTTGCCGCTGTGGCTGCCGTTACAAGCATTTGTTAATGAAGACTGGCTTCACTTTCTCCAGTTTCAAAGCACTTGCCGACAAATGGCAAGTTCTCCATGTTTTCCCTACGGCTACAGGTTTGGTCAAACTGGAAAAAGATCGTTATTTTGAAGTCAGATAATGATGGTTGAGAATGCGTTGGTGGAGTTATTTTGATTATTTGGTGATGTATGTGAATGTTTCGAATCCAGGTTTCCCATGTCTTGCCTGATTTAAATGGGTGCTCAAACCATCTGTGCCTCAAAGCCTAGGCTCAAAATGTGTCCAAAACCCACCACCAAATCATCAGTATTTTGGTGCGTTTTGAGCCCTGCGACCTCTATGAACCAGAACTTTGATACTCAGCTACGAATCTACGTCGTTCCTGCAAATAGCGATGGAGTAACGCTTTGCAAGCAACTGATTAATCCTATCCGATTGCTTATATAGACAAACTTAGACCACGAACTCATTTGTTTTTCGCGTGGAGACCAAAAAATATTTTTCAGCGGCCTTTCGTCTTCCGTCAGCATTCACATGGCACCAGCTCTGTTCCATCTTCATAAAGGTGCTCCCGCCGTACTTGTGTTGTCCCGCGCTACCGCGCACATGACCGAGGCCATTTCTCATTCTACCCCGATCTGTCTTCCGGACAAAAGTCTTCGTTTGTTTGTGTCGTGTCTCTAGACCCCGCAGCAATATCACTGCAGAGATTGCCTGCCGGTCTCGTACCGCCATTCCGCATCATGTCGTTATCGTGGGCATCCCGAATCTGAGATCTTTATCTCCCACTCTGACAAGAACAACCGCTTCCATAGCGAGCGTGTGGTTATGCATATACCAGCGCTGCGAAAATCGCGAATGACGTACTTCAAGGAACCCCAACTCAAGAGGTCAGCTTCCATTGCTACTGCGCCACAATCCCGCTGCTACCGGGCCAAATGGGTTCCGTCAACAGGAAATAGCTGCACTGAGACGGTCAGCCGCGTAAGAGCCGCGTGACGTATGTGGCTGTCCCTGCGGTCATATCTCACTTCCATCTTTCACGAAACGTCACGTCCATGACTGAATCCACGGCCCGTCCAGTCTCCAGGGCCATGCAAAATGCAAACCCAACTTAGGCGGCTCTCGGACGCTAAACGCAGGGCACTAACGGCCAAAGGAGCCATCAACAGCGGCATTAAATCACGAGTTGGAGAGCGGTTACTGCGTCGAGACGTCCGCAGAGCGCCACCGGGCGACCCGAGCTCGTCCGTGTTCCGGGCCCGCCGCAGCGTTGTCGGTTGCGCCAGCGCCGAACACTCCCCCCCCGCTGTCGCGTGACAGGGGTGTTGAGGAGAAGCCCTTCGAGTATGATCGTGTGTCTGTTCATGTGCAACAGCCAAGCGATTCTTTTGTGAAAAACATTGCAGCTAATTGAGTCT
>NW_023596136.1:6048412-6138412 GCF_011947565.3 Pollicipes pollicipes | reverse complement strand
AACTTTGAAGTCACACATCTACATACTCTGATGAATGCTCTTATAGTTATGAGGCGCCCGCGGAGGCTTGATAGGCTCAGAGTACCGGCGGTGTTCCAAACACATGCGTTCATGCCGAGTGTTCTTCGTGCGCGAGCTGGCTGTCCGAAACCTCGGTCCAGCCAGCTGATGAATCTGCCATGAACCATTAAACTGTCGTGACACGGCCCCATCGGTCCTACTGATCCTCTAGCAGTGTCGTGTGCACCTCTTCCATTCTCATGTATGTCGCTTTTTGTGTTCCGCTCATGCATGTCCTATGTCACCCCTTACAGTGCGCCTCCGGTCCCGTCACGCGAGCACCCGAACCCATCATGCAGCAGTCGCTGACGCTCTCCTACACCACCTTATAACCAGACCTATGTTTGACTCAGATTTTTAGAGCCGGCTCAGGACTGGCTTAGATATTGTGCGATGCCATTCAGCTCATGACTCGTAGCTGTTCCATTGTTTTCTTATTCAGCTCAGCTCACACTTATCGCTTGCGTTGAATCATTTGGTTCATGACTTACGCGGCCGGCAAAATTAAAGATGTGATTCAGCTCTGGCCCGTTGCGTTATCTCTTGTTAGCCATAAGATTCATGTATATATATATATATATATATATATATATATATATATATATATATGTGTGTGTGTGTGTGTGTGTGTGTGTGTGTGTGTGTGTGTGTGTGTGTGTGTGTGTGTGTGTGTGTGTGTGTGTGTGTGTGTGTGTGTGTGTGTGGTGTGTGTGTGTGTGTGTGTGTGTGTGTGTATAGCATAACATGAAAATAGATGTAAATAGTCTAGAAACAAGTTTCAACGCAACAAATACAGTGCAGCAAACAATGTCTTTCCCGTAGCTTGTTACTCACCAGCCCTCTCAAGTCTTAGCTCAAGACTAGCACATTCAACCTGGTACCTACGGTCCAGATCCACTAGGTATATAGCATGCAACGTAGACTTGCTGTTTATTTCATACAGACTCAGCAATAGCATGCTTACAGCAGTTCAAGTAGTAAATGAGCGGTCAGTTTTTAATTAGTTCATCGTTGTTATAATGGACAAGAAATAAAGTGACCAGTCCTTGGATTTTATAGGTAGCAGAAAAACTGTGTGGTTTTACCACTGAATGTAGGATGTTCTTACAATGCAATTTCCTCTGGTTCGTGGCTGAGATTTGGCAAATTTTGGACCAGGATCAGCTATATGGTATTTGCTCCCTTTAAAGTATAATAGCAAATGTGCTGATTTTGAGAAAAAAAGGTTTTATAACTAATGTCACATGCTGTTTATCTAAACACCTTGAAATGGTTCATTTATTTGTCTGGGACAGTCCTGTGTTTCCTCATGCTATTTCAACTTGAGTCCTAATGGCTCACTGACACAACATTTCAGCCAATGAAATTTACAAAGAATGTGCTTCACCTCATGGCTGAAAACCGGCAATTTCCTTACGAGCCGACTCAGCGCTTGGCTTACCCCAAAACGATTGGCTTGCGAGTCGATTTATGATTCAGCTCGATTTAAACACAAGTCTGCTTAAAACCCAGCCGCACCGTAACAGCTCACCGTCGGCTCCGGCCGGCGGGTCTCCCGGTGCCGGCGATGCTGTGTAGCGACGCCGCCGGGTGGGGCGAGGGGAGGGGGCCGAGACAGACCGCCCGCTGCTTATTTGTGTGCCGCTGACAGCGATAGAGCCCCTGACCGGTTATTGTGTGGCTGAGAGCGGTGCTCGGCGGACAACACTGGCCTGGCCGCCCCTTCCTTCATGTCTGATCAATGGCGGCATTGTTCCGCTGACGCCCGGGGAGCGGCCGCCCGGTTATCTAGGCCCGCCTCCGATAACGTCCGAGCGCCAGTGCCAGATGACCACTGATGTCCGTACCACCTAATCAGCTCACGGGATCACCACGGTGTCAGTATCATTTGATCAGTGATATCGGAATAAGAGCGGCCGTTGTGTCAGCATCACTTAACCGACACCGAATGTGAGGCTTGTTGACGTTGTCGGTTCTGCCTTAACCTGATCCGCGGTGATCGTCCTAGAGCACCCGAGACATTGGCAGCAGATGCCCCACGCACCGGTGTTGGCTGGATAATGTCATTTGCCCCGGACGACCTATGACGCCAGTGTCACCCGGCACTCAGCAAATTGCTAACTGAACCGGAGCGACAGTATTCATCTCGACATCTGCCCTCGCTGCTAAGTTACATCGGCATATGTTGAGGTTAATTGAACGCAGCAGTCGCAGCGATTTTCAAAAGATTTGAGCGTTGCGATGTGATGACCTCTAACATTGAGCAGATCTAAATGTTTTCGGTCTTCTTATCCTTGTCGAGCAATGATTTCACTCCCATAAAACCTAGAGAGATCACAATGCAACTGCGCAAAACGAAACCTTATCTGTCCACGTGCGAGGTTAATGTCCCGTTTTAAATCGCATGCCTCTGTGCTGGGACCAATCCTCTACTGTATCCGAAGCCGACATCAGCCAAAGCCAGCCGGGCAGCGCACAGCGGCGAGTTCAGTTTCCAGCGCGACTGCCGAACAGTCCAGGTCGGTCGCAGCCGATCGGACCGGTCCCATTGTCGGCCGGCGGCGGCCGCGCCGATCCTGAACCTCGGCCTGCGAGCCTGCCGCGCTGATAAGCTGCAATAACTCAGCTGGCGTCATCAGATACGGCCGTCAGCCGGGGTCGGGCCGGCCGCCTCCGGCACCGGGCCGACCGGGCCCCGGTCAAGCGCTGACAGACGCGGACGCGACCCTCGCCGGCCTGGTCAGAGCAAACGCCGGCCACCCCGCCTCAAAACGCCGCTCCCAATGTCCGCTCGACCGCGCCAAATTGATATGCTCATGGGAAAACGGACGACTTAAATCGCTGAGCGCCGTCATAAACATGCGATAGCGCTTTTTTGAAGCTGGTCCGACCACGCAAGATTACCGAACGGGACAAAATGGCCCCTCTTATGGGCGTATGTTATGGGCAAACGTCACGTCAGACCATTTATATTCACTAGCCAAGCTGGGCCGGGTGTCGACGGCGCCTGAAATACGCCGGCGACAACCTCGTATTATGGGGATTACCAGGAAAATTGGTGGAAATCCAGAAATTCAGCGATGATGGGATCCCATAAATCCAACGGATGGAGCTCAATGTGATGAGAAGGCTCAAGACAAGACTGATTCAAACGATTTACGAAAGGAATTCAAGATAAAATTTATCGCTGTCATTGCAGTCGGAAGTTGTTCCATAAGCATCAACTTCATTACGAAAGTCTAGAGGGACCGTAAGCCAAGCAGGCACGCCGTTACGCCCCTCCCAGTGTTTGTGCTGAGACAAGGCCACATTGAAGTTATAGAAGCGTCCGGCATGGGCGCCATTTTTAGAGATCCGATGTTTCCAATCGTGTGGTGTTTTAGCCAGGGTAACGAAAAGCTGATGAAGGGATCAAAGGAAGATTGCCACAAGAAAGCGAAAGATGTTTTCTCAACGCGGCGCACACACACACACACACACACACACACACACACACACACACACACACACACACACATATATATATATATATATATATATATATATATATATATATATATATATATATATATATATGTGTGTGTGTGTGTGTGTGTGTGTGTGTGTGTGTGTGTGTGTGTGTGTGTACCGCAATGTTGTATGATACCACGGCACGGAACGTTGTACAAAAACGACGGCGTTGCGACACTTGGCACAGGTAAGCGTCACAGTCAGCTCATATGAGTTCGATGTTCCGTGCTGCTGTCTCGAGTGAGACATTAAGTGCGTTCTTCTTGTGGCATGGCTTTAAGCCTACTGTTAGGTTTATCCTTGCGCATAACGGGCATAAGCTGAACTGTTTGACCAGTAAGTTTCCAATAACGCTGTGTTATCCCCAGGGATGTCCCTAACTGTTATGGAATCTTACAAGTTTTAAATGGGTCAGCGATCACGCTTTTCGATTTCTCAAGCAGCGGCACACAGATTGGATGTTCGGATTGCTATCCATGCGAAGCTCAGGGTTGACGTGTTCACTGGTTTTATTTCTACAAAGCCAGCTTATTCCATCACCATCTCACGCATGCGGTTCCGTCTTTTGACAGCACCGCACGCATACCTGCTATCTCCAACGCATAGGGCATGACTTGAACTGATAGTGACATGTGTTTAATGATGCTTTGCAGAAAGGTTATGTTAGCCTTGCTATTTTCCCGCGACACTCTCACTGGCTGTCGTCAACACCATGGTCGGTAAATAACGTCCTCCACCAGGAGCAGCTCATCTCATTACGGCTCATGGTCGGCTTCCCTATTCCCACCAAAAAACAACACCAGGAAGGCAGCTATTAAGCGCACCGTGGAGGTGCTGTCATTTCCAAAAGTGTCCGTCTGCCCCGACGACTTGGCAACATAGGCCAGCGTTGCCGGCGGGACCTGTGTACTCCTCCAGTTCCAACAGCTGGACAGGGCAATCCGACGGTCCGAGGCGGTGGGGAAAGAAGCCAGAGAGCGGAGGCGGCGGTGCTCCGGCAGACGCTAGCTGCGGCGGTGAACCCCTCCAAGCCGCCTAACGACGACTGGGGCAACCCGACAAGGGCGACGCGACGCGTTAGCTTCTTTTTAAAGTCATTGAAGTCATCAGCGTAGGCTTGTCCCGTTCTTGAGTACGATGGCGAAAGTGTGCAAGGGGCGATAAGACCCGTGCCGACTGCCTGAATGTGTCACCACAAGTTCTGTGACCTCGATATTCATGCATTAATTGACCGACCCTTGATCGATGCGCCTGGGCTAAGTAACTTCACTGTACGGCACTAGTGCATAGCTAAGCCGATATGCGATCTCAGTACACCCAGGGTCTGCGCCTCTGACGCGTGTAGTGTTAGAATCCTTAGGCAGTGTGCCGAGGAGATAATATGCATGCTTTCTCTAAACTCTGGCTTCTTCCCTGTCAGTGCGAAGGGAAGGTGATATATCGATGAAGGTGTGATATCGGTGGTCCAAAAAGCTGCAGGGAAATTGTTGGTCTGTGTCTTTACTTCCTGTTTGTTCAAACACATTGGAGGAAATTATGAACGAAAGCCTGCCGCAGGTTTTGTGCACGCTTTGTGCACGCTTCATCCTCATTCCAGCACGGATTCAATCCAAAGCGTTCCTGCATGACAAACCGTTCATGCTTTCGTAAACACTGCTGAGTGCTGAGCATCGATCTCAAAAGGAGCATACAAATCTATGCAATCTACACCTGTCTGCACCCGAAGCCTGTACCAAGGTGAGTAACCACACGGGCTTTCTGCTGCCATTGCGGACACCTTAGTACTGCAGTCCATAGAAAACAAATCTTATGAACCCTTTCCACTTCCACTCATCCGCAGGCTGTGATGCCCAGCGCATTCGTTTGAGCAGTCAAGTGCCGGCCCGGTAATTATGTTGCAATGTCACTTCCCGACCAGCGGATGCTCCTGCTGCCGTGGTCTCACGTATCGCAGGCCCGGCATGTTTTCCTTTCCCTGCGGTCCTCTGTCCAGGAAATCTCCTCCCTCTCGTAAGCTTCGGTCCGGCGGACAAGACCGCTTGTTCACGTGAGTCTATCTAGCGCCTGCTCGCCTGCAGCTGGGGCTGGTGTCCCGTGGACCCTCCCTTCTGCTGGCTGTCGCTCGCTGAGCGCCCTGCCGCCGTGACCTGTCACGCCATGGATCGGCGGCACGCCGGCACGCGGTCGTTACGACACCGGACTTGGACCCGCAAACCGGCGTTCGATTTGCGGCTGGGGCGTGGTCGACGGTCGCTCACATGGCCATCGCGGTCGCCGATGCTCCAGAAGTGGGTGCGCGACGACGTGCGCCGTGTGTCCTTTGTCAGGGCCTCGCAGTGGATCCGAAGGTTACTGAGGCTACTTTTGAGTGGATTCTCCTCCAGGTCCAGCACATGGTTCCTTGGCTCCCACACAGCGCTGGTTATGAGCATCTTGCAATGGGCTATAACATGCGCCAAGACATTGGGAAAGTAATTTATCCACTTTTTAGTTTTTGGTTTTCAGAAAACAGGCTCTGCGCTCGGGGCCTGGCCAGGGGATTTGATGCCGGGTCCACTCTCGCTGCAATCCGCCCTTCCTTGCTTCCTCTCTCAGCTGGAGCCTACCACCGGAATCGTATACCACTAGCACGCTGTCGTCCTGCACATCCTCCGGCAGCTGCGGCCTACCGCCCTGTGATCCTCTGGCAGCTGCGGCCTGCCGTCCTGTGAATCCTCTGGCAGCCGCGGCCTGCAGTCCTTTGGATCCTCTGGCAGCTGCGGTCTCCCGTCCGGTGGATCCTCCGGCAGCTGCGGCCCGCCGTCCTGTGGATCCTCTGGCAGCTGCGGCCTGCCGTCCTGTGGATTCCTCTGGTAGCTGCGGCCTGCCGTCCGGTGGATCCTCTGGCAGCTGCGGCCTGCCGCCCGACAGAGCCCCATTCAGCCGAGCTCCAAACCCGCCATAGACTTCCTGCAGCGGGCGGTCGCGGCAGCCGTCGGCAGCAGACTTCGGATTAACGCCAGCCATCCATACATCAGCCGGATTCACCCCGCTGGGACTCATAATACCCTCCATTTGTGCTGCTTAAGAGGTACGCTATTAATTAGTGTCGTAAGCCTTCGGGGAGAGGGCAGATATGCGACACGCCTTTCACATTATGCGGCGACGCGCAGCGACCCGCTGGCTCCGGCCGCCGGGGAGGCGTTCCACCACTGACCTGCCTATCTTCATATCCAGCGCCATTACTAGCGAGCTCCCAGTTAAGCACTCCGACTCGACGCGGCCCGGCCGCCGCTGCGCGGCTAGTTTCCATATATATTTGGCCGCGCAATGGCCGGCCCGGCGCCGCCGGCGTCCGCTGAACGGAGCGGAGAGGAGTGATGTGGGAACTGAGCGGTGCAGTGAGGAGTGATGCGGGGACGGTGAGCGCCGCAGCGGAGAGTCATGTGGGACGGCGAGCGGCTCGTAGGGAAATGGTGTGGGGACGGCTGGTGGCGCAATGCCGAGTGATATGGAAACTGAACTATGCGGTAAGGGGCGATGCGGTGAGGAATGGTGCGAGGATGACGAGCGGGGTGGCCGAGACTCATGTGGGACGGCGAGCGGTGCGGCCGAGACTCATGTGGGACGGCGAGCGGGGTGACCGAGACTCATATGGGATGACGAGCGGGGATGGCCGAGACTCATGTGGGACGGCGAGCGGTGCGGCCGAGACTCATGTGGGACGGCGAGCGGGGTGACCGAGACTCATATGGGATGACGAGCGGGGTGACCGAGACTCATGTGGGACGGCGAGCGGTGCGGCTGAGAGTCATGTGGGGCGGCGAGCGGTGCAGCCGAGAGTCGTGTGGGATGACGAGCGGGGCGACCGAGAGCCATGTGGGACGGCGAGCGGTGCGGCTGAGAGTCATGTGGGGCGGCGAGCGGTGCGGCCGAGAGTCGTGTGGGATGACGAGCGGGGCGACCGAGAGCCATGTGGGACGGCGAGCGGTGCGGCCGAGACAGTGGAAAGTCATGGGGGGGGGGGGGCGAGCGGTCTATTTGTTTTTGTTTTCTCGAATCCCGTACACCAGGTGGCTTTTCAGGTATTCGGCTTGGTACAACGTTCGCCAGCTTAGGTGTGTTACACCACTCATTCGCTCGTCACAGCACATCACAAAAAAGTACTAACATGATAAATAAAGTCCGGCATAAAAAATACGCAAACGGCACGATACCATACGTGCCGTAAAATACGTGCGAAAGCAAACCTTACATCCAATAAATGTTACAAACCAACAACAGAATGCGCCAAACCCAGCGCACACACACAAAGATAGCTGAAAAATGAGTGTCAATACATGGGGTCTGCAGCGACCTGTAAAGATCTCACACGTGAATACACATGATATACAATCACACAGGTAATCACCATAGGATTAAAGCTAAGGCGCATGACCTTACAGGTGCGTTTTGAAATGCGAGCTTCAAAACGCAGTCAGAAATGAAAACAAAGTGGTGGTCAGAGGCAGGCGGCTCCATGTTGCCGCGGTACAAGGAAAGCCTTGCTTAGTAGCTTTTAATCGGCACCGGGCACGTGGACAGGCGTCAACATGGAGGAGCGCGCCTCCCTGAGTGAAACAGAGGAATGTGGCAGCAAAGAGGCTGGACGGCCGAGGGCCATTTTTTGCATCTTAGGGTTTTGTATACTTCCAACACGTCCATCTCTTCCATCAAGTCATGAATCCGGAGCCAGCCTAGGGATTCCAGAGTCGGTGTTATATGCTGGCTGCGTTTCATGCCAGAGGCAATCCTGGCCCCAAAATGTATAATTTTGTGAATCCTCTGCGCCTAGCACATGATCATGCCACCTCATATGCATAGATATATGTGAAAGAACGTAGGCCTCGATAATAATCTTGTGAACATTGGGTGTAAAGTGATGCCTGAGTCGGTACAGGGAGATCAAAGTTCCGCTGCATTTTTGCACGACTTTGGCGACATGCTTCCCCACGAAGCACCAAGTATACGATCACACTGAGAAATTTGATCTGTCGCGAAGGTGAGATAGACTTTCTAAATCACCTACGATTTTCATCATCTATCGCAAAATGAAAACCGTATGTTTCTTTTAAATTTTGTTCTGAGCCTCTCAAGACACGGTCGGTTTTGTTATTGTTCAGTGGATTTTCAATGAGTTTCCGATGTACCAAGCCTTAACACGCGCTCGGGTGGCTGGGGGGTCAAACTAACCCCACTCCCCCGAAGGTTTTTCCGCAATGGTTTCCCAACGGCGCGGCGTAGACGCGCCAAATTTTGCATAGCTATAGACAATTGAATAGCCGATTGTTTGAAATAAAAAAATTAAATGTACCTTGTTAGGTCGCTGATCTATGGCAGGTCAAATTCAGACCATGGTTTCAGCGAGGGCAGTTTTCTAGGGAATCCTTCAATCTAATCCAACAACGGAGTGTTAGACGAACCCATACATTTCTGAGGTGCTTTCGCAGGCAACACAACAGTTGAATGAGCAAATTACATTGACCTAAGATCAGGTATGAAGGTCACACCAATGTCAAAACCAACCTGTTTTGTTACTGTGGGGCTTATTGTATGGGATAGTTTCTGGTACTTATTGCGAAATTATTAATGGCAGGAACCGCATCATACATCTTCCATGGCCTTTTTAGAGGTCAGGATAGATCATTGACCTAAAATGACCCAGGTCAACATTTTATTTTAGGAACATAATGCCTGGCGTAATCTTTTTCGCTTAGTCAAATGCAAAACTCAAAGCAATCTTGTATGACTTTAGTCACCGGGACCTTCAAAAGGTCAAAAAAGGTCACTGACCCTGAATGAGAATTTGACCTTTTGCTTAGAAACGGTTGTCTAGGCTCTGGGGGCACTTTGGAGACCAACCTGGAACTTGGCCTTGTTTGAGCTGTTTTGGCCCAAAGTTCATGACCTAGCAACCTGAAACTTTTTTACCTGAGTGAGTTCACGTACATTTCGAAACACCCCGCAAATTTGGTGTCTAAAGCTTTCTTAGTTACCGAGATCTCAGGGGGGTGTCAAATTGACCCCCTCCCCCCGCACCTGAGCGAAGGGTATCTAGGCGGCCACCCGGGCCCGTGTCAAGTTTGCGAGTGGATGTTTCCAGGCCATGTTTTAGTGTTTCGGGACTCTACTTGTTGGGCGGAGCGTGGCCCAGGATCTGAGAATCATCCGCATATGAGACGAGATGCCCTTGTGACAAGCGACTGGGTAAGTCATTTGAGGGTAGGGTGAATAAAAGCGGACCGATGATGAATCCCTGAGGCACTCCGTGGGCTACCGGGAAGGTCGTCTGCCCTCCACGCCCCACCTGTCTCCGACGGCTCCAATAACTCTTGAATCAAAAATGGTCTACGCTGTATCACCGAAGTTTTGTAATTAGTAAACCACGATCAACGCTGTCGAAAGCCCTGGATAGGTCGACTGCAGTGTGCAGTGAAGAGCCATGTGGAAGGGAGAGCGGCGCAGTGGAGAATCATGTGAGACGGCGAGCAGTGCGGGGAGAGTCATGGTGTACCAGGAGCGGTGGCGTGTAGAGTCATGGGGAACCGCGAGTGGTACAGTGAAGAGTCATATGGAGCAGTGAACAGTGCTGGGGAGATTCATGGAGAACCGCGAGTGGTGCAGTGGAGAGCCATGTGTGACAGTGAGCAGTGCTGGGGAGAGTCATGGGGAACCGCAAATGGTGTGGTGAAGAGTCACGTGGGACAGTAAGCAGCACTGGGGAGAGTCATGGGGAACCGCGAGTGATGCAGTGTAGAGTCATGTGGGACAGTGAGCTGTGCAGGGGAGAGTCATGGGGAACCGCGAGAGGTGCAATCGAGAGTCATGTGGGACAGTGAACAGTGCAGGAAGAGTCACGGGGGACCACGAGCGGTGCAGTGAGGAGTGATGCGGGAACTGCGCGTTACGGTGAGGAGTGATGTGGGGAAGACAAGCAGCGCAGTCTGGAGCGATGTGAAGACTAAGTAGCGCGGTGGGGAGTGACGTCAAAATGCAAGGAACGCTTGTGAGGGATGTGAGGCTGGCGAGCGTTGAAGCGGGGAGCGATGTGGGGACGCTGAGCAATGCAGTGGGAGCGATGTGAAATGTGGAGTGGTGCAGGTGAAGGAGCTGAGTGGCGTTGCGTGATACAGCAGTGAGCAGTGCAGACTGCTGGGAGGTGCAGAGGACTGGAACCCAGTGACGTTGGCCGGTGCACGGACAAGTGACGTCAGAACACTCGACGCCGCGGTGTAATGCGCACGTGTCCAGCGACAACAGACGGCAACCCGGTGACAGGCTCAGAGGCGTCTCATGTGGAGGCGCCAGCTGGCCGCCGGGCGCACGTTCCCGCGGCAGTGAGGGCATTGATCCCGATCACCGGCGACGAAACGGCGCGGCTTCATCGACGCACTCGGAGCAAATTCATAAGTCATGTCGGTCGCCGTCCGGTGCTCTGAGCCTATCACGGCCGTCTCTCTGGCGCTGGGGCATGACCGGACCCTGCCCGCCGGCTCCAGCGGGACATGGCCAGCCGGAAGCGGCCACCGCAGCTGAAAGCTGCCGGCGTGCGACGTTCGGAGTACTGCCGTATTCGGACGACGACGGAGTACGGCACGGTGGGCGGTGGCTGTGGGTGAGCGGCCGAGGGCGGCAGCTGGGCTTGAAAATCATCAGCGGGCAGCACTCAGGGTATGGGGTGAGAAGCAGAGGCCATGGCGTGAGCGGCCGGCAGCGGCAGCCGTAGCCGGGCCGGGCCTGGCCCGCCGCGCGGCGGGCGCCGCGTCAGATGACCGACGGCGACGGCGGCGGCGCTGACCCGGGAGGGCCCAGACCGGTCCTCTGATGAGCCCGTCGTCAGTGGCTGATGCTGTTTTCCACCGAGTGACCACCGCCGTCGCCGTCTGCCGCATCGGTAACGAGTGTGGTGAGCGCACGCGACGGCGCCGCTTCGTCTGATTCGGATTCGGTCCGACCGGCGGCGTCATCATTCACAGTCAGTTGTGATTCGAAATGGCCCGCTGACGTGAGGTGAATTGGCTGCGGCGAGCCGGTGGCAAGCCGGAGCTGTCCCCGGCCGCCGCCGCGCCTGGACGGCCGTCTGATGCCGGGGTTGGGGACGGCCTGATGTCATCGGCGGCCATCGGCTCCCAGGGAGACGGCTCCCAGGGGACGGTGGCCGTCGCATGCCAAGAGTGGCCGCCTTGTTCTGATGATGGCAGCGCGCCGCCGGGGATAGCCGTCCATGGTCGTCCAGCCCTTCGGCGGCGCACGCCGTCACCGATGGTCCGCCGGTCCCGGCGGTGGTCGCATGCAGCGGAGGTGGCAGCCTTCTGTTGTCACGGGCGGGTATCTGCTCTGGCAGGTAATCACTCTGTTGAGGGGCTGACCATCTGTGGCCGCCGAGGGGGGTCATTCAGCGTTGTGGCGGCTGGTGTGTGCACCATATAGAGCGCAGATGAGGCTAGGTGACACAAAATGGTCCCCAGACCATTTTGGAATTCACCTTTACATATGAAGTGCGCCAAACAGAAAATAGGGTGCTAAACCTGTACATAACAACAGCGGAAACAGTTGCACGTGCGCAGAGTGAGGGTTCGGTAGTGTTCTTTACGGTTCGGCCTAGCCTAATATGTCATGGCGGCTGAGCCATGGATGGGTTACAGATGGGCTTTTGATGATTGAAAAGCATCAGGTTAGTTCCGGACTGGTTTAAACGTTAGATTCTGGGTGAAACTGAGGTACAGCTGAGAAAGCAAAGTCAGAGACTACGTGCAGCTCACGGATTACAGCCAGGTCAGATGAACTTTGCAGCGAAGTATTTTTCCCAGCAAGAAGATAAGCTGGTAAAAATACCAATGTTTTTCCAATGCACCGAAATGCATCTTAATATCGTACAATGAACAAATTCTTACACAATTTCATAGACAGCATCAGCGCAAGCTGCAGCTCGCACGCCAAGTTATGTGTTTTGCTGTGCAGGAAGTGCTGCTTTAAGGCAAATATTGGGCAAATGACAGCGGTGTGAACAGTGCAGCGAGGATTTCAACGTGTTTCTTCGCACTTTTGGTCCGAAGAAATTAACATCTCCACAAATGAATGCTGCTGTGAATGACAGAAGACTGCTTTTGTTTTTTGCTACACACTTGAGCTATATGAGATATGATATTGGTATCTTTCATAGCCCCATAACTCATCTTGTTCTTTAAACGCCGTCTCGCGGTGTACGCTAACCTACACCACCAAAATTGTTAGAAAATTGTTTTCTCAGCATAATTTGGGGCTTAAAATTCGTTATTTTCCCTTCCTCCCCATCCAGCCCCATCCAAGAGGCAGAACCCAATATCACACTGAAATAACAGATATCGAGATGGAGCAATGCATTTGGGCGGTGGAGCTGAATACACGTTGCAAGCAGACAGTAAAACGAGTTCTCGAAAAGCCCGCTGCATAATGGTGTACGGCATTCTTGAAGTCATGCCAGGAACGTCCTGCTGGCCCTTCTTCCCTTACAGAATCTACCTGGCACTCTATGCGACAAACAAGCAACCATCAAGCAGAATGAGTTAAACGATGGTTATGATCATTGGTTACGAGCAAAAATCAACCCAGCGCCGGTGATTGACGGTTTCGCTCTACTGCAGGCAGGTAAAGCCATTTCCTACTCGTTCAAAGGCATGTGCCGGACTGGTAACATAAGTAAGTACAATGAAGCATTGCTGAGCATTTTCTAGCCATCAACTCGGGAAGGCCCGAAAGGACCGACCGAGCACGATACCAAACCGTATCGTGTGACATCCAACACCGGCTGAACCGCCGGCCGAGCTCACCAGCACCGTATCATGTGACATCCAACACCGGTTGAAGCGTCGGCCGAGCTCAACACCAGCTCCGTATCGTGTGACATCCGACACCACGCATCAGCCTGACGGGCCCAGACGCGCCGGCGCAGTCCGGTGACCTTGCTGGCCGACTGATCAGGCGGACGGTGTGGTCGCCCGCGGCATTCCTCGCGCCAAGCCCGTCCGGCCTGCGACAGGCCGTGTCAACGGTGCGGACGACGCGGACATTTCGCGTGCGTGCGTCGTAGCAGGGAGCTGGCCTCAGCTTCACGCGATGGTGACCGCTACCTCGGTCATTTGCGACAAAGCTAGGTCACTTTCAACGCCGACGCGTCACGTGATCAATCCGAGCCACAGATCCGTCCATGTAGGTGTAGCTGACTTGTGCGGGAATCATGGGCCGCTGACCAGGCGCAGCAGATCACAGCAGAGCTTCTGCAGCCACTCGATGACACATCTCGCGGACATATGGCGGCAGTCCCAGGCTCCGGAGCAGAGGCGTCATCATCGGTCTGGAAGAGATGGAACGCCGTGGACTTCAGTCTCAGGAGCAGTCAGTCTGCCCAGAGGAAGAGATTCAGGATGTAGCTGGCCAGGAAAGTATATCAGTCGGCACGTTTCCAGCTGAAATCCGGCTGTGGAACCGTTGAGTCATTCACGAAGTGTTCGTTTTCCCAGACGTGCCAAGGTCTCTGTTGTTTTGGTATGTATCACGACCAGATGTTGCACGCAGTGCAAATAAGCTCTCCTGATGGTGCACTCGCAAAAGTCACCAACACCGCACCACAGGAACCGGAATTGTTTGGACACTCTATAAGTGCTGTACTCTTCTGGTGGACATGCAAGCATCCAAATTGTCACGGATCATAAGCTGCCAATCCCAGTACTGAACAGCTTCCTTCATATGCCATTGAGGATTATCGCATTCGGCGGCTGAAAGAGAAGACGGGACTATACTCCTTCACAGCAACCAGGCGTAGCGACAAGGAGCGCGTGATCCCCGACGACTTTTCTTGAGCTCTGTGGAGCAACCCTCTCCTGACGACAGAGCAGCTGCCCAGCAGATTCAGCATCATGAAGACGTGTGGAAGTTGACGACTATAAGAGAGGCATGCGCGGTCAGCTCGAAGTGAGCCAGTTCTGCTTAGGATAAAATGCAAGATGTGCACTTGTCTCGTCTGAAATGCCTTGGAGAGCAGGAAAGTTAGCACCAATGGCTGGCCCAGATCGTGGTCAAAGATTTCCTCAAGTCGAAAGGGAATCCTGTCTCCTGCCGCTCCCGAAAGAACACCTTGAAGTTTCAGCTGATGACGGCCTGACACTTATGGGCGTCCAAATCGTTACTCCGACAGTTGCCCACCAAGACGCCCTGGCTCGCTTACATGACTCGCATCAGGACATAGAGCGCACAAAAAGCAAACAAACAGAAAAAAACGGGCACGTCAACCGTCTGGTAGCCAGACATCACCCGTTTTATCGCCATCATCGTTAATAGCTGCGACAGGTGTCAGGAGAGACTCTCAAGCCCCAACGCGAGCCGATGAAGACGGATCCGCCGCCTCCGCCCATTTTCCAGGACGTGTCAGCCGCTGCGATCCGATCCGCTCACCTGTGCGCTCGCGTTCGTGCTTGGTGTGTGTCGACCGACTGTCTGGCCGGCCAGCTCCGCACCTGATTTCACGCGGATATACTACATCTCATTTAGTCATTCGAACGCTTTCGGGAACTTCCTGATTCTTCATGCATTTGTTCGTCTGAGAGCCGGCAGTGGACCTCAACACATCAGCCATGGGTTCCAGACATTCGTCAAGCGATGGGAGCCCGCCATCTGGTGTTCTCGGCCCATTATCCAGTCTCCAACGGCCATGTAGAACCAGCGGTTAGGGCACTTAAGGCCTTTGTCGCCAAAACTACAGTGTCAGGAAACCTGGACACGGGAATCTATGATCGAACTTTCGGAGATTTTCGCCCCTCTCGAACTTTCGGAGATTTGGGGTTACTGTTCGGCGTGGTTACGCTGTGAGAGCTAACATACAATATGCACGAGATGCCTCGTAAATTGTATGTGATCTCTAAAAGATAGCGAGGGAAAGAAAAACGGGCCGGGGCGGGGCTCAGCGCCTCGAGGCCCGAACCGGCTTGGATTGGTGTCTGACTTGCCCGCGGCAAACGCTGGAGCTCAGCCCCTTTCCAGGCGTGATGCCTGCTGTGTGGAGGCTTGACCTTGTGGATGTTATGCTTAAGTGGACCTATGCGAGAGGTTGCTATGACTGCAGGTTCTCTGTGCACTGCGTTCAGCCAGTCGTGTTTGGAACGGTGCGCCTTTAGCCGCCTCCCAAAATTTATTCCGGTGGAAGTTGGAGCCGTTAATGAAGTCATCAAGCCAGGCATAGCGTCCGTGGGGTGGGAAACGTTAATTAGAGGCGGGAAACTTTCGCCGTTGGGAGTACTAACTTGCGAACTGCAATCGTCGACTACATCATGAATGGCTGGCAGTTTTCGGGCCAAAAACCTGAATTTAAGGAGCTTACGGTGACCATAAGAATCAAGAGGCACCGTGGGTTGTTGTGAAATGTGCCAAGTGGTTTCTGAATGCGGTTAATACATCTGGACAGCATGAAGCTGAGAGAGAAGTGGGTTGCATGGTAGAAGTCACCGAAAATATTTGTACGTATCTACGACATGTCAGTCTGATCAATGAAGAACAATAGGTTTTCTCCTAAAAAACTTTGACCGCAATATCAAGGTTGTTTAGGAGATACAGTGCCGTCAAGTTATTGAGGACCCGTACCGTATGTAGAACACCCACATACCGTACCCGTACCGTATGTGGACCCGCGTCGGATGTGGAACACCCACATACCATACCCGTACTGTATGTGGACCCGCATCGTATGTGGAACACCCACATACCATACCCGTACCGTATGTGGACCCGCATCGTATGGGGAACACCCACATACCGTACCCGTACCGTATGTGGACCCGCACCGTATGTGGAACACCCACATACGGTATGGCTCCAAGCGTACGCAATCACAGATAAAAAGGCCGAGCCCTAAGTGGTCAAGCATTCTCTTATACAAAGGTTCGTCTACAAACCTCGAGAAATGTATTTCAGTCACTGCATGCCGTATAATAATTTTTTTAAAATATGTTGGTATGACCCCTGCGTTTTCGGGACCTTTCACGTCTCTTATTCATATCTGGGACAAGCTCCACTTCCTTGATATCTTCCAAACTTACAACACTACAGCTGGAATGTTCAGTGGCCAAATATTGGCACATGCTCGCGCAATTTACAGCAGTGTGATTAATGTGCGGTTTTTAACGTCAGCGGACCGTGATTGGGCCCGATCCGTCGGTGGTGACCACTCCGTGAAACGGAACAAAAAAGGCGTCACCTGGTTCGCTGTCTTCAAAACACTTTTATACAGTGGCGCAACATGGAAGGGATATGAGAAGCAATATTGAAGGCAGTTATTTTGTGTTCCCTTTTTAATGGGCCCACCGGAGAAGAAGCCATGCCAAGCTTAAGCATGTAAGCCAAGCTTTTGATTGGTCCACCGTGGAAGTAACCATGCCAAGCTCAAGCACGTGTGCCAAGCCTTTAATTGGTCCGCTGGAGAAGTACCCATGCCAAGCTCAAGCATGTAAGCCAAGCTTTTAATTGGTCCACCGCAGAAGTAGTCATGCCAAGATCAAGCATGTTAACCAAGCCTTTAATTGGTCCACCGCAGAAGCAAGCATGGCATGTTGCGGGGCGGTAAACAAAAAACACGTGAGATAAGAGCTGTTTAAGGCTACGTATTTAAGCCATTTTTTCCTACTTACCTAAGCCATTTAAGAGCTACTTTGGTCAGCTGATGCCATTACAGACATATTAGAACAGAACAATACGCAGTCGCGTTATCAGGTGCATTTTCATGTCACGTCATGTTTATTTTGGTTAAGAGTCAAAATCGTATTAAAACCGTCAGGGTGACCTTTACTTCCATTGCTCGAGGTCCCTCAAGTGACCATTCACACCACCGCTGGGTGGTGCAAGCCTTTCGCATATGAAGCGTGCGGTCAAATATTCAACCAGGTCTATATTACGTCTATGCTTGGGGTGTGTTTGGTCGTGACTTAAAACGCTGTGCGATGTATGGTGGTAGGAGCTGTTAGCTTTACTCATATCTTCCAAATGGCGCACACCATGCGTTCCAGTTCTCATGTCCCTAATATGGATTATGCATATATTGAATGGTGGATCACTGGACTTGATCTGCCAGAATCGCTGGTAAAAACAAAAGCAAGAGACGTGCAGCATCCTTCTTTAACTGCATTTATAACAAACGTGCTTGTGGATTCGTTAATGGGTTTATAACGGTCAATCATAGATTTAACTACTCAAGCGCGACCATGCCTCTCAAATCTGTCCAATTACAGTCAAGAGAAGCCGATATGACAAACACCACCAGGTTCCCGTTTCATTTGATCTGGTTTCTTTTCCAGCAGCCTGTGCGACGAGCATCCCACCGTGACATGCCCTGACATGTTCCGGGCGAGGTGACTGCAAGCTGAGGTAGCAGCTGATGACCGTTCGCTTCCTGTACTCGGATGCGATGAATATTCAAGTACCGCTTTCCGCTCAGGCATTCAGAAACGGAGCCGTACTGTCCCGCAGTACAGGGAGGGTTTGTTTGATGATCGTAAGCTGTTGATGTAGTCAGGGATTGTTGCCAGGTTTTTTTCATTGAACGCACAAATGTGACAACACTGTCTTAAGTAATTATCAATATTATGCGAGGCTCTTTTGCCGAAAGATTAAGGTTTAAGATGAATATGGGAAGCTGCGGTAAGCTAACTTCATTCATTTATTATCTTGTGTTTGCCAGAAGTTTTTCTCGTTGCGCTCTAGTGATTAACATTTTCGTCTTATTACCAGACACAAGAATACGGTTGGGGCACTTCCACTACAGAAGCGTTTCATCTCACAACGTTACCTACGGTATATTGTTATTATCCGTGTTTTCTAACATTGGTGGTTCTTGTTCTACACAATCCAAACAAAGCTTCCTGTATGAGCGTGCATATCATAGCGACAGAGCTCCACAAACAGGCCCTATGCATGAATTCCCCAACAACCGAAACCTGAACTCCTATCTATTTTCGCATACTGGCAAGCTAACCGGGCAGCTTTACGTAACCTTTTACGTGAGATGCAATCACATAAGGCAATGTGGAAGGAAAGTCATGACCATTTTCAGCAACCACAGATGCGTTATTGCCCGGTCCGTTGTACAATACATGATATTTGCCCAGTCTCGCTTGCCCAGTATTATTTCCAAATCCGGTAAGGAGAGACACATTATCATGCAGGTTGTTTCGTGGTAAGTAGATTTTCTGAAATTGAAAGCTGTAGAAAATCCCTCGAGATCTTCACATATGGGTTTGGCAAAGCGACGCGAAGCCGTGAGCAGATTTGTCGTTAAACATGCACTTTGATCTTTTCAGAGTTCAGATATGTTCTGTTTTGCACACGGGCTTAATCAAAGACTTTGGCCAGCCAGTGAACTGTTCAATACGCCTGAAAATATCATTGAAAACGCCACAAAACTAGAGGTTATGGATATTCAACAACTTAAGTTTTGCCAGTTATTATCCGTGTTGGTGCAGCCCACACTAATCTAATAATGGTGCAGGTTTTTTGTTTCGGTTTCTCGTTTCAGATTTCATGTTCAGAAGAAAAAAGCAGCCGATGAGTGCCGTGATTGGGAACTGAACTGTTCGGTTACGTAAGTTTAGGCTTCTCACCCAGCCAGTGCTAAAGCTAACTTGGATGGAAACGCCCAGCTTTCAAGCCACCGACGTCATTCACCAGTCCCAAAACAGAATGAAAGAGGGTCCGTATGATTAGCCGATACAATTTCCGCTTGAAGGTATCTATAATAGTTATTCGGGGCGTTGTACTGCGAAATTATTTTGGGGGAGGAGCCGACCAGTAAAAATGCCGCAACCTTTCCTCCAAGTACACCAAAAAAGCATTTCCTTTGGATCTGGTCCACTTTCCTCTCACGGTTGGTGAGAGCTCGAGCCCAAGTGGGGGAAACGGCTTAAGTCTCTCCCCTTGAATTGGATACGAAACTATACCCCTCACGATCGACCATTCCTTGGTCGGTTTGATCAGAGTTTCAAAAAACCCTGGGGCACGACTTTGCCTTTAAGTAAACTGGGCATACGTCTGCGCCCATTTTTCCTAGAACGAGCAAAGTGGCTTGAGAAGAGGAAAAGCTTTTCAAACCCAACACACCTTAAACACCTGAAATGTCGCCGGCCTGTGCTCCGCCGTCGAGAGTAGTGTCAGTGACCCGCCGCCGTAATAACAGTGGCACCGGATGGTACGCGTCCTGCCACTGGGCCCGCGTTAAGGGCGCAACTTCGCAAAATCATTGTAATATACGAAAACTTCGGCGGAAAAGAAGATTATGACGCAGCATTCTTTGAGTATTTAACTAAAAAAAGTTCTAGAATTCCTAATCCCTTCAAAAGTACAAAAGTAAGGATATTTTGCACGCCATCAACCCATGACTTTCCGCTGAAGCGATCTCCATGAGGGCATGCCGCGGGCTTGGTGGTCTCTCGCCGCGGCACGACAGCCCGCTCCACCGACGGAGGCTCCAGACGGCCAGCGAGACTGCCGCCGCCGACGAAGCCGCTCAAATCTCGTGCCGACGCCCGAAACAATACGGATGGGCGTCGGCGTATCGAAACAAAGCAATGGCGGCCATTGGTATGCGGGCTGGCGGCGGGAAATCTCTCGCGCTGACGGCTCCGACTCTTTATGCCATGGTGCGCCCACACGTCGGCGGCAGTTCACTCTCCGGCGTCAATTCATCCTGCCACGCGGAAACAGCTCTGCATAGGCGCCGAGAGTATGCGGTTTGCTGGAGCCGAACCAGGCTCGTGCCACGCAGAGGCCGACTACTATGGCAAAGGGGGGGGGGGGGGTTGTCATTCCTTCTGCATACATATGTTTCATGTGTCTAGTTTTGGGCACTGGCGTTTAATGTGAATTGTTGGAAAACCTGCAGAATGCCTTATCTGGCAAATGCGGCAAAACTGGGATGGTTCTTAATACACACGATGACTGATGAAATAATCGTGTTAGTTGAAAGTCTGCATCCTGCATTGTAAGTTACCTCTGAAGACTGAAGGATGTAACATGAACACATTCCGTTACAAACTGCATTGCACAAACTTCCGCATATTAGCAGTTTGTTTCTTGGCACTGCATAATAAATAGCAGCGATTAGCTTCATCTAATACCACTTATTTTATTTCACTTCACATTACATTAAGCATCCAAACGCAACATATTCCGCACTCCTGACCAATGCATATACTTTGCAGCGCGTCAGCATATCTGGCAGCCAGCTACGTCTGCACCGGGGAGGCCACACTCATTTGCAGCGTTCGACCTCGACCGTTTGACGGGTTAAAGATCGTCCCAAGGAATTATTCACGTGCATCGCCGTTTTCGGAGTGTATGTGTGCTGAAGCGGAGAAAATATTACCTATGCCAACAAGTTTATTCCTGGCGCAATAAAGTCGAGCCACTTCTGCAAACTAATCTGCCAGGTAACTGGGCTGTAGTTGCAGGGCGGCGCGCGAAGAAGGGCCGCTCCAACTGGCTTTGAAAATGGCAGCTGAGAAACTGGTGGGGGAAACGGTGTGAGGGAACAGAAGTCTTCTGCAGTTTATAATCAATTAACACGCGCCCGGGTGGCCGTTTGGATACCCCTTGCTCGGGTGGGGGTCAATTTGCCCCCCCCCCCTCTGAGGTCTCAAGAACTAAGAGAGCTAGAGATTCACAAGGTGTCTTGACCTGTACATGAAATCACTTAAGTCAAAGTTTGAGGTTTCTAGGTCATGACCTTCGGGTCAAATAAGGCAAAACAGTGTTAATGCCTGGGTTGGTCTCTGAAGTGCTCCCAGAACCTAGATACCCGATCTAAGCAAAACTCAACATGCTCATTTGAGTTCAGTAGCCTTGTTTCACCTTTCCAAGGTTATGGTGACCAAAGTCACACAAGACTGCCTTGAGTTTTGCATTTGAATAAGCAACAAAGTTTACGCTAGACGGTATGTTCCTAAAACGAGATGTTGACCTGGGCCATTTTATGTCAGTGGTCTATTCTGACCAACAAGAAGTCCATGGAAGATGTAGAATGTGGCTCATGTTAACAATTAACTCAAAACGAGTACTAGAGACTACCCCATACAGCGAGCCCAGAGTAATAAAACAGGTTGGTTTTGACCTTGATCTGATCTTCACACCTAACCCTAGGTCAATGGGATCTGTTCAGTCAACTGTCGTATTGCCTAAAAAAATATCTCAGAGATGTATGGCCTCGTCTAAGACTCCGTCGTTGCATCAGATCGAACGATTCCCTAAAAATTGACTTCGCTGAATCCGTGACCTAACTTTGAGCTACCGTAGGTCAGCTACCTACAAGGATCACCTATTTTCTTATGCCACATGATCCGCTATTTAATTTTCTCCAGTATCAAAAATTTGGTGCGGTTGCGCCGTACTGTTCAGCAACCATGCCGGAAAAACTTAGGGGGGGGGGGGCAAATTGACACCCTACAGGAGCGCGTGTTAATGCATATAAATGATGTCATAATTGAGCAGTTAAAAAATTCCGCGTCACCAATTGGAAAAAACTTCATGGTAAGTTTTGATCTGAAATGGCTAGTTGATGTTGACATGAAAAGTTTGACTGCTGAAAGAGCAAGCAGGCACCGACAGCATAGCAGGTGTTTTCGGAAAGTATACAAGCTCTAAATGCATGCCTTTCAGTAACGCATATGCTTATATTCATGCACACGTGCATGTTTTGTCACGATTTCTAGGCTAAAGGCACGCCACTGAATCCGGATTTTTGGACTTAATTTTTGTCAAATATGCAAGCATCACACATTCTGAGTGCACACAGCCTTTCCGCGAACGAGGAGTCAATACAAAGGACATAAATATATGTTTGATCAACGTTTTGCATTCACTGCACGCCTCACAGCCTCCACAAAAGAAATTTGATGCAAAAATAAGCTAAGAGCGTTCAAATATTGTAGTGAAAACAGAAGCTGTGGCACATAATTCTGGGGTATACACGGGTAAGAGATAGAGACGACATAATATCAGCAGATCCATGGCAGCGAAATATTATGTGTAAAATTTATGCAAAGAAAGATATTGGCGAAAAACTGTTGAGCGAAAAAACTGTTGAGCGAAAGCTGAGACTTGGTGCTATGATTATGGCAGGGATGATAACCAGAAGTAGCATAGTATACATCAAGATAAGCTAAATAGCAGGACACAGGTTTCATAGTTTTGGCCTCGGCAATGCCAGTTTTCCAGAATAAAGAAATTGCGCAAACTCGCAAAATTATTTCAATGTTTACGTGCATTTGTGAGGGACATCATGCATATACATAGTATAAATACCCTTACTTCTCGCAGAACAACCAGGAGAATGGAGATATAGATGCGTTGATATTTCGGCCACACGCCTTTATCGAAATGAACAGCAGTCGTAAATACAAAGCTGTCTGCCGATTATCCTACTAGGTTTTTTTTTGCAATAGCGAGCCATAGCTTTCACAGGTCACCGATATTCAAAGTATTGAAGAGAATGTTTCACATTTTGAGATATTGAAGTGATTTTGAAGTATTCTCCTCGATATGCCTCTCCCCATTTTTGCGGGCGTATACCTTAGAAACAAGAGGGGCTTAGGCTATGAGAAGGTTAGGATTGCGAACAACACCGAAAGGTCTTCAAGATGACTACTTCAGTTCAAAATCTCACATAAATTTGGAACACACCTTTTAAACAGGGAGACATTCCATCCATCACTACGACACAGTGCATATCTAACTAATAGTTAGAATATGTGAAAAATACCTGTACATGCGAACGAATTCAAGTGAACAGGTATCACGCATCACGCTTCATTCAAACATGCAAACGATTTCAAGTTAACAGGCGCCACGCATTACGCGTAAGTTATGCATGTAAACAATTCCAATTAACAAACGTCATTCAATTAGCAAACGTGATAAGTGCCTTGATCTGTGATGCGCGCTAGCTTAAAATCGTATTCATGTAGGAGTGATGCCTGACGCGTGATGCGCGATGCCTGTTTGATTGAAATCGTTTGCATGTACAAGTGATGCGTAATGCGTGACGCCTGTTTTCTTGAGATCGCTTGCATGTTTGAATGAAGTGCAATGCGTGATGCCTGCTTACTTGAGTTCGTTTTCATTTACACGTCTCCTCCGCGTATTCTTATTCTTGGTTAAATATACACTGTGTGGTAGTAATGGCTGGCAATTGCTCCTTGTTTGATTCCCTGAATGTTGCTGACCCGTAAAAGCCGTGGCTTTCTGTTTAAAAGAAACCTGAAGATCGAGCAGAGCCATCGGCAGGAAACTTTGTAGTTACTCCTGCTTTTCGATTCCATAAAGGCGTATTGCCAAAACACTAACGCATTTATATCTTCATCATCCGATTTTTTTCTACGAGGAATGGGCTTTTACCACTGTTTTATCTAACTCGCAAAATTCTCAACGTGTTTTTTTTTGTTGGTTTTTTGACGTCAGAGACAATCGCATAAGAAAGCAGATTTGGCTCTGAACAATGTTAAACTACGTTACAAAAGTGACATACGAACGATGGCACGGCATGCAATGGTTCTTGGCAAATGACCTTGGGGGCGCATACAGCTCCGAGGGACCACTAGTGTGGTGGTGGTGGCACAAGTTGCCAAGATGAAACGCATGTGTTGATGTCTGCCTACGCATTGATACGACAGTTTTTAGCGCGGCCATGTTCTTGCAAGTAAGCAAAACTTTGAGTGAGTTTCTTAGGTGAAATGGATCCCGTGGATGTTTTCTAGAATGTGATCACCGAGTGAAGTTTCAAAGGCTGTTTTGCATCGCGGAAATGCTCATGGTATCAGGTTCGTACAAGACGTGTTGTTTTATCAATGTAGGAGGATTTCGTACCTGGGACACACATTTCACATGGGATTTGAGAGATGGCGTTGCGCGTTGCGCACGTGGCCACCACACCCGTGTGGCAGGCAGGGCACATGCAGTTACCCGATGGCATGACGGATGGTCACGGGTAGGCCGAACAAGCTGATCTTTTAATGTCTGTTCATTGTTTACGCCACCCGAATGGAGAGGCCTGGTGAACGCCTTTTTGAGTTAACTGTTTTAGTTTGGTTGCCATCTATGAATGAGAGCGAGATGCATGTGTTGTCTTTCTGTGAAAGTGAGGTGATTCCATTACCAGATATCATACGGGCGCGATATATCACCCGTTTGATCATTCGCAGGGGATGGACATTTTCAGCGTAGATGTTTCGGACCTTCCTCGCGTTCCATCGCTACACTTTCTGCACCGAGGTGTTTTGCCCACACGAGTTGCGAGTTCGAGTACAAACACCGAGCGGTTTGTTCATACGGGGTGTGCGAAATGATAATTTAGTATGGTAAGCGCAGACATGGGTTTTTAATAGTGTTCTGTGGTATATTTACTCGAACTTTGCACGGCTGGGAGGTTGCTGAGGAAGGCGATGGCTGCATTGGTGTCTGACCGTTTCATCGTAAAGCGGGCTGAGTGGAAAGAAATGGCATAATCAAAGCAGGCTTGAAAGTTAAAGTCCCGTGCGTCCAAACACTTTGAATGTCATCCGCGTCCTTTTCGCAAAGAGCTTGTCGTAAGAGCGTGTTTGTATGGGACGAAGAGCAACGATTCAAGTGCATTCATAAAAATAAACTACTCTACTACCCATTGCTCTTCAGATTGTTCGTTTACAGTATTTCTGTCCAGATCTGACGATCTTATTTTTGGGGGCATGAAGGGCCAGGGCTCCAACGTCATCGATCGGTAGACAAAATACCTGAGCCCCATCAGCGTATCTCTGGAGAACCTCTGTGCAGGCGTCGATGGCTTCATTTACGAGCACATTTCCGTAAAGATTCGCCACGCCCATGTTGAAATCAATGCAATGAGGTGGAAGCCCACATCGGTATGTTCATACCTGTTTTCTTTCATCGCCAACAGGGCAGCGCTCCCCCAACAGGTGAAGTCGCTTAAATGAAATATTATAAGCACACAGCACACAGTAGTATGAATATAACTAAAGGATGACTCATCTCTAAGCTAAGTGAACATGCCACATAATTAAGACAGACCTGATCACTTGAACACTAAAAATGTCAAAACTGTCATGAAAAATATTGGCACTAGTGCTGCTAGCTAAAAAAGCGTTCTCAACGCTTCGCAGTTCGCAAAACAGACCACCCTGCACCATCTGCACATGAGCGCGAGGTACAGCGACCAGAGTTTGGTTGCGGGTCGATCGAGGCGGCACAAACAAGAGGAAACAGCTTAGCAAGATGTGGGAGTCCACTTTACCTTGGAAGATGTTTCTCAGAAAGAGTAAATCGTGCTGTACTCTTCGCACTGCTAGGGATGAAATTCTGAAATGGAGCGGAAGACTGCCATAAGAAAGAGAAGCTGTTTGTCCGGAGAATGTGTGAGTAAGTAGCCAAATAACAAACTTGTGCTGCACTTGATCGACCCGCGCTGTGTGGGAATTGGCCGCCACCGTCCAGACCACGCCACAATATTTTAAAACCGGTCACACATTTGCAAAATACGAAGCCATCACTGCGCTTAGGTTAAATTTTGACTTGCGGGTACCGAGTTGGAAGGACCGGATAAGGAGACTAGGAGACTAGGAGACTAGGGGACTAGAGCTAGGAGACTAGCTAGGAAACTAGAGCTAGGAGACTAGGAGATTAGGAGCTCGATTGCCCCTGCGATGCCAGAGGAATGTGAAGCGAAGGTTAGCTTGGTATCCAGCGTTATGCCAAGGTCTTTATTTCACACACATGTTCAAGCTCAGTCCTATCGATAACATACCTGGTCTGGACAGGAGCACGCCTGAGAGTCATCATGAACATCTTACATGTCACAAAGCTGAGGGCCAGTCCCCACCTGACCCACTACGCCACCAGATAATCCAGATCATTTTGCAGCAGCAGGCTGCAAAATGATCATTCATTCGGGCAATGATCTGGCATTCGGGGACGTGATTTCGCAGATTTTTTTGCGTTATTGGCATACAAAAGGCAGCCGGATTAAATGGCGCACGGAAGGTCGTTACTGAACAGTGAAAAAGGAGGGAGCTGGGAGTGATACTTCCGGGGCGACGGAGGTCACCAGCTTCCGATCGGAAGCTTTTCCGTTTACGATGATCCTTTGACGTCTGTCGGACGGATACGGGACAAACCACCACGGTGCAAATTCCCCCAAATGGTACGAATGGTACACATATTTTGGCTTGTCAAGGTATTCGTAAATGTTGCTGAGGTGCGCTGGTACATGAGGAACCATCTGAGTTACTATTCGCTTAAAAAGCCACAAGTTTACCAAGGGGATTCCAACTGCTAAGATTATAGGGCGAAGAAGGATCCCTGGTTTGTGGTTATTCTGAAGGCCATATAGCTCGGCTGTGTGAGATAAGTTCGGTATGATGTTTTTAAGAAATTTATCATCTTCATTACCACTTAGCATGTCTTCATCAGACGCTTAGTGCGGGCTCCTAGGCCAGGTAAAGTTTGTTTAACGTCTTCATAGTCTGAGATAATTCGTAGAGCTTTTTCAACGTGTGTTGACCTGGGGAGACCCACGAACGCTTTTCACTTTTCGGCATGTTTTTATATGTAGGGGTCGGAGGCTGCCGTTTTTTACATCTTGTTGCTCTTCAGGATGGTTTTAGATGCAGCTTATAAGGTCGCTGACCTAGGGAAGGTCAAAGTCAGGCCATGGATTCAGCGAAGCGAATTTCTAGGGGGAACCTTTCGAATCTGATGTTACAACGGAGTGTTAGACGAAGCCATGCCTCTGAGATATTCTCTTAGGCAACACAACAATTGCATGCACAAATTTCATTCATCAAGGGTCAGGTATGAAGGTCAGACCAAGATCAAACAAACCTGTTTTATTACTCCGAGGCTTGCTGTATGTGGGAGTTCCTGGTGCTCATTTCAAATTCATTGATAACAGGAACCGCATTATACATCTTCCATGGACTCTTTAAGGCCAGAATAGGCCACTGACCTATAATGGCCCAAGCCAATATTTTGGTTGTAGGAACATGCTGCCTAGCGTGAACCTTGTTGCCTATTCAAATGTAAAACATAAAGCAGTCTTCTACGACTTTGGTCACCATGACCTTCGGGAGGTCAAAAAGGTCACTGACCTTAAATGATCATGGGAACTTTTGCTTAGAACAGGTATCTAGCTTCTGGGTACACTTTGGATACCAACCTAGAGCTTGGCCCTGTTTGACATCATTTGACATTTGGGTCAAATAATGTCGGGATCCTAAAAAAGTTAGGGGCCTAAAACTCTTACCTAAGTGGGCTCACGTACAAATCAACACACCCTGTGAATTTGGTGTCTTTAGTTCTCTTATGTTCTGAGATCTAAGGGCGTCAAATTGACCCCCATCCGAGCGAATGGTACCCAACCGGCCACCCGGACGCGTGTTGAAAGGAATTCGACTAAAATAGACAAGTGTACTATTTGCTTATTTCATGCAGGTGATTGTTCACTTTTTGCTATGAAGCCTGGTGTGATGCCAGATCTTTGGCAGGCTTGCCGAAATTGAATTATTTCTTTTATATGAATCAGTACATGCTTAGAACAAGTATGAACGTGCTAATTCAGATCAGTCAACATACATGCAAACAAGCCAGGATGATACACAGCGTAAGCGCAGTGTGCACCTGGTCCTCTTTAATCCTGTTTTAAAGCAGTGAATTTGCGTTCAAATTTATACGTGGATCAAAACGTTCTCCCGGAGATATCGAAGCCAATCCTGGGGTGGTTCCTGTATTATTCTGGCGCTCAAAATAGTCCGTTGTACGTGGACTGTCACGTCCCGGCTGGCTGGTGCCTTTTACCATGGCGTGCTGAGGAGTCGAAAAGGGAAAACAATGTATGTGGTGTGTTCAGTAGATATAAGGGACTCCTCTATAGCAAACGGATCGAGGCAGAGGTACAGTGCTACGCAATGCCCAAGAACGGTCGGTATTGCGACAGTGATTGTTAACGGAATATACAGTGAGGATAAATTCAACTGGCATTGAGGCATCTAGATCTATCATACCTGTTTTTTCCAGGGATTAAAATATTTAAAACCCATTGATAAGCGTGCTGTCTGCCTGAGCACACATTTGAAATCGTCAGGGTCGGACACGAGTGACTAGGACGATATTAAAAGCTAAGACTAAGACTAAGACTTCGTCCCGACGGCTCAGTTGGTTAGAGCGCCTGCATTCCGATTCACCTACCCCTGGCGGGGTGAGTTCGAGGCGATTATGGCGCTCACTGTTTGTCCCTGACAGACATGGCCTGCGGCCGATGACAGCGCTGCCATAGAGGTCAGGGGGCAGCGTCAGAGGGCGGAACGGACCGTGCCGAGCATTGCGACACGTTAAACTTTCGCCACCAATTTCTGCTGATGACCTGCAATTGTGCGATCGAATGGTAGGGGTCAAGTCTGAGCTCTGAGCTCAAAAATCCCCCCATTCCGAGGCTTCGCATTAAATCATTTTTAATTAAAGGCACAACTTACTGTTGTTTCTATTGCTGTAAAAGGTGCGGTTTACAACTCCGTTTAAAAACCTGCAAAGGGTGCCAGAACGTGTCTTTCGGTCTCGTGCCAATCCCGAACAAAGGAATGGTGAATTGCGGAGTCAATGTATTTGTGCTGTCTCCCCTCAAACCGTTTTTGACTGCGATAATTCAGCCATCACAGTAGAATGCATGACAACATTTTTCATTTTCCTGACATCATCCTTGTTAAGTTTGTTAGACACGCTTAAATTGTTTAAATAACGTACAGAGCCACTCTTGTGCAAGCCTATGTGCACCGCTGACATATTGCCGTTGACGATATGCGCGACACCGGCGGTCGAAACGAAATCCATATTGTTGGCTGGCTACGATAAAAAGTAATATCTTCTGCATCCCGACCACGCTAATTGCATGACGTCACCCCTCCACGTGCAATTTTGCTCATCCTGTGGCTCAGCACAAGAGTTTGGCAGGAAGTAATCTCTCAATGTAAATTGTTCACGGCGTTGGAATAGACCCCGGAAGCTAACGAACTCCTTACAAACTTCCATGCATTTTAAAGAACGTGGTATTGACAAAGGATGAAAAAATAAGGATGCTTCGCGTTTAATATTTGCCGGTCGCAATTCCGACCTCGGCTGGTCTGCGGCAGCCGGCCGTCACCGCAGTGGCCAGCTCTGTGTCGACCCGACTTACCGCCTGCTCCTCGTAGTAGTGTCATTGACCAGCACCCCTCGCGTAGAGGCCCTGCCGGCATAGGGCTTGCAGAACAGATAAACAACCGTTTTATTAAACCCTTTTGAAGATGTTGCATTAATGTTTCTTAGCAAGATATCACGCTGTCATGCTGTTCTTCAAACGCGGTTGTGTTACCTTCGCGTGTTACTGGAGGATGTCCTCTCCTTAAATCGAATTTTCTGGCACGGCTTCCGAGCGAATGGCGCCAGTCACTTTAAGAAACACCAGAGCTATCCTGTGTCACATTTAATCCCATTTTGGCATGTTACATTTTGGTAGACCATTTCATGCAGGCCATGTCAAATGACGTCCTTAGTGCAGTGCTAACGCAGGCACCAAGTTCGGAGGTTTATCCGCCATCTTGAGATCAATTGCCGTGGTTACTATCCTTGAGTGGCAATGTGTTCAGGCTCACTGCATGAAGTCACTAATGGTCGTGCAATATCGTCAAAATGTTATGGTGAGTTATCAAACGTCATTATTTGTCGTCAGTATTTTCAAACGGCAGCATCTAGATATGACGAAAAAGCTACGTTCATTGATCTGAATACCACCACATCTGAGGAATTACAGATGCACTCAAGCATGACGTATTCACAATGTCATCCCATGTTAACTTTGTGTTCCACTGTGGGCTGTGTTTATTCTCCATCGTACTTGTGTTCGGCCGTGTGATAGGACTTTGGCAAGTGTTCTCCAACATACTAAGCTACTCCGAAGACCGACCTGATGTTGTGTTATCCGAAGGCTGTCCTGATTTCTCTGACAACGTTTTGCTGTGGGGTGTATGTCGTGGGCTAATGATACAGCACCTGATGTTTTTTCTCCGTGTGTGCTGCGTGCCCAGGATGATCTTCGGGCTTGTAGTCTAGGAAGTCTTTTGCGGAATGTCCCGATTATGTGGCCCATTTCTCTATGCCTAATTACGTCAAGAAGCGCTGAGCGTGCTTGAGTGACGTTGAAGACAGCTGATTGTGCATTTTTTAAGGGTCAAAGACTAAACAATAATTTCCTAAATAGTGATAAAATGCATATTGTCCAAAATAGTAAAATACCCAATCCAGCTAAGCTGTAAGGGGGAGATTCAGAGCTAAAATGTACAGCGGGAAAAAAAGGATGCGACAATAATGAAAAGCTGGAGTGACGACATGAAGGGTACATCAGTAACCTAATGCATGTTGTCGTTCACAGATAATTTTTGAATACTTAAAATGCAGTGTAAAAGGCTTTCTTGAGCGCTTAGCAAGGGTATGTGCACTCTATATTAGGTGGATAGGGTCACTGGAAAACAAATATCGGCAATTTAAGTGACACCTGATAGTGACATCTGCTTTCGAGTTACCTTTGGTATCTTCTTCGCCGTTAGTCATCAGCTTTTCATCCTCGTAATAATTCTGCAAAGTTTGGCATTTGAGGTTGCCCTGTGGTGGACGAATCACCATATCCGTACAGCAAAGCATAGCAGCTTATTAGGGCGAGCTAAACCGAAAGATTAAAGTGCAACAGTAATGCTAGTTATTTTTGCTCATCTTCATTTAAGAAGGCTAAACGTATGACTTACAGTCACGGTTTGCGCATTAGTTTAGGAAAATGAGAAATAATGAAATAGAATAGAAATGCTGATGTAATCTTTTACAGCTCCTTTCCGATGTTTGGAACTTTGGATAACGAGGCATCAAGCGTTCACCTTATTTTGATTTCCATCCTGTGTGACCGCGTACCCGCGATTCCTCGGTTCGTTGAGACCAAGCAGACTCCTGCGTTGCCGCCTGGCGGCCGCTCTGTAAGCGGAGACGGGAAGTCCACGACCCTTAGAGGGCATTGGCGTCCGCGGGATGGCAAAACTTGGAACCTACGAGCCGATATCTTGCTTCCCACATCATCCCAATCTCTTAAACATCCCAAAGTGCCGCGAGAGCTCAATCCAAACCAGACCAGGCTCCACATCTCTCACCGCTTCCGCTGACACGAAGACCGTTCAGGCTGGGGGCCCGTGCGCCGCGGCAGCCCGCGGCACCGCCGCCCCGCGGAGGATCCGGGCCACTATTTCAGCGGCGGCGCCGCGCGGGCCCGTGCAGAGCCGGGAGCGGTGCGGTTCGGGCGCCGGCCGCGATCCGTCATCGTTTCGCGCCGAGCAGGTGGGGCGCGTCTCAGGCGGCGACGCGGCCCGCGACGCCGCCTGACAAAGGCAGCCGGATGGCGCCCGTGATAGATCGGGACGAGAGGTGCGACGCTCGGCGTGGCTGGGGTGCGGCGGTTCTCTGAGGCCCGCCCGGCCGAAACATTTGGTAGGGCTCAGCCCGGGTGGCAGGATACATTGGGGCTTTGCCCGGCTGGCAGGGTTTGCTAGGGCTCGGCCCTACTTGGGGGGTTCGCTGGGTTCAGCTCGATCTGGAGGACTGGTCGGAGCCCGGCCCAGCTCGGACAGCTCGCTGGAGCTCGATCCTACTTGGAGGGCTCGCTGGATTCAGCTCGACCTGGAGGGCTGGTCCGAGCCCGGCCCGGCTCGGTGGAGCTCGATCCTACTTGGAGGGTTCGCTGGGTTGAGCTCGACCGGAAGGACTGGTCCGAGTCCGGCCCGGCTCGGTGGAGCTCGATCCTACTTGGAGGGTTCGCTGGGTTCAGCTCGACCTGGAGGACTGGTCCGAGCCCGGCCCGGCTCGTACGGCTCGCTGGAGCTCGATCCTACTTGGAGGGTTCGCTGGGTTCAGCTCGACCGGAAGGACTGGTCCGAGACCGGCCCGGCTCGGACAGTTTGCTGGAGCTCGGTCCACCGCGAGGATTTTGTGCGGTTTGGCTCCGCTAGAAGGCTTTGGTGGGCTCGGTCAAACGAGGAGACTGTGGTGGGTCCAGTTCTGTTGAGAGGATTTTCTGAGGTTCGGCTGGGCTCATGCTTACAAAACCATCAAAGCAGACAGATGGGAACACGGGAAAGGCGACACTAAACTGGCTGTGACGACACAGATGAATCAGTTTGTCATGAAACAAGGGTTAACAATAGCCTGACGAAATTGAGTTTTTGAAACTAAGTACACTTCGGGTGTAAATTTTCGGGCACGGCCCATGATACTAAGTCCGTCGCATACAAAGGCAACAAACTGATCAGCCCAAATTACTTAATTCGGTGAGGAAATGACCATCACGTGTTTCCAGACTAATTTATTTATGTGCCTTACATCTGCACTGCGCTGAACAGCCTTAAAGATACACATATAAATGCCTTAAAACAACTATGAACGGAGTGGTCCGGGCGAATAACACACCGCCCAGAAATGTCGATCTGTATCGTATTTAGTGAACTTACATTAGAACGCAAGGAAACCAATGAACAATGATTTGTATTAACCCACCCTGACCACCCCAAAAGCAACGCTATAGTCGCCGATTGCGTGCTGCCTTGGTTGTCAGGAGTACAGGATTTTATTGAAATGTAGGGCCTGGAGCTCCCTCTCCCCAACTGGCAGCTCAGTGCACCCGACGTGACAGACAGTTCTCTCAACCTCAGGTATCGCACTGGTCAAATATCCACATGGTCTCGGCGAAAACAATCCAGTGGCGCGTAGAGGGCCGGTGTGCCCGGAAAGCAAGGTGTGCCGAACGCTGGTGAGTGCCTCAAGCTGGCTGACCCACTGCAGAACACCGAGCTGGTTTTGCAGGACTCCCGCTGGCCGTGTCGAGGCGGGCGGCGATCTCTGTGACCCTTGGTCGTTCGGGGTTCTAACGCGGTCCCATCGGTCCCTTATAGCGGGCAATCAATGGGCGTATGGGACCCATTAATCGCCACGGGGCACTTGGCGTATCAGGGCCTGCTAACACGACCACAGGCCCTGACTAATTCTCAAACTCTCGGGCGTCCCAATGCATATTTTTCGTCTCTGTAGTCCCCTTAGCCAACTTGGGGCTTTTCGATCAGCCTCGCAGTCAGTGGCAGAGTGGGGGAGGCTATAACATGAGTCGCCATGTGCAGAGTCATAGCCTGATCTTCAGGTTGGACGCATTTCTGATAGAAACCCACTGTGAATGTCTGTAATGGAGCCTCATCGTAAGCACCCATGCTGGAAACCCGGTAGTGGGAAATGTCGGGCACCCCTGCGATCGAACTCCATCTCAACCGATTCGTCTCTGGAATCGCACCTGCCCAGCGGTGCTGAAAATCGCTGCCGCCGGCGCCGGCCGCCGCCGTCCGCCACGTGACCCCGCCAGCGGCCGGCGGCGCGCGTCACGTGTCGCTGAAGGAGACATTAAGGCGCGGTCGATGGGCAGCGGCGGCCGCCGCCGCTACCCGTGGCGTAATGGCAATTTCGCATGTGACCCGGCCGGCGCGGCCCGGCCAGCGGAATGCATTTCAGATGATATGCGACGGTGCCGATGGGCCATGGGACGCGCAGTCAGTGGCGCCGGCTGCCGCCCATTCAGCGAGGCTCTCCTGAATATTGGATGACGTTCGGCAGCAAGGTTACGCGTGTAATGCTGCACGTCGAGATCGATGGCCAGTGTCGTGTGCCAGGGCCGCCCGCCGTCCTGCCGCTGCTCTCGAGCTTGGGGCAGCACCTCCGCGGCCGCTTCCTGGCTAGTGTCGGGTGCGGGACACGCGTCGGGCTCCGCGAATCTGCTGATGCCACTCAACCTGATGCCACTCAGCTGCCTGCTGTTTGATGTTAAATGTATGCCACTTGTAACCTTCCGGAGAGCGGGGGTCGCCTCAACGCGGCACCTAGGTCAGGAATGACAGGAATGCTCCACAACGCATACCAGCTAACAGCCTGCCCATAGGGCTGTATATATGCTTGGTTCATGCGACAGCTTGGGAAGACATATCGTATTTTCGACTAGAGAGATGTGGGAGGGAGGGGGGGGGGGAAGAAGGGGTACAAATTCCATACCGAACCGACGGTCCGCCTCTTTAAGATTTTCCTCCCTTCCCCGAGTAAAAATATCGCATGACGTTTATCTTTCGGCAATCGCTCAGCTCTCATTTAATTAAAAAAAACATCGACCTCGTAGGATTCAACCCGCGCTGATGGCACACACTTGTTTCCTATAAAGTGCATCTATTTCATATTTATGTCTGTACCTGCGGGTATAGATAAGCGCATTACACAAAGGGGTACATGGCATATAGATATAGCTGGAAGTCCAGTAACTTAACCTTCGCTGGCTTTCACATGAGTACAAAAACAGTATCTCATGCGAATTCTAGCAAAGCAGCTTGTCTAAAGCTATCTTTATCTTCACACGGTTATGACGTCAGAAGTCTAAAAGAGATCACCGACAATCTTCACAGAAAATAGGCGGTGGCGTTGGCGATCAGCGAAGGGAGATCCGGCGCAGTTACCTTGGAAGACAATTTAACCTATTGAGCAGTACAGAAGCGTCATGTGAGCGCACCACCTCATTGGCTATTCTGTGCTCATCGTCAAGAGAGGAATAACCACTTTAGCAGTCGTACTTGAGGTGATGCAACATGAAATGTTCTAAACGACGGAAGGCAACTGGCTTGCAGTCAGACCTCGCTGTGGGTTGCATGCCCCGAACCCGAACCGCGCCTCACCCAAAAATGGCAATGCAAGTAAGGGAGATGCCATCACGGAAAAATATATAAGAACACCATGAGAGAAGGCCTAATCACACGTAGACATGCTCGCACGTCGAATTCACGCGCACGTATCAACAATGCCACCATGCGGTGCGTTAAAGCACCACGAGTGAGCCACCCCGTCCGTTACAACGGCAGCTCTATCGCAGCAACTCTGGCGGCGACTCTGACGTCATTAAAACGTCCCATGGCGTGATCAAACCATGGCATATTGCGTACCATGTTTACCAGGCAGTAACATTGTGTTATTTAGAGCAGTCCTCTGTACTTAAAAGCAAGCCAGAAGTCTTAAGTGAGATTTTCCATGCATTATGCTTGCCCCAACATCTTAAGTGTGGAACAATGCCTTTCAGCATCATGCACGTTACTGCGGTTGGGTTAGGAGGACTTGTTGAGAGGGTGCCTGCTGCACCATCCTTGAGGCCACTTCCAAGATAGGCTTTTTCAGTTAATCCGATAAGCTCGCTCGTGCTCTTTTGCCGGACGGGACTGCGGAGGGTTTTTCTTGGCGTATACACGGTGTTACAACCCCACCGCACCCAAGCCGGGTCAAATTTACACGCATGTACCAACCATGCCATCTGGCGGTGCGCAGAAGTACCACGAAGCAGCCTGGTAATCTGGGGCCAGCTGGCAGCTTCGATACCAGTTTGGCGAGGCGGTGCGCCCGCTTCGGGACTCGTACCCACGGCCCCTGGACCACCAGCGCTGCATCGTGCGCACAGACCATTAAGGTCGCAAATGTGTGCCAACTTTAAGTTGTAAATTCATATCATATGATGTCTTCCAGTCCAGAATAGAAGCACCGTGGTTTTTGGGAGCTGACAAGTAAGATCTTATCGCTTGCGAAATGGCTGTCAGTTTTATATTTGTCATGAAGGTGCAGCTGATAAACCAGACTTCTTCCTTTGTCCCATGGGCCCATTTTTTCGCAGACAAACTCTACCCACTGAGACAGCAGCTTGAGGCACTGCAGCTAAATGTATCGTGCGCCCCAGTGAAAAACACTCGCAAGTTCAAATATGGGTGATAAATATCATCGGCTGACTGGATTCATAGAGACGCATGGCACGCAGCAACAGCTCATTTGGGCATGATACCATTGCGCTGATATCGGCAAGTTACGTTGCTATCAAGTTACAAGCGGCGCTAAAAACATTATCGCCGAGCACGACATCCACATACCGTCAACTGCTGCCCGCTTACCTGACATACAAGAGCGTCAACAGCGCGCCGGCCGTTGCTAGGCGTTGCTATATAAGCAACCACGACTTACAAACAACCTCACTCACTTTGCCTCCCGGCTAAGTAAGGAAAGGGCTTCAGCTGTGACGTCACAGGCAAGTCAGGTACGCACGCCATGGTCGAATGTCTGAATGGAATGGAAGGCTTCTTAGCCCAAAAAGCAGCGCCCAGGAATCACGTAACGCATGCTTGGCCACTTTTCGATCCGCATCCCCTTCCCCACACTCCTGGTTACGCACTGGTTAAGCTGGCGAAACCGCCTCCTCTGGGTTGCACTGTGCTAAGCGCAACGTCCCCAAAAAGTAATGAGATTTTAACATGATTTTCAACCACACCTGAGCGTACCGTTGCCCTCTCAAAACCTTTCCTACCTTCCTTGTAACGCTTTTGTTACGCTTTATCAACCCCCTCCCCTTTTCTCACCCCCCTCCACTCCCCTTCCCCGCGTACCGTAATACGTGGTCGACCCTCCCTATCTCGACATGTAACCGCAAAGAAAGCTGTGTGGCCTCTCGGAGCGCTAGCTTTGACCTCGTGAGCGTCGATGCTGGTGCCTACAGCCAGTGGATTCACCCGTGCACCTCACTCCGACATGCATGGTGACCGACCCGCGACCTCACCGACACGCCCCCAGCAACCGGCCAGCAGCCCGAGCTTCTGACGACGGGGGCAGGGCTCGGCAACTTGCCCTGACGGCCGGCCGAGGCTCCGGGGCGTGTAAGTGCCGTGCGTGCGTGCGCGCCGCGGGCCGCCAGCCACAGCGAGTCATGCCGCCACCATCGACCGCACCATCATTACACTGATAGCATTCGCCGTCGCTTGCCAGCTTTGCAAAAGACAGCCACTGCTGATCGCGAATGACATGACAATGCATGGCAATCATAGGAGGGCTGCTTGTTGACTGTTCGTTGTATAACCTGGGGCATCGGGCGAGTCGATTTTCGCGGGGAACACCCAACCCAAACAGGTTCGCACGTGCTGTTGGCGCAATGCTCATGTGCCCACAAGCCTCTGTTCAGCGGACCTATTTCAGCTGTTCCTGATTTGGGAGCAGAACCGCGAGGAATCGGCGAGCACCAGCGCTATTTGTGAGGAGAGGGCGAGTGGGCGCACTTGGCCAACAAAGCAGCCGGGCGTTTCAATCTCGCCTCACTCTCGAACGGAAACAGCACCTGAGATTCAAAATGGGGCTATCCGGATCTGACCAGCGTTAACTAAGACCTCCGGTGCCGGTGGCGTGGAAAATTACGATGCAAGTGACCGCGGCAGTTGCATGCTTTGTAAAATACTTGAAAGCTTGAACCCGAACCAGCTAGGCTTCCATGTGGATTGTCCGCACCTGAAAGCGATTTACGAAACTTGCAAGAGAGTGGCATTACATAACTTCGGCCCACTCCATGACGGCATTATATAACAAATCAAATCATGCACACGGATATGCCCTAAGCACACAGTTGCAGCGATGTGGCCGGATGCGGGACAGTTGTGGTAGCCGGAACAGATTCACAGAACACACACGTGGTCAGGTATGACACGCTCCGCCCACCACGACCTATCACGCGGTCCCAGCGCGCCGGCCAGGAGCGTCAGGCGGAAGGTCCGTCTGCTCTATCGACCAGCGCGTCTTCGGCGTATGCGGGGGAGCGGACCGGCCAGATCCGGCCACGCACCGGGCGACCCCGCGTTCCGTGAACAGCCCGGGTCCGGCCTGGCCTGGAGCCGCCGCGTCACCGGCGTCTTCCGGAGCGGCCGGCTCTGAGTGGTCGGGGACCGCAGTGTCGAGCCCCGGCTTCTAACAGCTGCAGACGGAGGCGTGACGCGGCCGTCGCCGTTAACATCCTTGAAGCATGACATCTTCGCACGCTGCCACGGCCAAGTCCTGGGGCGCTCCAACAGAATGCAATTACTTAGTGGCGCACCTGTTATGTCCATTAGTTAAGTAGAGCGATTCCTCCAAGGACTGTCCGGACGGTCACCTCCGGAACTGTGTGGACGGAAGTTGCCAGCCCGCATTTCGCGCCGGTGAGTCTGTATCTCGAAATGCTGTCATCTGTATGCCGACAGGCTTCAGTCGCTCTCGGTGACACGGCCAGGGCCTGGGGCGACACCAATCCTGGCAAAGCGTCAGGTGGGCTGACATCGAGTTCGGCAGCTGTGTTTGCGATGGGACGCTCAGCAGGGCGGCTTTCGCTGGGCGTCACTAGGCAGTGATTCAACCGTGGAAAATGGACGATTGAGAACGGAGGGGCGCGGGATGGGTGTGCGCAGCTCTTGTGAGCCGGCGGAATGTTGGCTTGTAAAATGACCATGCGACTTGTGTCCTGATACTTTGCCTTACAAAGCCTCGTTTTGATCACCCCTCAGCAGAGGGTGCTGGAACGCCTGAGCATAGCGCATCTCCTCAGGCAATGAACCTCGGTGACACCCCTGTTGAGAATCAACTCAAAGGGAGCATGCCACCTTCTTGTACTTTTCACTTATTGCTAGATCAGACGCGCACAATTGACCGGCAATACCAGTTTCTCTAAATTCTTCTGAATAGCTCAGAAATTCGGTTGGAAGTAGCCGTTCCTGCGATATATCATTGGATTCCCCTTTCACCGGCGTAAAAGTGATGCATTTCATTTGCCTTGCTTTTTCCAACATGTTTGTTGAGCAATGTTTGCGACACACTTATTTGTCAAACCGTTTGTGTATGACATACTTTGAAAGCTTGAAACACTCTTTGCACAAAAAAGATAAGCGAATATGAAGCTATTATCCCGCAAATTCGGCGAAACGTCATACTATGGCTTTGGCTTCTCTCCTATGGCGTTTAGGACATTGGTTTTTTCGGGGTGCACTTTGGCTTTGAGAATGGATGCATCACATAGTCCATAGTAACGCATCGGTTCGAGTTGAACCAATGCGCTTCTCGGCAATAGTCCCTTGTTGCCCGCTGGGCCAATCGTAAGCTCTGTTTGATAAGCACAGGTGCAGGTGCCGCACGACGGTTGTCATGACGACGGCAGTCGCGACAAGTGCAGGGAACGAGCGTGGTGCTGTGGCAAAACGTTTTCAGGGTGATTTGGACTCAAATACAATTATAACTGGTATTCTCATTATGCTTTCACAGCGCTGCAGTGGCACTGCCCAGTGCCATTATGGGACGTGACTGCTCCTGTGGTTTCACAAGAGTGTTCTTTTAATATGCCCCAAAGGTGGGACACTAAGTGGGTGCACCGTTATGATCTAAAAACTTGTCAAGTGTAATTATGATGCATTCAAAGTGCTTGAAATCCCCATTAGTTTCTTGTCATTTGGTTGTTGGATCACGAAGTTCTTCGGATGAATTTTTGTTATTTGGCCGTTTCGACGTCAACTGACAATAGTACCGCGTTCGTCTGACACCGTGTTATCTAATTCGTTTGCGGCAATGTGTTGAGGGATCTAGGACTCTCAAAAGGTCGCCCCGATCGGAATGAGATACTTCCCTGCCTGTCCGGGTTACATATCCTCCCCCTCCCACAACAGCGTCGTCAGCAACCAATTTGGCGCGGCGGTCAAAGCCAAAGCTTGCGTAAAGCCGATCGTCAGAGGGGCTTCGTGATAGGTATTTTTTATATATTTTCAGCTGATAGATATTTTTCAGTGATAGAAAGATGGATGGAAATATTTTCTGGAGGCCTTATTTTCCACAGCCTGAAGTACATGTTTGTGGACATTTCCCCGAAAAGAGCACGATGAAAAATCAGGGCGACTGAAAAATAAAACACAAACAGAATCAAAAATGGTTTAAACAGGATGGAAGCCTTTCACGCAGTGCATGCTTTTTCTGTACCTGTTATGGACATTATATCTTGGAATGTGCGCCACTCGATGTGGATATTTTGATTCAGGGACGTTTTTAATGGCGCGGGGTGCCAGGGAAAACATCAGACAAGAATGTTTGCCATGTAATGTTACACTTCTCCTGGAATTAAATCACAAGTATTCAATTGACGGTGCACTGCTGAAACACTGTTCGACTGCATAGTAAAATGAACTATTGAAAAGCTGCATCTTTTTGGAACTGTCGGCATGAACCGTCATAGCTCCACACAACGTCCAAAATGAATAGCTTGTCACATTCGCTAAATTCCGTGGGGGAATATGGGGTTGAAAAGGACAGTGAATGGTGAAATACGGATATGGGCCGTAACCGTGCTAAGCTGATTGTCGGAGCAAAAAGCAAGCGATGTTTCCCGATGGCACTCATTCAGAAGCTCCAGCTCAGTGTCACCTGGTACTCTGGTTACTTTGGAAAGCTTCAGCCTGCCTTATAACAAAACATGCCGTGTTCGGATGCGCTGTGACCGAAACCGGTGTCGAACGGTCAGGAATTTACGCCTTGAATCATCGCAAAGTCCAACAGACGAAGACTCGTAAATTTTAAATCGGCCGTTGAAGCCAAGCATTGGTTTCCGCTTGCTTCGCCATGAAAAACGGCGGTACCGTTAATGATGGCAGCGCCACCCTCAGCGTCGTAAGATTGACTGAATGTACTGGTGCTGATAAATGTAGCTCGTTTGATATTTACGATCCATTCATCGCTCATGGATATATCGGATGCATCGCTACTACAAAGCTTTTTGCACGTTTTGGAGATAGAATGCATAAATTTTCGTTACTCATGCGTGAATCGGAATTTTCTGAAAATGCACACGTTCACTTCAGGCAAACTGTTGCTATCATTTGTATAAAGCACCCGACGGTGGGTCACATCACACAAAAACAAAAAAGAAACCGCAGTGCATGACCAGCGGCTTGCGGTTTCGACGGACTGGCCTTTGCACAACATGTTTTCCCGTAATATGAGAGAAGTATCTCCCGCTAAATTACAAACATCCTCTCTCGTATGCGCCGTCCATAGGAACGGCATGAAAGTACACTGTAAATCACCACATGAGTTGAGCCCGTGATGTCGGAGCATTTTGCAGTCTCCGATGCAGCCCTATGTGCCGTGCATTTGGTAACACAGATATATGTGCGGATAACGGACGCGCCCCACGAGGCAGTTGTTGAGACTTAGATATAGAGAAGCCTCTCGTTCACGGCTTTAGCAGAAATAGGTCCACTGATGTTCGCGCGCAGGTTTGCTGATGATGTTGTTTGAGCATTGGCTGGCTTGGACCATGGCAATGTTTGACCGCTTTTCTATCAAAAAATAGACGAAATTGCTGTATTTTATATCTTCGGTGACGGTGGCCAAGATCCTGGGGAAAGCGCTAACCTTTCGGTGGCGCTCTACGGGGAACCTAGCTACACATCTCAGCTGTGTCCATGGCCCGACATCTCTCGGTTTAGTCCGCAGCGTGTCACATTCGAGGCAGGCTCTGAAAGACGCTATCTTCACCGCTTTCCGGTCGAATGCCGGTATCCCTATGGTTCGAATATTGCGGGTCTCCATAAACTTGTTGTATTGCATAAACGATATACTCACACATGACATGCAAGTTGTTCCGCGTCTTTGCCTTCTCTGATCGCTGGGATCTTTCATTAATCTTGAAAACGCCTCGAGCCAGATGCGCACACGGCTTGTTTCGGTTGTGGATGACAGCCTGTGCACACGAAACCATCTATGTGCCATTACGATTACCCTTTCTGTCTCCAAACAGTGCCAGCTTCGTGTCGCAGCGAGCCAAGACCTGGAGTCGCTGATGACCGGGGCCAGGGTGCAATGGTGGTGGTATCACGGTGTCGTAGGATGATTTTCTTCATCAACAAGCAAGCAAATATCCTAAAAGTACTACCACCTGCCCTAAAGATGCGCTTCTTGCTGGTGGCATTCACATGAGAGCACAATCAGTGGTCGCGAAGACATACAGCGGCCAAAAACATGACTAGCCTGGTCGGGAGCGTTACAAAAGATGTAGCTGGTTGACGTTGGGACACGCCCGAGCTGTAGCCTCGTTCGTAATTAAACACGATGTCGCCCGATTCTTGCCAACAGGTGTGTCCAGCCAAACTTACAGAGTGAAGCTCACATGGCGCACCAGCTCGCTTAGCTGCTGTGGGTCCGAGGAGCGTGTGTGTCAGCGGCAGACTGGCGTGTGGCCAGCGATCCCGCGTCACAAGCGGAGTCGCCACCCTCGGGCTGCAGCGAGCCCGCGTCAGAGGCGGAGCCGCCAACCTCTGGCTGCGGCGAGCCCACATCACAGGCGGAGCCGCCCCCTCGGGCTGCGGCGAGCCCGCATCAGACGCGGAGCCGCCGCCCTCAGGCTGCGGTGAGCCCACATCAGAGGCGGAGCCGCCACCCTCGGGCTGCGGCGAGCCCGCATCAGACGCGGAGCCACCACCCTCGGGCTACGGCGAGCTCGCGTCAGACGCGGAGCCGCCACCCTCGGGCTACGGCGAGCCCACATCAGAGGCGGAGCCGCCGCCCTCAGGCTGCGGTGAGCCCACATCACAGGCGGAGCCGCCCCCTCGGGCTGCAGCGAGCCCACATCAGACGCGGAGCCGCCGCCCTCAGGCTGCGGTGAGCCCACATCACAGGCGGAGCCGCCCCCTCGGGCTGCGGCGAGCCCGCATCAGACGCGGAGCCGCCACCCTCGGGCTGCAGCGAGCTCGCGTCAGACGCGGAGCCACCATCCTCGGGCTGCGGCGAGTCCGCATCAGAAGTGGAGCCGCCCCCTTGGGCTGTGGCGAGTTCGCGTCACAAGCGGAGTCGCCACCCTCCGCCTCGGGCTGCGGTGAACCCGCATCAGAAGTGGAGCCGCCACCCTCGGGCTGCGAGAGACCCACCAGCGGCCAGCCTGCTGACCTTATGTCGGAAATGGCACCTGGTCGGTTGTCGACCGGACATCTACGCATTCTGCTTATTACTGGTCAGGGCACCTGGATAACTTTCCCGCACCGACACGCTAACTCATCCTCGTCCCTCCGGAATACTACTGCTTCGCCGAACACCAGGTTGAAAGGGCACCTCCTCGTCTCGAACGATGGACGTTGCTGTGTTTGTTTTGAGTCATCTTCAACATTTACTATCATGGCCTAATTATGTTGGTATAACTGAGTGCAGATCTCATGAAACTAATCAGGCTTACACCACTAATGTTCATATTCAGCAGGAAGGCACTGCAAATGAAGTGTCTCCTGGTGCAAGAAAGCGTTAAACAGGCTCCTCGCTATCGTAATCAAGCAGACCAAAATATAGCTCATTCCAGACTGGGACTGTAGAAAAAGACATACTGTCTTAAGTCCTCGTTAAGCGAAGCCAGCAAACGCTCAGATAATGAGTTCCAGCATTTAGAAACGTCCGAGGTCCGGCATCCGACGCACAGCTGCGTCACAAAAAGCCCTTTTGGGATAGCTGTTTAGAATAAAAAGAGTTTAAAAGGAGTGTTTGCACATTTGCATAGCGTGTTGAACTGAAATAGCCATCTTGAAGATTATCGCGTGCAGTTTGCAGCCCTGCCCTTCTTAAGGCCTCAGGCCACCTGCACATTCTCGGGGGCATGTAGCTAAGAAACTAGAGGGTTTTAGGTGCATTTTTAGGTACAATAATCCGCACGTCTTTGCAGCGTGTAGCTCAGACAAAAAATATTCCACACTGATTGAGATGGCCGTGATTGGGATATCACAAGACTCATGACGCTGTCCAGAGGCCCTATGCTGCTTTGGGGAACATATACCTCTGTATGCTATAGCCAGGGGTCCCATATGTTAACCTGCCGGGATATTCGCGGTTGCTCAGGGGCCCCTCACGTTGTTCTCGGTTAAACTACCGACACACTTGCGATATGCTCATGGGCCCTCCACATTGGTCTAGGGCCACTCAGGTTTGTTGCTTAGAGCTCTACGCTTTTGTCGGGGCCACATCTGTTAACCTGCTTGTGCGCACTCGGTCGTTCGGCTGCTCCAAGTTGCGTATTGAGTGCTTCCTTTTTTAATTGAGGGCCTTATACACTTGTCGGGGCCCATCTATTAACCTGCTCGGCCGCATTGGATTGTTTTGGGGCCCTGCACATTGGGTATTTGAATGTACGGGCCCACCGCTTTTGTAGGCCATCTGTTAACCCGCTCGGGTACACTTGATCTTTCGAGGGCCCTCCACACTGGGTCTTGGGTCTTTCATAGTTGAATGGAGGGCCTTACACTTTTGTCGCGGGCCTATCTGATAACCTGCTCGGGCACATTCGATCGTTCAAGGAGCCCTCTACATTGGGTTTGGGTACCTCCTCTTTGAATGGAGGACATACACTGATGACGGAGGCCTATCTGATAATCTGATAACCTGTTTGGGCACATTCAATCGTTGGGGGATCCTCTACATTGTGTCGTGGGTATTTCTTACTCGAATGGAGGGTCCTATGCTCTTGTGGGGGCCCGTCTGATGACCTGCTCGGGCACACTTGGTCGTCTGAAGGCCTTCCATGCGGCGTCTTGGGTCCTTCTTCTTTGAACTTATGTTCTTGTAATTATTGTCTGGGCTTTTGGCAGGGCCCCATCCATTACGCTGCTCAGGCCGGTGGCGGATACAGAGGGGGTGAAAGGCACAGGACCATGCCCCTTGTGCCCCGAGGGGACCCATAGATCCCAAAGGGGTCTACAACCCGCCGAACGGACGCAGTTTTCTTACACCGAACACAACAAAATTTGACATCTTTGGGCTACAGGCGACCAGAAACAGTTGCAAGCAAAAGTGAACAGCCGGCGAGCAGACAATGTTGATTTTTTTGCTGATTGAGGCGTCGATTAGGATATATTTTTGAGCTCATTACGCTGTCCAGAGACCTTACGCTGTTGCTCGGACCCTATATGTCCACTTGCTGGGTTAGTCGGATCGCTAAGGGTCCTGCCACGTTGCCCTAGATACAATTTGTATTTTCTCTTAGATTCTTGTTGAAATTGACCAGATTCTCGTTGTTTAATTGAGTATGGTGTGTATGGTCATCGAAACCTTTTATTGGTTGATAGGTAGGGTGTTGGTGTATATTTTCCCAGTTTATTGATGCCCAGTTTTCGTGTGCACCATAGGTGGGAATAACCGGTGGGTCCTTTCAATGCGGTAGTTTTTGGTTCACTGTGTTGTTGTCGAAGATATGTCGCATGCATGACAGTAACTTAGTCATTTTTGGCGGAACTAAAGGAAATTTGTTTTTAATTTTTTGCTGAATGGTTTTCGGATAATTTTTCTTACGCACATATTTGGCGGGTCCCGCCGGTTTAAAGTCTTTACGTACATAAGTCATAAATCATTTGGTTCATACACATGGCAAGCCTTGCATGCTTGTCCAACATTCGTATGCAGGTTAGGTGCTGTATTTATGTAGATGAAGGCAAAATGCCCTAGTAGCCCAAGCGCTGTTTAATAACCCATGTAGGAGTAGTCGTGTTGTATTTTCCGCGGCTGAGTCATGTCATATTAATCGTAAGCAATTCTTCTGCCGCGTGAGTTAATAAAGGACTCCAGGGAGCACCTGAAAGCGGGGTCATAAATAGCATGTGTGCAAACAAATTGTCTTGTGTTCGTGATGGCTCACAAGGCGTTCATGGTTTTCCCGGGCAGTGTATGAGGTGCTACTTCTATAGCAGCAGCCATGATAAACAGACCACGGGGTAATGGGTACACACGTACCTGCAAAGCCATTTGCCGGTGGACCAGAGTTGCTGCAGGTGGAAAGGTCACAGCGCGCCGTTTCCTTCATCCTCCTGGTGACTATTATTACCTGATCGCCGCCTCGTGCCACAGCCGCTGACAACATTCACCTGCGTCGGTCATCACTTATAAATGGTGGCCGCGTATGGCGAAATGGAGAGCGCTGAGCTTGGAATCCAAGGCCGCGTGACATTCCTGCCAACTGCTGTGGGTGTTTCATCATCCATTGCTGCTTAATTCTGTTATGTTCCGGGGTTGAGTGGCACCAGCTATGAAACGTATGTAGTCAAGTTAAGTAGAGCGTCGTCAGAGACAGCATAGCTTATAATGATCTACAAAATCGCACGTGCCGATAAATAGCTGACCCGTTGAAGCTTGCTCTACATAGAGTTGTATGGTCCTGGCCCTCAGGACAGACCTGGCGTTTGCACAGAACTGCCTGGAAGCGAGCTCCTCACATACACGATTGCAAGGAAATGACGGCTTTCTGAATGCAAGCCGCTCGCATTCTAACTTGGCCTGGGGTGTAAGGAGCTCGCGTAGCAACACCCGTCACCCGCACGCCAGTCACAGCCTGGAGTGTGAGGAGCTCGCGTAGCAACACCCGTCACCCGCACGCCAGTCACAGCCTGGAGTGTGAGGAGCTCGCGTAGCAACACCCGTCACCCGCACGCCAGTCACAGCCTGGAGTGTGAGGAGCTCGCGTAGCAACGCCCGTCACCCGCACGCCAGTCACAGCCTGGGGTGTGAGGAGCTCGCGTAGCAACACCCGTCACCCGCACGCCAGTCACAGCCTGGGGTGTGAGGAGCTCGCGTAGCAACACCCGTCACCCGCACGCCAGTCACAGCCTGCGGGCCGACGTCCCTTGCCAGCCAATCGCTTGCCTTGCCAGTCACGGCCCGGTGGAAACTTCGCAGCCGCTAGAAGACAGGAGGCTGAAATCTGAAAATGCCACCGAGTCAGCCTGAAAGCCACGCATTTGTGAGCTCCAACCAAGGGACGCGCACCAAACGTTTATGGCTGCCATTCTTTGCTGATCTTAGTTTCGTTCCGCGTGGTTGTGTGCTACGCCCTTCCTTTTTCGCTCCAGCAGGCACAAATTCGTTCGTCAAATGGCATGATATCTTAAACTGAACTCGTCTACATCACGTGCGTGGTTTACTTATCAAAATCGTAACCACATTATGTGCTGTGCTTTCACAATGCGTCACTCTCAAGAAAATGGTACCTTGTTCTGACTATTAGTACTCTTTTTGTTCCCGTTATCTGATGTCAGAATCGAGCAATGCCAAAACGTGGTCCAAACCGATCCCGATTGGAACGCTGACACAGCGACCGACGAATGGCTGACGTCAGGTGTCAACGTAAAGTGCTTCCCTTTCGCAGTCTGTGGCGCATTTGACGCACTTCATGATGTCAGTCACCCGACGAAGAATTAATATGTGAAATATGTAGCGGCTCTTAAGCATACGCTGTGCCTTTTTGACACCGCCACATCTTCCAAGTTTGTGAAGGCTGGACACATTGTCTCAGATAACTCCATCCATGCAAAAGCTTTCTTGAACATTGTGATTTCTCATGCTAAAAATAGCTGTTTTTCAGTAAAGGAGGAAGTAAGGGCTTAACGAAGATAGCAGAAGATTGTCTGAAATAATTTAAAGATGCCCAATACCTCTCAGGAACAGGAATTATGAAATCTGAATGCATCAGGAGAATTTCAAAGCCCATTGGCATAGGTGTTTCGCATCATCTTTGAAGGGGCTGTACCACCCTTGGGAAATATTTTAAAAAAGCATGCTCCAGTGAGATTTCGGGACCAGCTGCGTCTAATAATAGCATCGTGTAGTGCCACTTCAGCACCATCAGCGCATCATAACTTTAGCATGCTGTGTAACAGCACTACGCTTCTTACCTGCAGTTGTGACCGCCATTGCCACGACAAGCGCCGTCGGCATGACAACGGCAAAATCCGCTTGTGGGGGGGGGGGGGGGCGCTGTCAGCTGTTACTGAATGCGGTCAGTACAAATGAACGTTTTTGGTTAGCACAGCGAGTGGCAAGAGCCTATTACCGATAAGCGCATTGGTTGAAGTTTGAACCATTGCGTCACAATAGGCTATGTGATACTCCCATTCCAAGAGCCAAAGTGCGCATCGAAAAGAGCCACTGTAGTAAACGTCATAGGAGAGAAAGCAAAGCCATAGTTTGCATACGTTAGCAATACGTTAGCATAGTTAACGTTTTGTTAAATTCGCGGGATAATAGCTTCATCTGCACCTTTTTTTGTTATGCGGAGTGTTTCAAGCTTTCGCAGCATTTATTACACAAACATGTTGGCAAGTTAGTGTGCTGCAAATATTACAAAACACACAAGTTGGAAAAGATAAGGCAAATGAGATGTATTGCTGCCAAGATAGTGAGCGAGAAGTCCAATGAGATTTCTCCGGCGGGAACGGCTACTTTAAATCGAAATTCCGACCCTTTAAGAATTTCGAGAAAACTGATATCACTGATTAAATCCTACGCGTCCGATCCCACAATAGTGAAGAGTACCAAAAATGTGGTATACTCCCTTACCTTCTAGTACCTTCTGGTGCACTGAAGTTTGGCTATTTAAAGCACAAGAATTAACGATGCCAATAAAACGGGCGCCCCAGGTTAGACAATGTATACACAAACTAGAATGTTCCGTGATGCAATCGCTTAGCTGCACCATTTCCCAGGAGTTCGACAAAACTGCCGTTACTGAAGAGCATGCGACAGTGGGGGAGAGGGGGGGGGGGGGACCGGGTAGCGCATTGTCCAGCAATGAATAAAGCCCAAGGAACTCTTTTTCAAACAGGCTCGAGCTTAGGCTGAATGACGAATAATAATGTGTCTTAGGATTACGCCTATCCGAAGAAAAAAGATGGCACTGCTGATTTCGGATGATCATCCTAGCAATGTTGGTGGTCCTCGAGCGTCGCAAAACTGAACGGAACATTTGGACTCATCACATCTCTAGTGTTTTTTACAAAACATGTCTGGTGTCCTGACACACCCGACTTTTCTTATGTGCCACCCAAGCTCTCAATTGAGTACGCCGTTAACCAACGGTAGCAAACGGAACGTCGTTCATCACGGTCGTCGACTGACTCGGCGATTCAGCCCCGTCCCAATGCCTAGCACCTGAGAGCTGGCATTTCCCTCAGAGCCGCTGAACCTGACGTCGGCGATCCAGTCCCATTCCAACGCCCAGCGCCTAGGAGCTGGCATCTGCCTCAAAGCCGCCGAACCTGGTGTCGGCGATCCAGTCCCATCCCAGTGCCCAGCGCCTAGGAGCTGGCATCTGCCTCAGAGCCACCGAACCTAGCGGCAGGCAAGCTCAGCACGCCGGCAAATAAGTCACTCAAGACCAATGTAGGAAATGGGTAAAAAAATACAGAGCATCTGGCCTTGGTTTCCATTATGAGAATGTAAAAGTTGCATGACTGGAAGTGGCCTGGGGCTTATGGATTTGAACGATGTTTCTGTTCGCGAACACGCATGCCATGCCTTCTGCAGCATGGTTCATTCTTCTAACTATGAGGTCATAATTTTGAACGACCATCTATATTTTGCCAGCTCTCTTCGTCAGTGATCCTGTTGCTGCGAACGAGACCGCAGCCCGAGCGAACCGCACTTTGCCAGGCGTGAAGTACGCAGCTCGATCGTCGGACCGGGCCGTCACAGCTTCTGGAAACTAACACATTTTGCAACCGCCGACCGCAGCTTTATACAATCTTCACTGCCAAGAGGCGCAAGTCTTTCAAGTTGTGCTAAACGTCTTTCAGCGCTCACATGCAAACTTTGAATCAGACAAAACTATCCTGTAAATCACAATACTGCGAAAACAGCCCTCGCCATTTGATGAGCGTAGGAAGCGAGCAGTTTTGCAGGTTGTGGACGCCTCAAGACAGCCGGTGGGAATGGTGCCGATGTAAACTGGCGCCGCCGGGGCACGAAACCAAACCCGTCTGACGGACGGGGGCATGGACAGCCATGCTGGCACGGACATGCGGGCCAACGCGGGCAGCGGGTCTCGCGCGTTTGTGCTGAAACTGAGGGTCTGCCCATTTGGGGCGTTTTTATCGATTGCTGTCAGATATCGGCAAACATTGCCATAAAAACATGAAAATCAGTGCACGGTGCGGTCGAATGCGTTGTGCGCGAATCGTTATGTGCTTCTGAAGTCCTGGCCCCACATGATTTTTTCATGATTTGAACAGGATTTTTGATGAATTTGCGTTTCTTACCATCGAGGTAATTTATAAGTTCCATATGATTATGTTCCGTCCACATAACAACGCTCCATGTGATTACCTAGATTACCCCATGCTACACCGAAGATTTCCCGAGCTGGAAAGATGGGAAAGCGTGTTGAAAAGTGATAGTGCCCTCAGAAAAAACGAGTTCTAAAAAACGCGTATTGGAAAAGACGACATGAGCAAAGCATCGTGAGAAAAGCAAAAGTTTAGAAATAAAAATATCATGAACAGGTGATAATAATTTCAAATATTTGGACGTCATTTCGTTTTTGCATGATAAGCTATGCGCTAGCCATTGCTATATCTGTTTGGTTTTGTTGCGATGGGGCCGTGTGCATTTTCATTGATAAAGTTTTCTATGTTGTATGTTGTTGCATCATAGGAGAATCACGGTTTTGTCCGCCAAAGTTGCGCGTTTGGTGGCTTAGCAAACAGCAACGGGTTGTTGTGGACGTTGAAGTGGGGCAGGGGGACTCAATTTCAAGATCATGAACTTGAGCAGGGTATGTGTTTTGGTCTCTTGCATGTGTGCTATTTGTACAAAAAGGGATATGCACTGCCAGGCCTCACACTTTAGTTTTCACATACAGTACTCTTCCCTTAACTAACAGGGTTTACACGAAGCAAGGCAATGCTAGACAAGATCATACTTTTACAAGGAAACTTTTTTTCTAAAAAGGCCTTGTGTATCTGCAGAGATAACAATGAAGGTTGGGCGTAGATGCAAGTGTGCGTTGTGTTAAGTGGGTTGGGTGATGGTGAGTGAACAAATGATTATGCTGAGTAAATGAATGAACCTACCCTCAGTTAGTGCTAGTGCTAGGCGAAGCCATACAAATCTGAGATAGTTCCCTGGGCAATAAACCGATTGAATTTATCATCAAACCTTATTTCATTGAACTTGAGTCAGGTATGAAGGTCAGAATAAGGTCAAAACTAACCTGCTGCTTTACTCAAGAGCTTGGTTTCATGGGGTAGTTTCTGGGGCTCATTTCTAATCTTTGAATGCCAGCGACCGCAATAGACGTGTTCCATGCACTTTTCAGGGGTCAGATTAGGTCACTAACCAAAAATGACCCAGGTCAAGATTTTGTTCTAGGACCATACTGCCTAGCGTAATCCCCGACGCTTGTAAGAATGACAAAATAGGAACAATTTCGTAGGTATTTGTCGCATTGACCTTATAAAAGTAAAACAAGTCACCGACGTCATTGACCTTTTGCTTAGAACGGCTATCTAACTTTACGACATGCCTCTGATCGGCCGCTCAGTTAGCGTCATCGAATATTGCAAGCAAAACGACGAAAGCATGCGCTGCGCACTGCTTATCGACTAGCAGCAGCCTATCCATTGTTCATTTATTCCTTTGTTACAGTGGAGAAGGCGAGTCGCTGTGACGATTAAATACTTTACAACAATGTTTTGGCCGGAAAATGTAAAAGAAGCTGTGCACATGGAGAGGCGAGCAGGTATGGCACGAGAGCGAATAAAAATACTTCGTAATTGTTATGGGAGGTCTCTGCTACAAGATTGTACCAGCACGAACTATCTAAACAAGCTACGTTTTAAAATATCTGCAGGAACCGAAAAGAAATGGTGTTGACAATACTAACAGCAAACAAAGAGGAACCTTCCTGGAGGCCGAAACAGCTTTTTAAAATTTCCTGGACCGCATACATAAGAAATCTCCGGCTGCAGTGTTAGTCTGAAGTCAAAACGTCCGAAAGTTTAACACACGCTGCTCCCAACTAAGCAGCGCGTACGCTATCTATGTTTGTAAAGATGACTTGTTGCAAGTTTTTCGTTTCGCCGTGGTTTTGCACTGCACCGGCTCGATCGCTTGCCTATACAAGGCGTCGGATGCATAGCCAGCATAGGCTTAATTAGCGATTGTGTGAGGCTCTAATTAACGCTGTTCCTATTCGAGCACGAAGTCACCTTTTCAAACAAATATGCAGGATCCGGCAGTTTTGTAATAACCTCCACCAGCGCACGCTTGGAGACAAGGGAGGGGAATGATTGCGGTCCCATACCCACCAAAGTTGTTCGGAAGCTGCGATGTGCATTTCATGTTGTACATTCAATGCTGCAGTCCATAATTTGCAGTTTGTAAGGGCTACACTGCACATTGAGTTCACCATCATAATTTTACGCTCGTGTATCGCAGTCACCGCAGACGTCATCTGCCAGCTACTCAAAACACATTCACAGTCAAGACTGAATCAGTCGGAAAATTTTACGAATCATGGTAAACGTACGCGCAAATAACATTAATATATTTTTACAGTTATGTAACACTACTCATGGTGAGATATGAAATTGTCGGTACGTCGATCAGCGAAGCGAAAGTGCAATAAGCAGCTTTGCAAGTGCTTGAAAGTCCAATTTGCGCGAATTTCCACAGGCATCTGAAATTGTTAATTCACGCTTTGGTATCAGCTACGTGGTGGCGGTTGATGACCGTCATGCATGTTGTCATCTTGGTCGCCCCACGCGTGCGCAAGGCGTACTACTGATGCTAGACACAACCGAGTCTTTTCGGTAGAAATTTGCAGCGTTTTGGATCCCAGCACCCTTTTGTGCGTGCTTTAACAAACGCACTTGGTTCTTGAACAAACAATGATTACTTGCTAACGTTAGTGTGATAACCTGTGTTTACATGTCATATGGCTGCGGATGTTTGCGATTCAAACCTGTGCTAAATGAACTGTTTCTAGACTATCCACGTCTATTTTTCTTTTGTGCTATTTTCGAGGAGGAATAGTAGTATAATGATGAAAGGAAATGTGAAAAACACGCTGGAATGGCCATGTCTTGGATGAAATGTAAAATTGGCGTCCCTTGACCTAAAGCGTCTCACACTTTGTAACGTAATGACCGATTATTCGTGCTTTCACTATAATTGAGGTATAACGCATAACCGAAGTTTCATCAGCTCTAGCTTTGGATGTGATATAATCCATGATGGTGTTCACATCAGCTCTTGTTCCGGGTGCAGTGTCATTCATAGCATGGCTTAGTTTACCAAAGGGAGTCAAGGGTTTAGCCGTAGAAAATATTTACGCCACATTGAAAATTCGCTAGCAAGCAGATTTCTCCCTAGCTTTGGTCCCATTTTCTCTCAAAGTTGTGGAAGGCTGAAGCCTAACTCGGGGCGGGGTGACCCCCCCCCCCCCCCTCCCTCCCCCAGCTGAACACGAAACTGTATATCTCATTCATAGCTGACGTCACCTTAACTTTGGCTTTGGAAACGACTAAAGAAAACATAATGAATCCTGGTCTGCTCCACTGGCATAGCCCACAGCTCGTTCCTAGAATTGTATCCGTATTTTTGTGTGTGGTCAAGGTCGAAACAATAGCGATTAAGGGATGGCCCACGGCTGAGCTGTGCTCTCTGAGAGTTCAACTCGCGGCGAGGCATGGCTGAGACTGATGCCAGTTACGCCGCAGGCGTCACCTGGAGCCCTGAGACGTTAACAAGGAATGTAAACTAGTTGGACTGGAGCTGGCCAGATCAGCCGCGGCAGGTAACATAGATAAGCCTTAGAAAGCCGTATGAGACAGTTGGATCGCCAACCATTGTTCCTTTGCGGTGTTGCGTTTGTTATTTGTAAATCACAGGGGAATTTTCTGTTGGCTTACTGTCTGAAGCGGAAGAACGAAAGAGGCAATGACAATGGAATGATGCACGCAGCAGCCTGCGGTCTTCGTTCCCACTGCAAGCAGTCATGATCGCATACGTTCATATCATAGTCATTTCTGAAGCCGTCGAGCCCTGTCCGTGCCTAGGTTTGGCACCCGGTTGACTTGATCCCATCGCCATATACTAACCACCATGTCGCCATACTTTCAGTTCTCTGGTTTCAATTGCCATCAGAGCCTCGTGCCAAGGCAAATAATTGCATTCAGACAATACGTCTATATCATGCTCCTCTACTCTCTGGCGGCGCACCCCCGGTGCGCCTACTCCGTCCTGAGGACCAGACTATGAGCCCCAGAGGAGGGGCGGCCTCTGTTCTGTCCTCTAACGGCGCGCCCCCATTGTGCCTGCTCCGTATTGAAGACCAGTCTATGAACCCCAGCGAAGGGGCGGCCTCTGTTCTGCCTTCTAGCGGCGCGCCCCCAGTGTGCCTGCTCCGTCCTGAGGAACAGACCATAAACCTCAGCCTCAGGGCGGCCTGTCTCGTGCCCTACGGCGGCGCGCCCCAAGTGCGCCTGTCCCGTCCTGAGGACCAGCGCATGAGTGCCAGCGGAGGGGCGGCCTCTGTTCTACCCCCTGGCGGAGCCCGAGCCGGCGCCGTAACGAGGTGGCGATAGCCATCGGCCCATCAGCGCCGGCCGGGGCGCACGAGGCCGGCGCCCGGCCGGCGCTGGGCCGCCCAATCACCGTCCGGGCCCGGACCCTCGGCCGCGCACCGCAGCTGACTACTGAGCAGAGCACGAGCGCCGCGCGGTGGACGGCGGCGGACGGCCGACGTCCGCAGCGGACTGCTGCGGACCCCAGCGGACGATAGCAGACGCTGCAGATCTGCTAGTAGATCCGTGAGGCATCAAACACGGCAACCGACCGGCCACTACAACAGCACGACATACTAAGAGACTAGTGACATCAGATAAAGTCGGCCGACCAAACCGACGCCCACTGTGCAGCGTGTCGTAGTGTGCCAAGGCACCCCAGACAGCAGTAAACCGCTGCCAACAATAGCGACCGTCGAGAGCCACAGTGTACCACTGCAGCCACTTGGCCGGCCGCTCCAGCCTTGCCGGGAGATAGACACGCTTAGCAAGCGCTACCCTGAGCGGTCCGAGGTGGTCCAAGGCCCGAGGTCCTGTCCGGTCCGTGGTGGTCCAAGGTCCGAAGTCCCTGCCGGTCCGCGATGGTCCAGGGGCCACAGAATAGCTCGATCGCTCCCCAGTCCGAACCTCGGTTACAATGGCTGGCTCGGTACTAAGGTGCTGTAACAAACCCGCTGTCATCGGTGACGTCACCATCAGCCTGTTGGGGTCCTACAACTCCGGGCCCCACCGACGCGAGGGATAATTCTCGCAGGTCAACAACGCAAAGTTCAGCAGGTCAGCGTCGCGTACGTCGCCGCCCACGCTTCCACAGAATCCACACCTGACAGCGACGCGACACCAGCTTCCAGCTACCGCGTCCGGGACGCCCGTGGCATGGCACGACGTGGCGTGATAGGTGGAAATCAGCGTACCATTTGGAACTTACAGTTTTAGGGAAACCAGGGCGGCCAACAACTGTTGCATTTCATCGCTGATCCCTTGCGATTTCCATGGCTTTGTCCTGTTTGTTTCAAACTGTCTGGCATCGGACGCGTTCTGATGCGGTTTAACGGTCGATCTGGTATGCTACTTTGGATTGCCAAATTTGTAATTTGATGAACTCGCGTACTACTATCGAAGCATTTCAGGTCTGCTGTTTTGCCCCTTTCATCACATGGTGTATAATATGCAGTCTAATAGACCAAATCTTCCTTTCTTAATAGGTACTAGCTACTATGCTACCGTGCGAAAACAGACAATGTTTAAACCATTGTGAGGTCTATTTTCCACACAGCTGCGCGCAACAGTGAAACCCATTTCCAACCAGCCCGATGACTTTGTCATTAACGGTGATAACATCTGATGGTCGCTGTTTTCCATGGAAGTCTTATGAAGCTCCAGATCACTATGAATGTTATTTGGAGAGGGTGATTCTCAGAGCGTCGACCGGCTCAGTAAGCCCGCACTGAGAGTCCCACGAGCTGTGCATCTGCGGCCAGGGGTAACCTACTGCTGAATTTATGATAATATTATGTAATTCTCGTCCGTGCGTCTAGATTCCTGTAACTCGCATTCGTTGGCTCATTTGCAAACATTGGCGAATCCAGGGGATTCGAAACGTGCAGGAAGGGGACAAAACATACACTTTGCCCTACCAAAAAAAAAATCACGAAAAGAGTCGCAAATCGGTTATTCTGTTGTAAAATGAAATCGACAGCTGGAGAAAAACGTGGAAGCGGGAAGAAGCCCTTTATATGTTTGAACAATCATTCATACATGTATCTGGAAGCACTGCAGTCGCTTTTCTAATAAGATCCTCTACAGCATGCTAGTGAACAATACTTTAGTACAGGAACGGTGCGCTTGATGACTTTTAACCGAGGTAATGCTGTTATTGAATGAGTCTGCTCCGTTTATAATCGTAAGTAGAATAATCAGTAAGTCGTGGTCGCCTGGAAAAGACGCCATGAGGACGGTTCACGCATACAAGGCGAAGATCTTTCTGCACGTTGACTTCACTCGTCCGCTCCCATGTCAGTCAGTACTTGTGTCCACTCCCATTTCAGTCAACACTCGTGTCCACTACCATGTCAGTCCACACACGTTTCCATTCCCATTTCAGTCAACACTCGTGTCCACTTCCATGTCAGTCAGCACTCGTGTCCACTCCCATGTCAGTCAGTGCTCGTGTGCACTCCCATGTCAGTCAGTACACGTGTCCACTCATATTTCAGTCAGTACTCGTGTCCACTCCTATGTCAGTCAGCACACGTGCCCAGTTCCATGTCAGTCAGTACTCGCGTCCTGCAACGCAGTCTCGGCTTCTGTTAGAATATTGTCTGGACTGCCACGCGAATGGAGACAATTTCGTCAATGCTCGTCCAGTTCTGCGCCTGTGGCTTGCATCACGATCGGCGATTCGACATCGTTCTCTTCTCCCAACAGCTGACCGAGATTCGGAGAGTCGGTGGACGGCGGTGAATGGTGCAGCTAAGTTGTGAAAGCTGTGCAAAATACTCTGAGCGTGACCAGTCAGCCACGATGTGCTTTTGTCAATCTTCAGAGGTGAGCTCTAACGACACGGAGTGCACGTGGCTGGTGGTCCCGAGTGGCGCGATACACAGCTGAAAAGATCCGAACCGTTGAATCTGATCACGAACGAGTCACGATGGTCAGTTTGCAAGTGAACAAAAATATGACACGTCCTGCGTGCTGTGACTGCATGACACGACTAACCAACGAAAATAGCATTGCAGCCTCACTCCAGCATCCGTTGACGTTGCATTTCAAGCGAACCATAAGATAAGATGAACGTTTCCTAGAACCCAAAGAGGTGCGGCAAGCAATAGTAATGACGAAATTTCTTTTCATCAAATAAAATGTCATATTCGAAGTGGAGTGTTTATCCACAACGTAAACGTTAACCTGGCCTCAGTCTTTGGTGTTAAACGTGGTCGATTAGATTCAGTTGTGATGTTAAAGATTTACTACAAAAGTGCAGATAGGTTCAGTTTCTCAACATGAATACCCCTTTACGAAGCCAATTATCTGTGGCATTGGTTCAAATGCGCAAGCGACTCCTGTAACGTACTGGAGGTTGGACGGACAGCGGGGGATGTCATATGCCTAAAGGGCTCTTTAGCAGCAAGCTATTCTGTCCCATAGATATGAAGAATGTTTGTTTGACCGACTCTACATAGATATTTCAAATAACTTGTCCTCCGAACACATCTTCACAAAGATGTTGATGTAGTTAAAAGCGGCTGACAGAGGGGTTGTTCACAAGCTGATCTAATGTTACCCTTAAAGGGAGTGTGCCACGTTTATATGGGGTTTTGAACTGAGGTAGTAATCTTGAAGACCTTTCGGTGCTGTTCACGATCCTGCCCTTTTATGACCAAACCCCTCTCTATTTTCTGAGCTACACGCCCGCGAAAATGTGGAAAGGTATCCGGAAGAGTATTTGAAAGTCACCTTGGCATTCATGGCCTGATGACGTCATTCAATCCTGTCATTCCATACGCCATGCGGCAATCAATGCTGAGAAAAATATAATGGCCGAGGCGTTCATATTTGGCGTTCGTGAACGCGATTTCTATATATAACAGCCGTGCATTGGCTCTCAATCAAAGTGTTGTGCAAAGTACGGAGACGCAATCAAACACACACCCATTGAGGAACATATTTACTTAACAGAAAGCTGCGTTATCTAGAAGTATTTTCCACTTCAAAAGCATACCATATATATAAAAGAAGTAACTGAGGCTGTTCCATGATATCTGCTGTCTGTTTCAATATCTTTAAATGTGAAACATTTCTCTTAAAGGGAATGTTCTGCCCTTGAAGGTGTTGAGGCAGGCAGCAGATATGCTGGAAAAAGCTCACCTGTTACTTATGATGAGCTCTTGAAACTGAAAAACTTCTCTGAATAACGAAATTTCGCTGATCAGTAATATGCTCCACATTACGTTATTGTTTGATTACGTCATTTTGTCATTTTCTGGAGATTTAACTAGAAAGCTTCGAAGCATGTACTTCTGGGATGAAAACCCACGCTAAGCAGTGCTTATTGTGTGAGCCCTGCTCCTTGCCATCCGATCGTGTAATTCCATGTCAACGGCAAAATTTGGTGGCGAAAGCTTAACATGTCGAAATACTTGCCGCCACGGTCCATCCTGCCCTCTGACGTCACCTGACCTTAATCCCGGTCGCCGTCACCGGCCGCAGGCCATACCTGTCAAGGACAAAAAGCAAACGCCTAAAACGACTCGAGCTCATCCCGCTACGGGTGGGTGAACCGGGAGGCAGGCACCCTGACTTAATGAGCCGTCGTGATGGATGCCATCGTACCGGGTCATCGTACCTTGCGCAACATTGATTGAGAGCCAAGTGGGCGGCCGCTTCATCCGGAAATCGTGCTCACGAACGGAGTTCTCGCATCGGAACGCGTTATAATGGCGTCGTGAAGGCCTGGGTGACCTTGAAATACTCTCCCCGAAAACGTCTGCACATCTTCGCGGACGTGAAGCTCATAAACTTAAAGGGTTTAGGTCTCAGGAAGGGCAGGGTTGTAAAACGCATCGAGTGATCTGGAAGATGGCTATTTCAGCTCAAAACCGCATGCAAACGTGGGACGCTCCCTTTAAGAAGGACCAGTGACCTAGTGAAAAGTTTTGTAGCTGCATGGCACTGTCGTGATATACGCTATGTGATTGGCACTGATAGGTCTAAGGATCTTTTCAAGATTTTCTGCTTATAGTTAAACAGATGATGGCTTTTAATAGAGCACGATTGGAATGCGTGAACCACAAATTTAACAAACTGTGTCGAGGCGTGCAAAAGCGCTGGCTCGGATAACCTTACTTTGATACTTTGATAACCTTACACGATCATTGGCGGTATTTGAGCATTGGCGGTCGGGTTAAATTCAGGTAAAGATACGCCAGAAAATGTCAGGTGCCGAAAATTCTGTAAGACCATCTTAGTGGCGATGCGACTCAGTGTTATCAAGAAACCTTAAGAAGCTTTCGAATCCCCGTTATTTGTGTGTGGTGCTTGAACATTTTGGTCATTGATCAATGATGATCATTGTCATGCTATTGTTCCCAGCTGCCATTTGGAGATGTTGGTAGCCTGAACATGCGATTCAGACTTATAGGTGCAGGTACTACATTGGGGTTAGATAACTCCGATTCTAATGAAAGAACTTAACCTGTACCGAAAATCACGCTTCCCATCAAACTGTGAAAAATTAGTTTTAGCATTTGCTCGGTGCGCCAAGTTTTCCTACTTTTTGTTGTTTTGGTTCGATGCCAAAGAGCCCAGGCGTTTGGGGGTTCAAATACACCATGTTGTGACGTGTGCCCCTCGAATGTCCCTAACACCCAAACTGCTGGGGTCTCCACGCCCCCGACTGATGCGAGCACCGCTCAGTCTGCTTGGATTTTCAAACTGCTGCTTTAATATTTTCTCATAACACTTTTTTGTTCATTGTGCAGGCCACGACATTCTCTAAGAAAATTTGGGTGGGGCACGAAGAATTTGCGCATGAATGCACGAATTCCTCATGATCGTTTTTCTCTCCCATTTATATTCACTCCCACGGATAGCTTGAGAACAATTTTAGGCATGCTGTTTTTGTTTTAACCTCCCTAGACATGAAAGAACAATGCCTGCCAATAATATATCATTTGCATGGTTTGGAACCGCCGTTTTCTTGCGTCTATGGAGGTTTTTATCTTTATAAAAACCCGCGTTCCTCTCAAAAATGGCAACCATTACCGACCTAATAGGTTAAAGTAAGGACCCAGGTCCTTGCATCAGGCCCATAATAAATTACACGCCTTTCCTCTCTCTCTCATCCTTCTCTCTTCTCTTCTCTCTCTCTCGCTCTCTTCTCTCCTCTCTCTCTCTCTCTCTCTTCTCGCTCTCTCTTCTCTCTCCCTCTCTCTCATCTCTCTCTCTCTCTCTCTCTCTCTCTCTCTCTCTCTCTCTCTCTCTCTCTCTCTCTCTCTCTCTCTCTCTCTCCTTCTCTCTCTCTCTCTCTCTCTCCTCTCTCTCTCTCTCTCTCTCTCTCTCTCTCTCTCTCTCTCTCTCTCTCTCTCTCTCTCTCTCTCTCTCTCTCTCTCTCTCTCTCTCTCTCTCTCTCTCTCTCTCTCTCTCTCTCTCTCTCTCTCTCTCTCTCTCTCTCTCTCTCTCTCTCTCTCTCCTCTCTCTCTCTCTCTCTCCTCTCTCTCTCTCTCTCTCTCTCTCTCTCTCTCTCTCTCTCTCTCTCTCTCTCTCTCTCTCTCTCTCTCTCTCTCTCTCTCTCTCTCTCTCTCTCTCTCTCTCTCTCTCTCTCCTCTCTCTCTCTCTCTCTCTCTCTCTCTCTCTCTCTCTCTCTCTCTCTCTCTCTCTCTCTCTCTCTCTCTCTCTCTCTCTCTACTCTCTCTCTCTCTCTCTCTCTCTCTCTCTCTCTCTCCATCACTCTTCCTCGCTCTCCCTCATTCGCCTTCACTCTGACTTCCGAAAAAAATGTTACTTGTTGCGCGCGGGATATAAAGCGAGAAGTGCAGGACGTTTATTCGGTGGTTGGAAGTACATACCGACACGAGTACCTGAACAAAGAGGCATCTTCAATTGGCGGTGGTTTGTTGCATGCTGCCCAGTTTGTAACCACGCGAGGAGCATGAGTTGCGGTGCGGTCTGAAAAGGACGGGATGGGAGAGAACTGCATGCCATTAAAGGGGCTGTTAAGTCACCGACGAGCCACTTGACAGATGGATTGCACAGGGCATGGTAGAACATTGGATGAGTGTGAGCTTTGGTCCACTGAACGGTGCAGCCTGGAGCCTGCGCGGCAGTGTTTTGGGATAAGTGGCGAGGATGAGCACACGCCTAGCTCATCTGTTTCGATCAGAGTTATCTGTTTGTCGTCGGTCCCTCAGATATCGACGTGCCAGTGAGGGCTGGTTATTACGGTCGGCTTTACAACCGGCTGCAAACATAAGTGCCGCTTCACAACGCCTCGCAGCACTCGCCTTACAATTAACGCCTCGGGCGAACAAGAGGAGCACGAAATGCGAAACGACGCATCACTCGTTACGTCGGCACATTTACGAGTGATATTAAGATCGCGGATTTCCGATTGCATCTCCATATGTCAACATCAAAGCTCACCATCCTCACACTTTGTTTCGAAAGAGATATGAAAAAGGCGCCGTTTACAAGCCACAGTTTTTTCTAGACTAGCAGTATAAAACCAGTTATTGGCCACTGAATTACGGCCGTGGGGGTAGTGATCACGGTCAACTATAAGCAGAATGGGCGTTATGAACATCGCGTTCTAATCAGTTCTCCGAATGGCATAATAGCGTCAGATTGCAAAGGGTTGAGGTCTGCTGTTTCCAGCAACGCTGATGCGATTGTGTCGGCCAGTTAATAACGTTAGCTCATGGTCCGTGTGGGCCCTGTCTGCCATCGGCTAGACTGAAAGCTGAGTAAAAAAAAACCTTGGAGACCGTTGGCCGGCGCCGAAGGGTGGATTTCCATCCGCACCCATGATGAGGGCAGCCCCGCTATGTCACTGTTACGCAGGATGGACGCATACCAGCGATCCACCGGTCGCTTTAAGCCTTGCTGTTTGCGTTTACACACGATCTTGGTGGATTCAGACATGAAAACCTGTGGCGCTTTGAGAGCCTTGTTTTGTCTTGAGAAGTTTAACTACTTACCGTTAGTTGTACTGGCGCGATAATGTTCTTCTAATGCCGGTTTCTGAGTTTCTTTGTTGCTGTTATCGATTTTAGCCCCCGCACTACCTCGCCGACGAGCGGCGCGAAAGTTTCTTTCTTGCCGGAAGTCCTTTTAAGCTGGGGTAGCATCCGCGGACTGTCGTAAAACCGTGCCGGAAGTGCGGGCAAGATGAACTGTCGCGCCGTAATTCGAACTGCGTCAGTAAATTGTTGGGTTGCTTCGTCGACATCGTGGCCCTGGATGCTGCAGTAACATCTTGTTTGCCAAATCTTGTTCTCCGCAACCCAAACAAGTCTTTGGTGCCATATATGTGGGTATGCTTAATAAAACTGAGAGGTGGAAAGCTACTATTTTCATCAAATGATGCGCTATTCGCGAACGCTGGTAGTACTAGAGTAAAACGCCTGTTTCGGTGTGTTGATTGGAGAGTTGAGAAGTAGTTAACATCGCCAACGCACGCTAAATATATCGTCGAAAGCAGGTGTGGGTTTAAACTCCGCAAGCAGCGCTCACGGTTGTGTAGTGCTTACCGGCAATGAAAACCACAATAGTTAACAACCGGGATACTGCTTGGTAAATACCCAAGGCTTAATATTTCATTCCAACCTTCTCCCGTGCATCTCAGCTTCCACCGTCCGCTGTATGTTTGTTAGAAGTCTTATCCGATCATTGGCGGCCCAGTTGCTGTTTGCAAGGTTGCGTTCCGCATGTGAGAAATTGAGAAAGCCTTTCCTCTAGACTGGCAATCGTTGCTTTGCTGATTACAGCTGATGTTAATGTGGATCTTGAGAAGAAACACAACCACGCATATATCATGTCATTCCGTAGCGTGATTGTCATATAGCGTTTAAAGTCTTTCTGTACATACCCCTACCAACATTTCTCTGAGAAGCATCCACCAAACGCAGCCTTTTACCCACTGGACACGGGTACCTAGCGGCTTACCCAACATGTGAGCGTCTCCAGTCGCAGGCGACAAATAGAGACAGATGCCTCACCTCGCCTGAGACACGCCAGGCGCGGTCGGCGGACCGGACAGCGAGGCGGTGGACAGCGGTGTGGTGCCGAGCCCCCGGCCGCTCCAGTCCGGATCGTTAGCCCCGGGGGAAGCGGCGGCGGCGGCGGCGGCGGCGGCGGCCGGCGGTCCTCGGCTCGTCAGGGCAGGCGCAGGCCGGTCACGTGCGGCGCTGGGCGGCCGGGCCGGACCTCGCGACGACCACCTGTCATCCGGCCGACGGACGCCGCGGCCAGCGTGACGGACAGCCGGCGGTGAGGCCGACAGCCGGCGACGCCGTGATGTGCGGATACATGGGCACGCAGACAACCACAGGTATTGACACGCATACGGACACAGACAAGGTGAACAACCCGGTAGGCTTGGCAACATCCCTTGGAAAATGCCTTCAATTCTACCTGGCGTGCCCTACAAGCCGGCTTGTGGAGCTTTCATCGTTTTCCGCTTGCTCGCCAGTGTGCAAGACGCCTGTCTCGAAAGACAGATGTGCGTAGTAGACGTAGACGCAGTGAGCGCTTGTCTTGCAATGACGTGCTTCCTCTTTCCAGGACGACCACCGCCGGGCAAACAATCAATAAACGCTAAGTGCTATCGCTAGCCGGCACCGCAGACTGCGTGCCGGCCAGGTTTAATGCTCTTACACCGTATTGTCAGCAAGTGACAAGGCCCAGCACCGAAAATAAATGGCAGTGGCTCTGCGCCGAACGAGGCTCGGAGCGTGCCATCACGGCCTTGTTTGCTCTAAACAAACGTGACGACACCAACGCTACCATACGGTTAAATTAACATGAAATCCAAAGGCTAATCAAAACCAGGGAAAACGCATTTCAAAAGTTTTCGTCCCCAGAAATAACCACAACGAACATATTGTGATGATGAGCGGCGGCACGGTTCTCCCCCAGGTATCAGAGGAGCACTGGCGGGTACCCGGCGGGATTTCAGCAGCACTGGCGGGCGTCAGAGGAGAGGGAGATAGGAGAGAGCCGCCGCCGTGCTTATTTGCCCCTGCTCATGACAGCCTCAGCCCTCGGCAAACCCCACAGCACTTCTTTCCAGCGCTTCCGTGCCCGAGCCACAGGCGCATCAGCCAGACAGACGCACGGTACGAACCGACGGATATATTCCCTCCAGATAAAACAGACGGCCGACGGACAGGCCGGGGCGGAATGTGGGCGACCAGCTGCCTGGCGCGGCTCGGTGCGCCAGATGCCGGCCTCGTGTCACGGTCCGAGGCGGTCGCCGCGCAGGGGGCAGCCGCGAGCACCGGCCCCGGCCCCAGCCCCAGCCACGGCCGGCTCACATGTGCCAACACTCCCGGTAGATGGCAGCAGCGGCGGCTACTGCGCCATCCGTGTCGTTTTCGGCTTTTTCACGCGCTTTAGAGAGTCCATGCTGGATAGCAGCAGCTTGGTGTAGGACTCCTGGAACTTGTCTACCTGCTCCCCCGACACCTGTGGAACGTAGAAACCAGCTGCTAGCGGTGGTTGCACGGGGCGGCATTACAAGCGGTTCTCGATGGGGTCAGTACTGGCTGGTACGATCACGAAAATACAGGAGGACGCATACCAAATAATTGACGGTATGCCACTAAATACATAGCGCAACGTACATTCATTATTAACACACAAATGGCGAGTGATGCTACCTGCATGATTACTATTTACATAGAACTGAGTGTAGTGTTTGGCCGTCTATATCTGGATCTCGCCCTCATGTATGCGATGGCGCATGCAGCCCATTAAGCGGAATCAGCATCCTTTCGGTGCCGCCGTGGGTGTTACACGGCAGCCCTGAAATGTCACGGACATGCCACGCCAAATCGCATCATTTACAGTCCATGACTGGGCCGGGCTGCGGGCCAGGGCGCCATACTGTCTCCCACACTCCGGGACTGCCGCAGCCCGGGCGTGACGTCACCGGGAACCCCGCGACGGCGGGCCGGGAGGAGGCGAAGGCGGAGGCGGAGGCGGAGGAGGCGGAGGGGGCGGGGAATGGTGTCCGTGAGGGCCTCCGAGCATTCGAGACACGCTCAGGGAATCCCGTGGTCGTTCGCTGACGAACGAGAAACACTCCCACAGCTCGCCTCGTTATGTTTCCCAGCAAAATGCACCGCGATGAACACGACAGCACATGAATTGGCACGACATAAGCACGTCAAAGGGAAAATGTGTCATTTTTCACAAAAATCGCTTGTCATATCAGACACGTATCCACTTTTTACAATATTAGGTAAGGAAGACAATCCCAGAATATTAAAATATTCAGTATGGCACAGCCTCGCCCCCCAAGGATTTCCCGCGCCGTCCGGGATATCATGATTATATTTTGGTCAGAACGGATCTCCGACCATGTCACTACGGTCCACAATGATCAATCCGCTAACATGTCAGGTCCAAGTGTACATCCAAAGTGATCCAAAACATTCTCTTAAAAGTATGCACGGAAAAATGTGGCCATTGACGCTCTGCATCGCACTCTTGTTTTGCGTGCACCAAATCTCGTCGTGCAGTCCTGCGGGCGTGAAGCGAATACATAACATGCGTTATCAGTGCCCATAGCCCTCAAATAGTCGATTGAAGTCGAGGCCACAATAGGTAAAATTTTGTAGCCAAGTATAAAACCGCTCCATGGGACCTACAACTTCGTCCGACAACATGAATCAAAAGGACTGACATGAATGGTGACGCACTGCTGTTTGAGGTGAAATTCGCGGCAGGAGCGATGATGTACAGTGGCTGTTTGGGGTGAACTGCGCGGCAGGAGTGATGATGTACAGTGGCTGTTTGAGGTGAAGTCCGCGGCAGGAGTGATGATGTACAGTGGTTGTTTGGGGTGAAGTTCGCGGCAGGAGTGATGATGTACAGTAGTTGTTTGAGGTGAGGTTCATGTCAGGAGTGATGATGTACAGTGGCTGTTTGAGGTGAAGTTCGCGACAAGAGTCTGTAAAGCTCCCAGGCATACGGCTAGAAGACGTTCTGCATCGCACTGGGGTTGTGGGAAGGCCTGGCATGGCCTGATGTGGACGAACAGTATCTATTGGAGGTAAGTGTGGGCACGCCTGGGCTTCAATCAGTTGTGCTTTGTGCACATATGGAAAGCGACATGCACACGGGGAAAAGAGCGATTTACCCTCGTTTGAGACCTCTGACTAGTCAATCATACCAAATATAGTAAGTGCCCTTTAGATCACGCAGCAAGACTTGAACATCGCGTAAAAGGATGCCGTCACCTTCTTTCTTTCCGATTTGGCCCAGAAGTGGGTGCGAAATCTAAAATGTGGAAAGCGCGTGAAATACGTAACTTGGCAAAACCGGTGTCAAGTAGCAACAGCTATCGCACATACTTCTACCGAAAAAGCCACCACACAACTTCAACACGACGGTCAAATTGCATGGCCAAAACTTCCACCCATAAAAACTCTACGGACAAGGCTTGTGCGCAAGATTACGACTGCGCGACAAAAATGCTACCGCACCAAATAAGACCTCACCACAAAACTACTTCGGACAAAAATTTCGCACATCATTAGTTCCAAAGACAAAAGCCTTCGGTTACAATATTTCCACGACAAAACTTCTACCGACAAAACTCCATCACCCTAGCCCGTCGCCAAACAAAACTTCTGCGCGATGTATCCCCTTCAACACACAAGTGATGCCGATAAAACACAGTATATTGTTTCGACGGACGAAACTCCCAACACCATAAATCTTCCACCAGAGACGCTTCCTCTCCATTCCTGCCACATGACAAAACTGCTATGGACAAAACATCCACGTGACAGTGCTTTTACCTGGCGTCAAACGGCCACCCGGCGGTGCCGCTGGCAGGGCTTTTACGCCGCGGCCCCGCTGCGAACGGCGGGAGGGCGGGACTCAGGCTGGCGCGGACCTCCTGCCAGGAACGGCTCTATGGTGACCTTTGGAATCGGTGAATCTAGGGCTGCAGCCATTTGTATATATATATATATATATATATATATATATATATATATATATATATATATATATATATATATATATATATATGTCCACCTACACACGAAAATTACTTTCATGTCGTAATCGAAATAAATATACGTTAATAATAATTATACTTATATCATCTCATGTAAAAGACTTAAGTTTCTATCATACTTGCACCCGGGATATGGTATTTGTTTCAGTCAACAGCGCGCGCGAAGGCTTCGTTTTAATTTCTATACAATGCTAGGATAGGTAAATCGGTAAAACAGTCCGACCGTGGACCACAATTGCAATTCTGACACACAAGTTGACAATGCTTCTCTTGCTCTTTTTCTTGTTCTCACTCCTACCCTTGATCTTGCTCTTCCTCTTTTTCTGTTTCTGTTGTTCGTTCTCTTACTGCTTGCTGCACTCACACTAGCCAGCCTAAACGAATTTCATCTTGCCTTATCTACAAATGTTTTAAGGTCCCGTGGTAACTGGTAGAGATGAGGTGAGGAGGGGGGGGGGGAGGGGGGGGGGGCTCGATATGGCGAGGCATATAATGCATTCAAAGCCCAAGTCTCATGCAACAATTTTTTTGAAAATATGGAGGATGACATATATAGTGCCATATATTTGATTGTTCAATTTCACGACTCGTGGCTAAATAAAAATGTAGCATCAACCGTACAAAGCAGAATTAATACGTGATTTCATCACGCCCCAAGAACTGAAAATGACCTCATTTCGGAAACAGCACATTATCAAAAGATCTGTATACGTGTAGAGCTAATGCGCCCGTAGAAAACATTCTCCGTGTTTAGGTACTTCTTCTCCATGCACCGGCATCGGGTACAATACTCATATCCACGAAGGGTTAGACAGACATGTTACCCATCCCCGATCCGATCCTCATCAGCGGGAATCCAGGAATCAGTAGCGGTCCCAATGAGTGAACCACGTGGCCAAGCGGATGAGATGGACTACTCGGTCGCACGGAGCCGGGTTAGAGCCCGGGAGAGCGCGGGCTGCTCGAGCCGGCCGTTGCGCGCTCATTGCCAGGCAATTCACAAAAACGGACCAGCTGCAGCAATGCCGTTATGCTATGGTGTAGAATTGTCCCTTACGAAGATCGCGCCGGAGCTTTCTTTCGCCATAACTAGGTGTTACAACCATAACCAACACAAAGGTGAGGAGGGCGAGCGTGAAGGCCTTCCGCTGACCTGACCTCACGCTGACCGGCTATTGATGCCGTCCGTCCCGGATACAAAACACGAGTCTCTGCCCATCAGGCACGAGCTGAAATCACCGAGAATTACTCTTGCAAACCATGCGTGTAATATGACCTGAGAAAAACTTAACAATGGCGTTGTTGCTGGGACAGCTCGTCAGACGCATTTTGCAGCGTCGCGGATGTGTTGCGTAAAGCTCTCGTCTATCGCAGCCGTGGCTGCTGTGGAGGGTGGGGAGTTCAAACTCCTCCAAGACTATGAAGTTTTAGCATTCCGCCGCGTATGTTAGACATTTTGGCTGGGCCCTCTCGACCCCACTTTCCGATCATAGGAGAAATAGCCAGCCCTGGTAGCAGTTATGTATTGCGTTAGAGTTATGCCTGCACAACATTTTCGTGGTGCGGTAGGTTTAGTCAGTGGAAGTTTTGTCCGCGGCAGTTTTGCCGCGCGTAAGTCTCCTCTGTGACAGTTTTGCCGTGTTGAAGATATGTCGCATAGAGATATTGCTCGTGGAAGTCTTGTTGTGAAGTTTATTTGCTTGTAGAAGCTTTGTCGCATGGGAGATTTGAAAGTATAAATTTTGTCAGCACAAGTGCTGACGTGGGAAAGTTTGGACTAGCAGTTCGGTCGTAAATGAATTATGTCTGGGTGTTGCACGTGAAAGAATCGTCGCGTAGGAGCTATGGTATGCAAAAATCATGCCAGTAGAACTAAATGCATTAAGTAATTTTGTCCGGCAAACCTTCATCCACAGCAGGAAATCTAGTGCCTCTACAAGTTTGACATTCCACAAAAAAATGAATGTCACGCAACAAGAACAAAAAAAAAACTCAAATTCCGGCGAGCTCTGCTCCGGAAGTCGGTTATCACCGGCCTGCCAACGGGCGACCCGTACTGGCGGGTGGGCTGATCTCGCGCCGTGCGACAATGTCACCGGCTTCTCTCACGGCTTCTGCTTCTTTTATCCCCCCGAAAATTCCTTGGCGTCATAAAGCAGCGCCACTCCCCCCCCCCCCAGAAAATTCCTTGGCGTCATAAAGCGGCGCCACTCCCTCCCCCCCCCCCCCCCCCCGGAAATTCCTTGGCGTCATAAAGCAGCGCCTTAACATACCACTAAATATAAACCAGAATTGCACCTTGGTGTACTAAGACTATTGTGTTTACCATCGCCTGAGAAAAAAATAACTGAGTTCATCAGGCATCCCTCCGCAAAACCCACCCGGGGTTGCGAGTGGTTGGACTCCCCATGACATTCGGGAATGTGAATAACTAAGGTGGCTGCGAAGATTCATAACGTATCGAAGCTCAATCTTTAATGGATCCTGACTTGTGCATATAAGGTTTCCAAGATGATGCTTACAGTCGGGAAACCTGCGACAACACCGAACAACCATGAACACAAGACTATGGTGAGCTTGAGGGGTGACACCAATCCCGGATCGTTACGCAACATCATCAAGGAAATTGACAATGACTTCTTATAAACCTATGTATGTAACGTTTTTGTCACCACAAGCCCATTGGTTATTCCGGTATCATTATACTCGTTTATGAAATATGAAAGCCTCTTGAGCGCCGAAAGCAGCCAGATGAAGATGATGATTAGAGTTTCAGGGCGCCGACTGCAATGGTCATTTTGCACCCACCCGAAAGCAGCCGTAGCCACGAATCGACAGTCGCAAGCGCCAAGCAGCTGGCCACATGCCCCAGAAAATCAATTAAAAACAGATAATTTCGGAGCGGTTTCGTTGGATAGGCCGCGCTGAACATAAGACTGCGATAAGCACGCGGGTCAAGGTGGGCTTTCTTTTACTGGCCTGGTTACATAACAATTAATGCGCCTCGTCCTTTCATTCCAACCGAAACCCCGATTGAAAGATTACAACACCACTGCACGTGATTTGTACCAGCAAACAAAACAACATATCTTATGTAACTAGCTTTCGCCGAGAAATGTCTCCCAGATTCGACCCGAACTGCCTGGTACCGCACTGAAGCTTTTCGGTTTTGGACGCTCTGTTCGGCGCAGAGTGAAGTTGTTCAGAGGTCCAACTTCAAACCCAACTAGCACAAACAGACCCGCGGAATGGATAGCAAGGACACAATGTCGTGGGTTGTCTAATCAAACGTAAGTGCCCTAGTAAATGCCCTCTACTTCCAACTATGAAGGTTGCCAAAACACTCGGGCTTCCGTACCGGCAAGCCCAAGTTACCACTTGGTGCGCCGATCCGAAAATCCTTCATCGGGGTTGCTATGTGGGTTTCGTAAGGAACAACATTACTTGAAAAATAACGCACTCAAAAATGCCAGTGGCGCGAGTCTTGGCGTCTATCCAGTACGAGTGTTGCTTTCGGCTGTCACTGTGTTCCAGTGCAATGTCCGATCCGATGCACTGACGCAGGCGCATGAAAGACGGTGTATAATGGTTGCCCCGGTTACTATCTGACAAACCAGTCGCTCGCCACATAACGTCATGAGCTAGCAATGGCCTCAATGGTCCCACAATCCTGAAACCTCGTCAAACAACAAAACAATCGTAAAGCGATCGACGGAGGTACTAATGCTGCTCATAACGGCTTCAAGGCACAAATGGATATACAATGGCGATAACGTACACTGTATGTCAACCACACTTCGGATGTGAATGGTGTCTATAACATCACGAATGCGCGCATAACGTGGCCGTTGGCGGCCGGCGCTTTGGAGCTGCCCCCTCTCCGGCTGTCTATATCGTCAAGGGCGTTACCATATCGTGCGGCCTCGTGCTGGAACCACTCGCCGCCGGCCGATATAACCTCCCGGAGCCGTGCTGCGCTCATACATCAACTTGACCAACGTGGAAAAGAGGGTATTGTTCGACTTTGTGGGCCCTTCTTGTGCTCTTGACATGTTTTCATCACCGCCGCATCTTCGTTTTTATCGTGTAACTTGTAACCCATGGACTCGAATAAAACATTAGGTCATACTTATGGAACGATTCGCAATAACTACATGACATAATAACGAATACACCTATATACGCCTTTAGAAGTTGTGTTACAAGTCGGCTACTCCATAATATACTTGCGCAAATACTTGCATCCAAACAAGTTGGAGAGAGCGGCGTAACCCAGCCATGGGACTGTCACCAGCGTTCTAGGCACGTCAGTCGTCCACCGCGGACGCCGCAGCCTCTTCTGAGGAGCAGCCAATGCTATCATGTCCGACCTAGGCACCGTCCGTGAAAAGGAGGACGCGAAAGCCGGGCCGTCATTTGCGTTCGTTACGATTTTCCCAAGCAACGCTTATTGCAATTAACCAGAAATGTATGCATATGCATATGCAGTGTACGAATGTGGTGTGATGTATGCCGCATTCTGCCCGAGGCCTCCGTTTAAGGCTTGCGTAGTTTTAAGGGTGCTGTTTGACAAGCCAAACGAAAGGTCACTGCCGTTTGACAAGCCTAACGAAAGGTCACTGGTGTCGCCCTGAATGGCCGTGAGCTCACAGCTCGTGCCAGATACCAAATAACGGACAGGACGACCGCGTGAGTAACATGTGTCAGGAAACATCTGCGCAAACAAACACGACGGAACTTGCTCGAAAGCGACCACAAAAACACGTGCATTGCCGTCCCTTTGGCTAGCCCACCAGGTACGAGCACGAGGAGGCCCGCAGCACAGGCGGCCAAACGCACGAGGCTATCTCCTCGACAGCCTGCGCCAGGTCATCGCCCCGCTCGGCGGCCGCGCCCGGCACCGGCCTCGCCCGCAGCATCACACCCGTCCGAACTGGCCGGCCAGCAGTCACCGTCCGTCACGGCTCACGTGACGTCCACGGAAGCGGCGGGCGACGCCCACTCGCCATTACGCCCCCCCCCCCCCCCCCGCGTCTAACGGCACCGCAGTGGCTCCGGTCGGCGGCGGCGACAGCTCGCGTATTGATTAACGCATTTACAACCGCGAGCTCACACCCCGGTGGTATTAGCGGACGTAAAACGACGCAGGAAGTGTCGGCCGTGTAGACACCATTACGCGTGACCTTTCACGCCGCAGCGCATGCTTCAAATTCCCGCACAGAGGCGCTGACACTAATCGAGACGGGGACGATCTGGGGGAGGGGTGACAGTGCTGCCTTCCTAGGGGTTGAGGGGGAGGGGTGGGACGGGAGTGGGGGGTCGACAAGTCACTGGGTTTCAGACGGATCCACGAAGAAATGTGTGAACAGAAGACTCAACAAGCGACTTGTTCATGGAATCATAGTTCTGCCAACGCACTGACGTCACGCAAAGTACTGTGCATCATTGCCAACGCACAGCGCTCCTACATCCATACACTTAAGATACATGGCGCATCATCATAGAAGGTAGCACATGATAACCAACGGTCTCTACATGTTATATATATATATATATATATATATATATATATATATATATATATATATACGGTTATTTTATTAGCGGCGGACCAGATGGGTCCCACCATTCTTGACTCAGCATACAGCCAGTAAAGTCCACTCAAAGCCTGCAGTGGCGGGACCGTGCAGCGATACCAGAAGGAAATGCCGCTCCGCCGACCGGCCCGAAAATTATCTGATGGACCGGGGCTGCATGGCACGGGTTTGGTTGAAAAAAACTTTGGCAACAAAATGACCTAAGCAAACCATTCTTTACGACATTTGAATTAATCGACGATATTAATTTGACGATCTAAATTCATAAATGGAGTGCACCTCAACGTCGATGTTCGAATGAAAATTAATTGCCCATGAACCGCATTGTCATTAGTGCCGTAACATCTGCGGAAATGCGTGCCGTGTGTTCATTAAACATTGAACAGAAGCAAACACAATTTCTCTAGTTTCATTCAACCCCTATTTCCAGCCTGCCAGAAGGTTTGCCAGAGGTTTTTATTTCCCCCATCTCAAAGCCACTGCCTGGCGGCATGCTGTGGACGGGGCTTGACGCTACACACGTGAGACGATGTCAAAAGAGACTTAAACACGCTGGGCCTGACAAATTAAATCACTTCATCCGGTGACGAGGGCTGGCGACCGCTAGACACTTACACAAACAACCAAGTTTCCGTGGGCTGGGGAATTCAGGCCGAAACGGAACGAGGAAAAGCTGCCGTATTAAGCTGCCTCGCCCCGCCTCGGCACGGGGAGCATCATTTCATCCTTAAGGAAGTCCGTCCCAGCCAGGCCAGTTGCCAGGCGAGAGGATGGTGGGGAGTGGCAATTCCTTTTCATTATGCGCGGCCAGTCTAAATTCTAGCCGTAGCGACGCCCAGGACCGCGACCGGTGCAAAGCCAACGCCACCTGGCGATACGGCCGCAGCGCCATCCCACGGCCAAAAGTGAGACTCACCACGGTGCTGATCTTCTTTTGCCGGAGTCGGGCGCGCACGAGGCAGAGGTACTGCTCGGGCCGGGGAAGCGGGTTACGCTCGGCGTTCTTGGAGCCGGGCCGCGGCTCGGGACGGTTACGGCCGTCATCTGCCGGCGGTGGGGGAACCCTCAGTTGGTGGAGTGATCAGATGATATTAGTGGCGCAGGTATCGTCAGCTCTCCATGGTCGTCAACGTAGTGATCACATGCGTCGGCGATCGCCAAAGACCACTAAAACAATTGGAGAGTGAGCCACCCGAAGCCGTTCCAAAGCACTTAATTTAGATATAACACGCCACTGTAACTAGCAACCTTTCCACGTTGTAATATTTTAAGTTTGTTATCACTTAACAAAACGTCGCTATCTGCCGACGTTGTCCAAATCTTTCCAACTGTCGTAGCGTTCTAACGCTGATGTAAGTTTAAGCACTGGTGCAGCCCGCATGCTCCTACTAGATGCGCGATCCATGTGCATCACTCATCCCCCGGATATATGAACTGCCCGTATCCTGTATCGGCCCAAATATTACGCGGTGGCACGCCCGAACGCGAGGCGTTTCGTCGCGGGTGCGTTTTGACGAGGGCGGTTGTGTTTGGCTGCTGGTAAAACCAGGCTGACATAAGAACCCTCTGACAATTAACAAAAACGACACAGCGTTCTTCGGACACGTCCTGCGATCGCTGCTGTCTGACGAACAGTGCCCGAAGGACAAACACAAGGCACATCAGCACGAGCGGGGCTGCAAACACGGCAACGACCATAGCTATCAGCCCAAACACGGCATCTCAGCGCCGGCTTCGCGCACCATCGCTTCATCCATCACGTCGCCAGCCAGCGAGGCACCAGTGAAGCAGACGCTTCATAGAGCCATTCCAGACTATGCATGGGACGCTGAAAACCATCGCTCCTCCCCCTCCACCTAGCACTCCACCGTTGCTGTTGGCCTGCTCAGACCTGACCCAGCAGAGGGTCACAGGAGGGAGCCGGTGCTGTCAGTGACGTCACGAGTGCAGACCGCACGGACAAGGCTGTACAAGCATACATAGCGATCAGAATGGGGGAACGCGCATTTAGTTGCGTAATACTGCAGCGAACAAAACTGGAAGATTCCGTTCTCGGCAATGTCCCAGTCAACTGTCGGACAGCCGTAAGGTAAGGCCTTACCAGATGACTTAACTGTACACAAAACGCCACTTAAATGAGCAGAGGGCGGTAAAAGTGGGGAGGGAGGAGGAGAGGATGGCTGTTTCCTACATCTGAAAACAAACGTGAACCCTATGCCGTATTATGGCAAAACCGATGGGTGATAATGCGTCCTCGGTCTTTTCCTAAATCCGCTCAGGCGGCTGACTCCAGCTGCGGTCGGGAGTACATACCGCGCACAGAAGGGCCACCCCTGTTACAGCAGACCCTCCTGCGTTCAGCAGCGGCACTCACATCGCTTCATGGTGACGGTGACGGCGCCCTTGCTGCGGCCCTCGTAGAACATCAGAGCCAGTGACGTCAGGAACTGCCGAGCAGCGGAGGTGACGTCAGCCATCAGCGTCAGATGACGTCAGGGACGGAAGCATGGGCATGTGCAAGGGCGGTAGATAAGCACACAGTGTCCGAGATGGTAGCTGAGGACAGTCATCAAGCAGAGATCCACATAGTAAGTAAACACCTAAAAACATCAGCCACTTATTAAGTGTGTTTGACCTGTCGCCCCTTATCCCCCACCTAGCCAGTTTGACACAGTCCTCCAAGTTCACCGATTTCATTAGCTTGCACTGTCTTGGCGCTTCGTCAATGTAAGCATGAAGCGTGTGTGCCGGAAAACCGTCTGTCGGTGAGCTGGACGGCCGTCAGTCGGAGCGTTATGGCAACGGAGATCGTGCCCGCTGCCGTTGCCAACACCACTACCATATAGCGTCAGTAGCGGAGCTGTCATCGCTCCCGACTCGTCAGTCACAGAGCTGTCACCACTCCTGGCTCGTCAGCCACACAGCTGTCACCACTCCTGACTAGTCAGCCTCACACCTGCCACTGCTCCTGGCTGGTCAGCCCACAGCTGTCATTGCTCCTGGCTCGCCAGCCTCACAGCTCTCAACATTCCTGGCTCGTCAGCTACTGGCAGCAAGGTAATTCTGAAGACGAATTGCTTATCCCAAACACAAAAAGTGGGTTATGTCCAGAAAACACCTAAGCTGCCTGATGAATGTATGCTTTGCAACAACAAACTCCGGCTTCCATGAAGGGCATTATGGCCATCACCACCATTTCTTTCAGACAGCTTTCAGGTAGTGCCATAGGTAGAAAAAGGTCTCAAACATTATGGCTACATCAATGTAAGAAAATTCAGACCAAACATCTTTTGTGTGATACTCAGAGCCAGTGTTTTTGATCACTGTGTGAAAGTCTCAGAAGATATTCATCGATTTATGTGTTATTCCTGATAATGAGTAGATATAGAGAGAGAACCACAAGCAACCAGCAATGGCCATAGGGAGTTTGAGCCTCCCCCACAGTATGTTTTTTGATACAAGAATAGCCTTTACCAAACATGACCATGTACATGCAGTGCATGATCTGTGAAAATACATCATTTTACTTTGTTCTGCACCTGGGTCCAAGGCATCACTTGTTTGCACCATTTAGTTTTTAGCATGTCAGACCAGAGACTCAAGGGTGCATGGACTGCTTGGTCATACCACTATGTTGTGTTTGGAGATCCCAACATTACAAAGACAATGTTCCATTACAATACATTTTGCTGCCTCCATGGTCTAAGGGAAAGATACTGGACTCATTGTCCAGAGGCAATGGGTATGGTTCCCAGAACAAACATGCTTTGGGGCCTTGCTGACATGGAAAGATCAGTTGGCAACAGACTGAAGAGGGCTAACCTGCTACAGGGCAGCTATGACATAGCTTTCTACAAACATAGTGTGTTGCAGTCCTACCCAGTAAAAGGACTGGAGGCCAAATAATCTCATGAACTGGATGAGCCCATCTTGTGGGTTCATGGTATGCAGGACAAGTTCACTTTACCAAGCTGTCTAAATCCAAAGCTACCCATTTTAAGAAATGCCCCATTGACAGATGATTGATAATTAAAGAATAGAGCATGCCAAGCCATTTGCATGCCTTGGCATGGATTATACTTCACTTCCTCTGTTCTGCAAGCTTTGATAGGCAATATTAACTGAGCAAATGATTATGTGCAACTCAAAAACTGCTTATAGGATGAATGCTTGGTAAACAAATGGGTGCTAAAGGGAAGGCAGAGTTATGAACACCACATACATATACAGAGAGATGCTATGGTTTACAGTACCTGACAGAAAAAAAGTTCAGCATGCAATGCTCAAATTCTATCAGTTTGGTACCTATGCATGCATTGGCATGAAATGATATTATACCTGCAGCTACATCAGATTTCAATGCAAAAGGCATGGGTAATTGCGAAGTTGTACTGGCAATGTTTTTTAGTCCTGATCACCACTACCCCAAACACAAACTATCTCGCTACTGGTAATGCAAAGCTAGTAGGTGAACATTCACTTGAGCATTTACTATGACTCCACCTTCACATTCAGATGGCACCATGCAGGGAATGCAGGGGACTTTTTATTATTGCACCATATGTTGGCAAATATTGGGAAAATCTAAAGTAATGAAAAACTAATTGTCTAAAACACTCATAACTTCTTGGGGAAAATATCACACTAACCTGCTCATTATCCAGCAGCATCTGGTGATATTTGGTGTATACTCTTCAAGTTCTATGTGGCTAAATAGCTCCTGTAAGAAAAAGAACCAGGAAATGTGGTAAGAACATTTGATAAAATTATCAACATACAAGGTGAAGTAGACAGAGAAATATGCACACAACCAATGGTATACAAATTATTCATGTCCAACCTTTGCAATAAATGCTAGAAAAAAACTCCTTAAATATGTTGTGCACAACTTAAAATAATGCACAGAACTCAACAATGACATCATAAGAACACTATTTTATTAATCACTGATACCCTGACAATTTGTTTAAAATTTCAACACATTGCTCCAAAAAGTAAAGCAAGTTGCAAACATGTGTCTCAATATGTCACATAGGGGTTTCCTTTGGCATGGCATTGCCTATGACAAAATAATATGGCAAGATATTGCCTCAACAGTGGTACAGGCAGGCATGTTCCACCTGACAGTGATCCTGTTGTGATAAGATTTTACTCATACTGCAGACTGTGATTGAATATCAAAATGTAGAACAGGCATGACGGTCAGTCCCGAACATATACTTAAGTGAAGAAGCCCTCTTAAAGAAAAGAGATGAATACCTTGCAGAGGAGTGATCGCATTTTTTAGAAACCTCACGGTAAATACTAAACGTCGCTTTTGAACTCCAGTAAGATTATTTTATCACGAATAGATGATGAAGCCTGGCATGATCGGTACCCAAATAGCAACGAATTATTGCATGGCAAGCGGTTCAGCTAATCCTTCTTACCCTTGCAGCACCAAGGGCCGAAAAGAAGTGATCGGATAATCGTCAATAACTTCCCTGATCTTGCTCTCGGGAATGCAGCTCGGACCACACACCAACAACCTCAAAAACGTCCCAAACTACGCCAGCTTGATCTGCGACGCCGTCACCGGAGCAATCGCCAGCTGCAGTACATTGTCTCTACAGCGCCATCATTGATTTAATGATGGACCAGTATTCTTCTTATTTTACTTTAAGTAAATAAGCTGGCGATCATCACTTACCGAAGGTATCCTTACAATCAGTTTACTCTGATGCCATTTTTTGGATGGAATTTTAATTATTTTAAGATTTCTAATTTTTACACATTTTTTATGTCAAATGTGTTAAGCCGTAGCCACATTTTGGTACTTGTAATAATAAGCTGCATGAGGTAGACCAGCACTTTAAATAGTGCATATGCAACGCACCTTTGACAAGTGTATGCGCTGTATAAAAAATGTCGAGGTGGCGTGGTGCCTGCGTTGGACGTCGCGTGGGATGTACGATTTGAGAGGGTTTGGCGAGTGATGGGGAACGCTAGTGGTTACTTATAGAATGTTCTTTGCAAACGCAGGTCTATGAGTTTTGCCAGACTTTTGCGGTGGCTTTGATCGACGTTCGTGTGAGAAGGTGAGTTAACCGCGTATTTTTCTTTAAGGTGTTTTTCGGTCTGGAAAAGAATATTGTACATATAGTAAGTATCATATGCGGCACAGATCATTTTATTTTGATGGGTTGCATAGGTAACTTGGTTTGTAGTTGTGCACCAAAATTTATTTTAGATGATAACTGTGGTGTATGCACCATTTTACTTTTGATTTGAAGGATAAACTATGTCTCTATTTTGTATTGCCCATCTTTTATATATTGACACTGCAGCACTGTCGTGCCTTATAACCACACAAAGGCATTCTGGTGGCACTGAAGGCGTTCCATCTCCCAGGCTGCCAATATACTTTACATAGGTATGCAGGGATGCATGACTATGGTAGCACTGCATATTTCATGCTACCAAATACCAAGTGCCTTTTAGAGCTGACAGCCAATGTTATTTTCTTCTTGGCACATTCCAAGGTTTGCTGATGGCTTTTCATAATTTCATGAGAAACATCATCATGAACCATTATTGTTGGCATTGTCATTCTGACCTTTCTTAACCTAAAACAAATGAAACATGTTATATACCCTATATGTACCATACATTGACCATATCCTCTTTTGGCAGTCACAACAAGAGTGTGTAAGGTATCATGGTGTTCAACATAGCCTGAAAAGTTGGGCTTGACTAATTTAATTGCTTTGTGTTATGTTTACCAATGCATAGCTTATATGATTAAGTGAGTTTGGTTCAGCACCCAGAAAATGCACATTTATTCATATTTTCAAGGTTCATTATGAAGAAGCCCAAAGCATAACTTGGGATCCAAGAGCATAATTGTGTTCTTGGCACCATTTCCCAGCCATGACCAGATAGTATACAGCAAACCAATTTTGTTTTTTCATCTCAAATTATACTCCCAGCTTGAATGCCACTTATGCTGTTATTTATGCATTTGTGCTCTCTGTACCATGCTTGTGGCTGTATGATAGGTTTGTATGGATGCAGGAACTGGCAATTTGGCACATTGAACCCTAGCACTTGGGAAAAGATGATATGGGACTTATGGCAGTGCTTGAAATGCAGTCAATTTCAATCCTCCTGAGCCTCTGATTGCTGGAGAACCTCCTTCATCTGTGTCTGTTTGTGCACATCCAGTCATGTCTTGTCTGCCTTGTCTTTGTGGAGTTGGTCGTCACTGGCAGAAGGCACCGCGGACCAATCTTCTCTGGTCGGCAGGCGGCTCTGCAAGAACACCAGCCATGCCAGAAGTTGACACAGCACTTCCTGCAACCCTGCGCTCAGACATGACCTCGCCATCAGTGCCCTGAAGTGCAGCACGATCTGCCCTGACCAGCAAGATGAGCACCAAGTCATTCTTCATTGTGCAGGAGGCGCCAGCCAATGCGCTCTCGCTCAACAAGGACTACAGCCAGGTGGTGATTGCTGGCCGTAACGTGTTCAAGGTGCTGCTGATTGAGGAGCAGCGCTTCGTCGAGCGGCTGAACCTGCGCATCGGGAAGAGTCTCAACCTGAGTTTCTCCTCCAATGACGTGGTGTGGAACCCGTTCGACGAGACGCAGCTGGCAACGGCGGCTACCAACGGCCAGGTGGTGCTCTGGGACCTGAACAAGGCCAGCCGCAACAAGCAGGACCACGTGTTCTCCGAGCACAAGCGCACCTGCAACAAGGTCACGTTTCACCCGAGCGAGCCGCACGTGCTCGTCTCGGGCTCGCAGGACGGCACGATGAAGCTGTTCGACGTGCGCAAGAAGGAGGCGGCCATCACGTTCCAGGGCAACACGGAGAGCGTGCGCGACCTGCAGTTCAACGGCAGCCAGCCGAACACGCTGTGCGCCGTCTCGGAGAGCGGCCAGGTGCAGCTGTGGGACAAGGCGCGGCCGGACCGCTGCGTGCGCCAGCTGACGGCGCACAACGGGCCGGCGTACGCGTGCGACTGGCACCCGGAGCACGCCGCCTGGCTGGCCACGGCCGGCCGCGACAAGGCCATCAAGGTGTGGGACACGCTGAACAGCGCCATCCGGCTGGTGTGCACCATCCCGACGATGGCGTCCGTGGGCCGCGTGGTGTGGCGGCCGCAGCGCGAGCACCACATCGCCAGCGCCGCGCTGCTCGTCGACTGCAGCATCAACATCTGGGACAGGCAGCGGCCGTTCATTCCGTTCGCGTCATTCGGCGAGCACACGGACGTGACGACGGGCATCGCGTGGAAAGGCGACCCGCGCGTCTTCCTCTCCACCAGCAAGGACGGCACGCTCTACCTGCACCGGTTCGAGGACGCCGACCGGCCGGCCGACCGCGCCAACCCGCACGGCCTGAGCCTGGCCGCCGACGGCCGGCTCGGCCTGGCCGTGCGGCTGACGCACGAGACCGGCGGCCGCCCGCCGCGGCGCCCGCTCACCAGCCGCGACCGCTTCCGGCTGCGGCGCTCGCTGCTCAGCACCGTCAGCGGCCCGGTGGAGCCGTCGCCGGCCGGCGACTGGCTGCAGCAGAGCGCGCGACGCTACCTGCTGCACGGCCGCAGCCTGGCCGACATGTGCGAGCACAACGCCGGCGTGGCGGCCGACCTGCGCCGCTACCACGTGGCGCGCACGTGGCGCGCCATCAAGCTGCTGTACACGTCGGCGCGCGAGCCGCTGCAGCCGCGCGCCGGCGCCGCCGCCGGCTGGGAGGAGAAGGCGGGCGCCGGCGACGGCGGCACCAGCGACCCCGAAACCAAGGCGCCGCGCAACGTGTCCGGCGGCGAGCCCAAGGCCGACGACGCGGAGACGGACGGCGACGAGGGCGAGCCGGAGCAGAACCTGGCCAACATCGCGTCCGGCCTGGCCAACGCGCAAGGCGACTTCTTCTTCGGCGACGGCGAGGTCAACGAGATGTGCCTCGACTACGAGGAGGGCCTGGACGTGGCGCCCGACTTCTCGCTGCCGACCGAGGCGTTCGAGCTGCGCCACGAGCTGCAGGACGGCTCGCCGCCGCCCGAGAGCATCCAGCTGGGCGCCGAGCCGCCGATCGAGGCGGCTCGCCAGCCGGCCAACCCGGCGCTCGTCGAGCAGATCAACAGCTCGCTGATGGCCATGCCGGCAGCTAGCGTCGGCGACTGGCCGGCCGGCCGCGTCGTGGCCGACATGTTGCGCCATTACGCCGCCGACGGCGACGTGCAGACGGCCGTGTCGGTGATGGTGGTGCTGGGCGACAGGTTGCGGCCGCACCTGTCGCCGGCCGTCGCCGAGCCCTGGTTCCTCGCCTACCTCGAGCTACTGGCGCGCTTCCAGCTGTGGAACGTGGCCACGCAGGTGGTGCGCCTGGCGCCACTGCCAGCCGTCGGCTGCCTCAACCAGATGGTGGTGAAGCTGCACTGCGGCCGGTGCGCCTCGCCGCTGGAGCGCACCGGCTGGTGGTGCCACCGGTGCCGCGCGCCCTCCACCTGCGCCGTCTGCCACCGCGTGGTACGCGGCCTGCAGGCCTGGTGCCAGGGCTGCGCGCACGGCGGCCACCTCTGCCACATGCGCCAGTGGTTCTCCGGACACCGGATGTGCCCGTCCGGCTGCGGGCACGTGTGCGTGCCGGTGTCGTGAGGCGGCAGACTCGGCGGCGCGCCCCGCGCCCCGCGGCACTCCGCGCCGGGCGAGGGACGGCGCCCACGGCAGCGATGACGGCGACTGGCGGGCCGCGGCCGGCGCGGGAAAGTGTGTGGGATGCGGCGCTCGGTGACTGCTCTGTAGCCTGCGGTGTTTGTGACTGTGGTGGACGAACTGGATCTGCTCTGCCGTCGTGCTCCGTTGCCCGCCGTGTACCGCCGTACCTGTACTGTCTTGTACCGCTGAACCGCTGTGTACGTGCTCCTCTGCCGGGCCGCGGTGTCTCTCGCAGACCGCACTGTCCGTGTCCGCCCGCCTTCGCAGGTGCGCCCGTGGTGCTGTCCGCAGCGCTCGCCTAGCCGCAATGAGCTCCGAGGGCGTACCTCTGCGGCGCGTACTGCTGCAGCCGACGGCCGGCTCTGACTTGGCGGCAGTCGTGGCCGGCTGGCACGGTCTGGATCGGCCGCTGCTGCTGCGCGCGGGCCGCTGCCTGCCGTCGGCCGGCGGTCCGGTCCGGGTGCTCAGCTGCCACCCGACGCCGTGCGGTCTGCTGCACCCCGATACGCGCGTGCTGGCCGCCCCTTCGGCGCCGGAGGGGGAGGCGGCCGGCGCCGGCCGCCTGGCCGCGTTGGCCCGGCTCGCCGCTTACGTGGCACGGCTGCTGCTGCCGGCGGCGCCGGCGCCGCTGCTGCTCGCCTTCGTCTGCGCGTGGTCGGCGCGACGCTGGCTGACTGCGCCGCGCCGCCTCTATGCCGTGAGCGCGACCGAGCTGCAGCGCCGCGTCCACGACGCCGGCGGCTGGGACACGCAGGCGACGGCCGTCGTCAGCGGCCGCCTTCTACGGCTGCTGGGCGCAGCCAGCGGCGAGTGGCGCCGCTGCCAGCTGCGCGCCGCCGCCGACTGCCGGCAGCTGCACCTGCAGCTGGTGGCGGGCGACGTGCCGGCCGACGCGGCGCTCGTCTCCTGCGCGCTCTGGTGGAGCCTGCGCCTGCCCGGCGACGGCGAGTGCACGCTGCACGTGGCCGGGGCCTCCGCGCCGCCGGCGGCTCGGTCGGCGCGGCTGGCGCAGCTGGCGGGGCCGGACCAGCTCTCGCTCGAGGCGTGCCAAGCCGAGCTGGCCGCGCACCTCGCCTGCCCCCGTCTCCTGCTGCCCGGTCACGTGATCGTGACGTCATCGGAGGACCCGCAGAGCGGCCGGCGGCGACACGCCTTCTTCCGCGTCGAGAGCGTGGAGCCCGCGCGGCCCGACTGCGACGTCTCGGCCGGCCTGCTGGCCAGCACCGCCGCTGACGTCACTGTACCAGGTGTCTGACGTCACGGCGGCGGTGCCACCGCTGGCGCCGGTCACCGACAGCCCCTGGGAGCCGGGCCTGCTGCCAGGTGAGCGCCAGGGGCAGGTAGGGCGCCGACTGGGCTGGGTTTGGGTTTTGTATTGGGTTGTCCGTCGCTGCAGTGTTGGGGACAACGTTCGGAGAAAGGCAGCCTCGACGGGGCTTTGTGACTCATTGGTGTCCGCAATAAGCCAGATATATTCGTGGGGGCATTTGGAATAGATTTGCTCTGGTCACCTGTGTTCAATGCGACATGTAATTCTGGGACAATGCGACGATGTATTCTTCATATGACCCGTGAAGAATGACTGGGACTTATGAGCGTATACTGGTGTTACGGTGTTATGAGGATTGTGGGGTATGTATTGCGTATGGTTTTTGCAATCCAATGCACTGAGCTTATCGAATAAATTCATAACAGGCTAAGAATGTTTGCCACGGGACTGTCCGTGTAACCTCACGTGAATGTTTCAAGAAGTGTAGAAACGATGGGAACCAAGTCTTGAAAACTGGCGTTCGAAGCTAAGGCATCGACGATGGTTATTTGACGGTTGTTGTACTGTCGTATGCCGCAAGCAGAGCGGCAGTGGCTGGTTGCGTTTATAGAGGACTGACTAACAGTTACTGCTCCGCCAGCCCTCGTCTGAACGCACTCGGGCGGACTTGTGACTGTGCCGGGTAGGGAGCGGTGTGGGGAGCGCTCGGGCGGACTTGTGACTGTGCTGGGTAGGGAGCGGTGTGGGGAGCGCTCGGGCGGACTTGTGACTGTGCTGGGCAGGGAGCGGTGTGGGGAGCGCCCGGGCGGAATTGTGACTGTGCTGGGTAGGGAGCGGTGTGGGGAGCGCTCGGGCGGACTTGTGACTGTGCTGGGTAGGGAGCGGTGTGGGGAGCGCTCGGGCGGACTTGTGACTGTGCCGGGTAGGGAGCGGTGTGGGGAGCGCTCGGGCGGACTTGTGACTGTGCTGGGTAGGGGAGCGGTGTGGGGAGCGCTCGGGCGGACTTGTGACTGTGCTGGTAGGGAGCGGTGTGGGGAGCGCTCGGGCGGACTTGTGACTGTGCTGGGTAGGGAGCGGTGTGGGGAGCGCTCGGGCGGACTTGTGACTGTGCTGGGTAGGGAGCGGTGTGGGGAGCGCTCGGGCGGACTTGTGACTGCTGGGTAGGGAGCGGTGTGGGGAGCGCTCGGGCGGACTTGTGACTGTGCTGGGTAAAGAGCGGCGTGGGGAGCGCTCGGGCGGACTTGTGACTGTGCTGGGTAGGGAGCGGTGTGGGGAGCGCTCGGGCGGACTTGTGACTGTGCTGGGTAGGGAGCGGTGTGGGGAGCGCTGGGGCGGACTTCTGACTGTGCCGGGTAGGGAGCTGTGTGCGGAGCGCTCGGGCGGACCTCTGACCATGCCGGGTAGGGAGCGGTGTGTTGGGGTGCCCGACGCTGGTCTGCAGCGGTCTGCAGTGGCCGACACTGGGCGGCAGTGACCTCTGGCGGGCCCGCCGTGCCGCAGCCGGCCTGGAGCCGCAGCTGGAGCAGCTCTGCGTCCTGTTGTCGGGCCCGGCTGCCGGCCGGCCGCTGGTCGCCGTCTGCGGCGCCGCCGGCTCGGGCCGCGACGCGCTGGTGGCCGCTACCGCCGCCCGCCTGGCGCGTCACCTGCTGGTACTGGACGCCGGCCAGCTGCTGGCCGACACCAGCGGCGCCACGGCCGGCCGGCTGCAGCAGCAGCTGCTGCGCGGCCGCCGCTGGCGCTGCCTGCTGCAGGTGCGGCGCGCTCATCTGCTGGGCCGTGACCGCGAGACGGGCGGCGCGGACGGGCGCGCCGTGGCCGCGCTGCTGGAGGCGGCCGGCGCCCTGCCGGCCGGCGCGGCGCTTCTCCTCTCGGCGCCCGCCGTCGACGGCCTGCTGCCGGAGCTGCGCGCGCATGTGACGCACGAGCTGGAGCTGGCGGCGCCGGACGCTGCAGGCCGGGCGGCGCTGCTCGGCTGGCTGGCGCGCCGCCACGCCGTCGACCTGGCCTGGCTGAGGCCCGCGCGGCTGGCGCTGCACACGGCCGGCTACCTGATGGGGGACCTGGAGGCGGTCATCACGCAGGCCAAGGGGTACGTCGGGACGCCGCTTGGGCTAGGGATGGCCGGGTTAGGCTGCGAGCCGCACATTCTCTGCTGTTGGCGTCATTTAGCCGCAGGAATTGGAAATGTGCTGTCTCGCATATTGTGTTCCAGAAATGTACAGGAACCAACTGCAGATGTTGCGATGATGGCCACTCTGGCATACGCGTTTGTTGGAGCTGGACACGAGTATCTGCCGGGGGCTCAGCGTGGGGCTTAAACGCTTTGTCGTCTCGTCGGCTCCTCGCACTGTCCGAGGGCGTGGCACCAAAGCACCAAACAGCAGAGCATCGCCTGTGAGGTGTGACCGTTGGTGCTCGACATCACCTTGCGTGCCACGGCGGGGCGCGGCCGTTCGCTGACCGGGTGTGGTGTCGGCCGCGCCGCCAGCTCTGCGCTGGTGCGGCTGCAGGACTGGTGCCGTCACTGCCTGGTGCCGCCGCCGGCCCGGCCCCCCACTCTCTGCCTGGATGCCGAGGACATCGAGGCTGCTCTTGGTGAGGGCGCACCCGTTGGCCAGCGTTCGCTCCCTTGTAGAGCTTGGCTCCCTTTGAAATTTGGCCACCTGGGGTTTGTCTATCTACTACCGTTTTTAATCACCTCAGACAAAGGGGAGTTCGTGAGCCTATGGATCTGTGTTCACATGATGTCCATCAGGCGATATGGTCCTGCCATGTTCATGTGTCATTCGCCTTTTCAAATGGCATGTTTCACTGTAGTTAGACGATTGGTTGCGTGGCCAAGCCGGTGATGTTCCAGGCTTATGTACCTCGCGTCCTTTTGAGACAATGTGCTTGTTTGGACCGAATGACCGAAGTCGTAAAGACGGCATAACAGTTATCACCACCTGGTCCGTAACCAGTCGACGGCCAGTGGCTGGTTATCAAAGGCTGGCAGCGTCCCGTGCAGTTGCGCATCCCGTGTGACGGACGCCACGCGGGCGCGTGTGAGGTCGGCAGGCGATGAACCGCCTCTGATGACGGCACCAGAATCCCTGGCTCAGTCCTGTGCTCGGCTGATGCTCACCCCGCCCGTGCGATGCGATCTCTGTTAACAGCAGTCAGTGATCGACGTGACCGGGATCCCGGCTTTCTCGCTCAGTGACGTCATCATCCGCTGACCTGGCGTGTCACCGCGCCGGCAGCGTTCGTGCGGGCTCGTCAGGCGGAGAGCTCGGGCGCCCCCCAGATCCCCGACACGCGCTGGCTGGATGTCGGAGGGATGGTGGAGGTGAAGCAAGAGATCGTGGACCTCATCCAGCTGCCTCTCTCTCGGCCCGAGCTGTTCGCCGGCGGCGCCACCCGCTCAGGTTAGGCCATCTCCCGGCCTGCGTCAGCCGCCTCTCTCGGCCCCCCGCTCAGGCTAAGCCATCTCCTCGCCTGCGTCAGCTGCCTCTCTCTCGGCCCGAGCTGTTCGCCGGCGGCGCGACCCGCTCAGGTTAGGCCACCTCCCCTCCTGCGTCAGCTGCTTCTCTCTCGGCCCGAACTGTTCGCCGGCGGCGCGACCCGCTCAGGTTAGGCCATCTCCCCGCCTGCGTCAGCTGCCTCCCTCGGCCCGAGCTGTTCGCCGGCGGCGCCACCCGCGCAAGCCAGCTGCTCCCGCTCTCTTTCTGTCTGGCCGGAGCGATGCTGCACAGTCCGAGGCTACATAGCTCAGCCGCGGTCATCACTGCCGATTCGGCCGGACTGTGTGCGTTTGCCACAACTGCCCGGTAGGTTAGGTGCTCCCGCTCATTGTAGACCAGCGGCGGTGCCCACTGAAAGAGCAGCCGGCTGCCACGCGCCATAACGATTTATGAGGTCAGTGTCCTCTGTGTATTGGATTTATCCTATGGGTTGGATCACCCTCTGCGTAGCGTAACTACGTTCAATGCTCTGGGCCGCACCGCTAAGCTTTGACTAGCTCATTTGCTGATTCAGTCTTGGCTCACTAGTGCATATTGGTGCTTCTCTTTCACTATGCCTGTGCACCGATTTGCATGAGCGTCATTTGTATTAACTGCTGTGCTGGCGCCATCACAGTAACGAGCTGGGCAGCGCTAGTTCGAATGCGCGCATTAATGTCACACTGTTCAATCATCGTCAGCTTAGTTGTTGCTTGTAGTTGTCAGCAGCTTGTAGTTGTCAGCGTCAGCTTAGTGACCATCTATGGTCACTTGCAAATTAAGTGTGTCTTGTTAGCTAGAATAGGAGCGGATGCCAACACAGTAACGTGCGCGGGCGGAGGTGACGGGTACCAGAGCCAATGTCAGGCATGGAGGTGACAGATCCACCGCAGGCACGCTGCTGTACGGTCCGCCGGGGACGGGCGGAGGTGACGGGTACCAGAGCCAGTGTCAGGCATGGAGGTGACAGATAGACCCACTGCAGGTGTGCTGCTGTACGGCCCGCCGGGGACGGGCGGAGGTGACAGATAGACCCACTGCAGGTGTGCTGCTGTACGGCCCGCCGGGGACGGGCGGAGGTGACAGATAGACCCACTGCAGGTGTGCTGCTGTACGGCCCGCCGGGGACGGGCGGAGGTGACAGATAACCCACTGCAGGTGTTCTGTACGGCCCGCCGGGGACGGGCGGAGGTGACAGATAGACCCACTGCAGGTGTGCTGCTGTACGGCCCGCCGGGGACGGGCGGAGGTGACAGATAAACCCACTGCAGGTGTGCTTCTGTACGGCCCGCCGGGGACGGGCAAGACGCTGCTGGCCAAGGCGGTGGCCACCGAGTGTCAGTTGAACTTCCTCAGCGTCAAGGGGCCGGAGCTCATCAACATGTACGTCGGCCAGAGCGAGGCCAACGTCAGAGACGGTAAGAGAGAGAGAGAGAGAGAGAGAGAGAGAGAGAGAGAGAGAGAGAGAGAGAGAGAGAGAGAGAGAGGAGAGAGAGAGAGGATGGAGAGACGAGAGGAGAGAGAGAGGGAGAGAGGCGAGGGAGGAGCGAAGATGAGAGAGAGAGGAGAGGGAGGGAGAGGGAGAGGGAGAGGTCTTCCTGAGGGGAGAGGGAGAGGGAGAGGGAGAGGGAGAGGAGAGGAGAGGGAGAGGGGAGAGGGATGCGGAGAGGGAGAGGGAGAGGGAGAGGGAGGAGAGGGAGAGGGAGAGGGAGAGGGAGAGGGAGAGGGAGAGGGGAGAGGGAGAGGGAGGAGGAGAGGAGAGGGAGACGGGAGTAGGGAGAGGGAGAGGGAAGAGGGAGAGGGAGAGGAGAGGGAGAGGGAGAGGAAGAGGGAGAGGGAGAGGAGAGGAGAGGAGAGAGAGAGGAGAGGAGAGGGAGAGAGAGAGAGAGAGAGAGAGAAGGGGGACGGGACGGCTGGTACCGCGTGCTGGGCACACGGAGCCCCAGGACTCAGATGAGCGTCGCTGCAGCAACGCTCAGCCACACACACGCCCTCGGCTGCATTTTCATTTGCATGCGCAACATCACGCGCCACGCACGCGAAATGTACGTAAGCTGGGGTAATTGTTCGGACTCTCGTCCTTGCCCAGTGTGTTAGTATCCTCAGCTGTAGGTGCTCACACATCAGGTGGGAACAATAGTCTCAATGATGTTTTCATCCGCGATGCTACCACCTCGCCTTAATAATTTCCCGTAAAATGAGGCATGAAATATGTTTAAAACATGGCGGTAGGACTGGTAACGATTGAGGCCACCTTATGACGGGGCATTGGTTCGTCCATTATGGCGTGCGCTATGTTCATTACG
>NW_023596136.1:5999007-6047412 GCF_011947565.3 Pollicipes pollicipes | reverse complement strand
GAGCGAGAGAGAGAGAGAGAGAGAGAGAGAGAGAGAGAGAGAGAGAGAGAGAGAGAGAGAGGAGAGAGAGAGAGAGGAGAGAGGAGAGAGAGAGAGAGAGAGGAGAGAGAGAGAGAGAGAGAGGCGAGAGAGAGAGAGAGAGAGAGGAGAGGAGAGAAGAGAGAGGAGAGGAGAGAGAGAGAGAGAGAGAGAGAGAGAGGAGAGAGAGAGGGAGGAGAGGAGAGAGAGAAGAGAGAGAGAGAGAGAGAGAGAGGAAAGGAGTGTATTTATTATGGGCTGAGTGCAATGACCTGGGTCTATTTTACCTAGATTCGGTATGCCATTTTTGAGAGGACGCTGGTTTTATAAAAATAAAAAAATCCATAGACGCAAAGCACCGGTTCCAAACCATGCAAATGATATATTATTGGCATGCATTGTCTTTCATGTCTATGGAGGTTAAAACAAAAACAGCATGCCTAAAATTGTTCTCAAGCTATCCTTGGGAGTGATATAAATGGGAGAAGAAAAACGATCATGAGGATTCGTGCATTCATGCGCAAATTCTTCGTGCCCCACCCAAATTTTCTTAGAGAATGCCGTGGCCTGCACAATGAACAAAAAAGTGTTATGAGAAAATATTAAAGCAGCAGTTTGAAAATCCAAGCAGACTGAGCGGTGCTCGCATCAGTCGGGGGCTTGGAGACCCCAGCAGTTTGGGTGTTAGGAACATTCGAGGGGCACACGTCACAACATGATGTATTTGAACCCCCAAACGCCTGGGCTCTTTGGCATCAAACCAAAACATCAAAAAGTAGGAAAACTTGGCGCACCGAGCAAATGCTAAAACTAATTTTTCGCAGTTTGATGGGAAGCGTGATTTTCGGTACAGGTTAAGTTCTTTCATTAGAATCGGAGTTATCTAACCCCAATGTAGTACCTGCACCTATAAGTCTGAATCGCATGTTCAGGCTACTAACATCTCCAAATGGCAGCTGGGAACAATAGCATGACAATGATCATCATTGATCAACGACCAAAATGTTCAAGCACCACACACAAATAACGGGGATTCGAAAGCTTCTTAAGGTTTCTTGATAACACTGAGTCGCATCGCCACTAAGATGGTCTTACAGAATTTTCGGCACCTGACATTTTCTGGCGTATCTTTACCTGAATTTACCCGACCGCCAATGCTCAAATACCGCCAATGATCGTGTAAGGTTATCAAAGTATCAAAGTAAGGTTATCCGAGCCAGCGCTTTTGCACGCCTCGACACAGTTTGTTAAATTTGTGGTTCACGCATTCCAATCGTGCTCTATTAAAAGCCATCATCTGTTTAACTATAAGCAGAAAATCTTGAAAAGATCCTTAGACCTATCAGTGCCAATCACATAGCGTATATCACGACAGTGCCATGCAGCTACAAAACTTTTCACTAGGTCACTGGTCCTTCTTAAAGGGAGCGTCCCACGTTTGCATGCGGTTTTGAGCTGAAATAGCCATCTTCCAGATCACTCGATGCGTTTTACAACCCTGCCCTTCCTGAGACCTAAACCCTTTAAGTTTATGAGCTTCACGTCCGCGAAGATGTGCAGACGTTTTCGGGGAGAGTATTTCAAGGTCACCCAGGCCTTCACGACGCCATTATAACGCGTTCCGATGCGAGAACTCCGTTCGTGAGCACGATTTCCGGATGAAGCGGCCGCCCACTTGGCTCTCAATCAATGTTGCGCAAGGTACGATGACCCGGTACGATGGCATCCATCACGACGGCTCATTAAGTCAGGGTGCCTGCCTCCCGGTTCACCCACCCGTAGCGGGATGAGCTCGAGTCGTTTTAGGCGTTTGCTTTTTGTCCTTGACAGGTATGGCCTGCGGCCGGTGACGGCGACCGGGATTAAGGTTAGGTGACGTCAGAGGGCAGGATGGACCGTGGCGGCAAGTATTTCGACATGTTAAGCTTTCGCCACCCCAAGCTTGTATGCCGTTTGACATGGAATTACAACGATCGGATGGCAAGGAGCAGGGCTCACACAAGAAGCACTGCTTAGCGTGGGTTTTCATCCCAGAAGTACATGCTCGAAGCTTTCTAGTTAAATCTCCAGAAAATGACAAAATGACGTAATTCAAACAATAACGTAATGTGGAGCATAATTTACTGATCAGCGAAATTTCGTTATTCAGAGACAGTTTTTCAGTGTCTCAAGAGCTCATCATAAAGTAACAGTGAGCTTTTTCCAGCATATCTGCTGCCTGCCTCAACACCTTCAAGGGCCAGAACATTCCCTTTAAGAGAAAATGTTCAACATTTAAAAGATATGAAACAGACAGCAGATATCAGGAAACAGCCTCAGTTACTTCTTTTAATATTAATATGTATGCTTTTGAAGTGGAAAATACTTCTAGATAACGCAGCTTTCTGTTAAGTAAATATTGTTCCTCAATGGGGTTGTGTTTGATTGCGTCTCCGTACTTTGCACAACACTTCGACTGAGAGCCAATGCACGGACTGTTATATATAGAAAATCGCGTTCACGAACGCCAAATATGAATCCGCCTCGGCCATTATATTTTCTCAGCATGATTGCCGCATGGCTTATTGGAATGACAGGATTTGAACTGACGTTATCAGGCCATGAATGCCAAGGTGACTTTCAAATACTCTTCCGGGATACCATTTCCACATTTTTCGCGGGCGTGTATAGCTCAGAAAATAGAGAGGGTTGGTCATAAAAGGGCAGGATCGTGAACAGACAGAAAGGTCTTCAAGATTACTACACTCAGTTCAAAACCCCTATAAACGTGGCACACTCCCTTTAAGGGTAACATTAGATCAGCTTGTGAACAACCCCTCTGTCAGCCGCTTTTAAACTACATCAACATCTTTGTGAAGATGTGCTTCGGAGGACAAGTTATTTGAAATATCTATGTAGAGTCGGTCAAACAAACATTCCTTCATATCTATGGGACAGAATAGCTTGCTGCTAAAGAGCCCTTTAGGCATATGACATCCCCCCGCTGTCCGTCCACCTCCAGTACGTTATAGGAGTCGCTGCGCATTTGAACCAATGCCACAGATTAATTGGCTTCGTAAAGGGTATTCATGTTGAGAAACTGAACCTATCTGCAACTTTTGTAGTAAATCTTTAACATTCACAAACTGAATCTAATCGACCACGTTTAACACCAAAGACTGAGGCCAGGTTAACGTTTACGTTGTGGATTAAACACTCCACTTCGAATATGACATTTTATTTGATGAAAAGAAATTTCGTCATTACTATTGCTTGCCCGCACCTCTTTGGGTTCTAGGAAACGTTCATCTTATCTTATGGTTCGCTTGAAATGCAACGTCAACGGATGCTGGAGTGAGGCTGCAATGCTATTTTCGTTGGTTAGTCGTGTCATGCAGTCACAGCACGCAGGACGTGTCATATTTTTGTTCACTTGCAAACTGACCATCGTGACTCGTTCGTGATCAGATTCAACGGTTCGGATCTTTTCAGCTGTGTATCGCGTCACTCGGGACCACCAGCCACGTGCACTCCGTGTCGTTAGAGCTCACCTCTGAAGATTGACAAAAGCACATCGTGGCTGACTGGTCACGCTCAGAGTATTTTGCACAGCTTTCACAACTTAGCTGCACCATTCACCGCCCGTCACCGACTCTCCGAATCTCGAGTCAGCTGTTGGAGAAAGAGAACGATGTCGAATCGCCGATCGTGATGCAAGCCACAGGCGCAGAACTGGACGAGCATTGACGAAATTGTCTCCATTCGCGTGGCAGTCCAGACAATATTCTAACAGAAGCCGAGACTGCGTTGCAGGACGCGAGTACTGACTGACATGGAACTGGGCACGTGTGCTGACTGACATAGGAGTGGACACGAGTACTGACTGAAATATGAGTGGACACGTGTACTGACTGACATGGGAGTGCACACGAGCACTGACTGACATGGGAGTGGACACGAGTGCTGACTGACATGGAAGTGGACACGAGTGTTGACTGAAATGGGAATGGAAACGTGTGTGGACTGACATGGTAGTGGACACGAGTGTTGACTGAAATGGGAGTGGACACAAGTACTGACTGACATGGGAGCGGACGAGTGAAGTCAACGTGCAGAAAGATCTTCGCCTTGTATGCGTGAACCGTCCTCATGCGTCTTTTCCAGGCGACCACGACTTACTGATTATTCTACTTACGATTATAAACGAGCAGACTCATTCAATAACAGCATTACCCTCGGTTAAAAGTCATCAAGCGCACCGTTCCTCTACTAAAGTATTGTTCACTAGCATGCTGTAGAGGATCTTATTAGAAAAGCGGCTGCAGTGCTTCCAGATACATGTATGAATGATTGTCAAACATATAAAGGGTTCTTCCCGCTTCCACGTTTTTCTCCAGCTGTCGATTTCATTTTACAACAGAATAACCGATTTGCGTCTCTTTTCGTGATTTTTTTTTGGTAGGGCAAAGTGCATGTTTTGTCCCCTTCCTGCACGTTTCGAATCCCCTGGATTCGCCAATGTTTGCAAATGAGCCGACGAATGCGGGTTACAGGAATCTAGACGCACGGACGAGAATTACATAATATTATCATAAATTCAGCAGTAGGTTTCCCCCTGGCCGTAGATGCACAGCTCGTGGGACTCTCAGTGCGGTCTTGCTGAGCCGGTCGACGCTCTGAGAATCACCCTCTCCAAATAACATTCATAGTGATCTGGAGCTTCATAAACTTCCATGGAAAACAGCGACCATCAGATGTTATCACCGTTAATGACAAAGTCATCGGGCTGGTTGGAAATGGGTTTCACTGTTGCGCGCAGCTGTGTGGAAAATAGACCTCACAATGGTTTAAACATTGTCTGTTTTCGCACGGTAGCATAGTAGCTAGTACCTATTAAGAAAGGAAGATTTGGTCTATTAGACTGCATATTATACACCATGTGATGAAAGGGGCAAAACAGCAGACCTGAAATGCTTCGATAGTAGTACGCGGGTTCATCAAATTACAAATTTGGCAATCCAAAGTAGCATACCAGATCGACCGTTAAACCGCACCAGAACGCGTCCGATGCCAGACAGTTTGAAACAAACAGGACAAAGCCATGGAAATCGCAAGGGATTAGCGATGAAATGCAACAGTTGTTGGCGGCCCTGGTTTCCCTAAAACTGTAAGTTCGAAATGGTGCGCTGATTTCCACCTATCACGCCACGTCGTGCCATGCCACGGGCGTCCCGGACGCGGTAGCTGGAAGCTGGTGTCGCGTCGCTGTCACAGGTGTAGATTCTGTGGAAGCGTGGGCGGCGACGTACGCGACGCTGACCTGCTGAACTTTGCGTTGTTGACCTGCGAGAATTATCCCTCGCGTCGGTGGAGCCCGGAGTTGTAGGACCCCAACAGGCTGATGGTGACGTCACCGATGACAGCGGGTTTGTTACAGCACCGTAGTACCGAGCCAGCCATTGTAACCGAGGTTCGGACTGGGGAGCGATCGAGCTATTCTGTGGCTCCTGGACCATCGCGGACCGACAGGGACTTCGGACCTTGGACCACCACGGACCGGACAGGACCTCGGGCCTTGGACCACCTCGGACCGCTCAGGGTAGCGCTTGCTAAGCGTGTCGATCTCCCGGCAAGGCTGGAGCGGCCGGCCAAGTGGCTGCAGTGGTACACTGTGGCTCACGACGGTCGCTATTGTTGGCAGCGGTTTACTGCTGTCTGGGGTGCCTTGGCACACTACGACACGCTCCACAGTGGGCGTCGCTTTGGTCGGCCGACTTTATCTGATGTCACTAGTCTCTTAGTATGTCGTGCTGTTGTAGTGGCCGGTCGGTTGCCGTGTTTGATGCCTCACGGATCTACTAGCAGATCTGCAGCGTCTGCTATCGTCCGCTGGGGTCCGCAGCAGTCCGCTGCGGACGTCGGGCCGTCCGCCGCGTCCACCGCGCTGGCGCTCGTGCTCTGCTCAGTAGTCCAGCTGCGGTGCGCGGGCCGAGGGTCCGGGCCCGGACGGTGATTGGGCGGCCCAGCGCCGGCCGGGCGCCGGCCCTCGTGCGCCCCGGCCGGCGCTGATGGGCCGATGGCTATCGCCACCTCGTTACGGCGCCGGCTCGGGCTCCGCCAGGGGCTAGAACAGAGGCCGCCCCTCCGCTGGCACTCATGCGCTGGTCCTCAGGACGGGACAGGGGCACTTGGGGCGCGCCGCCGGAGGGCAGGAGAGAGGCCGCCCTGAGGCTGAGGTTTATGGTCTGTTCCTCAGGACGGAGCAGGCACACTGGGGGCGCGCCGCTAGAAGGCAGAACAGAGGCCGCCCCTTCGCTGGGGTTCATAGACTGGTCTTCAATACGGAGCAGGCACAATGGGGGCGCGCCGTTAGAGGACAGAACAGAGGCCGCCCCTCCTCTGGGGCTCATAGTCTGGTCCTCAGGACGGAGCAGGCGCACCGGGGGTGCGCCGCCAGAGAGTAGAGGAGCATAATATAGACGTATTGTCTGAATGCAATTATTTGCCTTGGCACGAGGCTCTGATGGCAATTGAAACCAGAGAACTGAAAGTATGGCGACATGGTGGTTAGTATATGGCGATGGGATCAAGTCAACCGGGTGCCAAACCTAGGCACGGACAGGGCTCGACGGCTTCAGAAATGACTATGATATGAACGTATGCGATCATGACTGCTTGCAGTGGGAACGAAGACCGCAGACTGCTGCGTGCATCATTCCATTGTCATTGCCTCTTTCGTTCTTCCGCTTCAGACAGTAAGCCAACAGAAAATTCCCCTGTGGTTTACAAATAACAAACGCAACACCGCAAAGGAACAATGGTTGGCGATCCAACTGTCTCATACGGCTTTCTAAGGCTTATCTATGTTACCTGTCGCGGCTGATCTGGCCAGCTCCAGTCCAACTAGTTTACATTCCTTGTTAACGTCTCAGGGCTCCAGGTGACGCCTGCGGCGTAACTGGCATCAGTCTCAGCCATGCCTCGCCGCGAGTTGAACTCTCAGAGAGCACAGCTCAGCCGTGGGCCATCCCTTAATCGCTATTGTTTCGACCTTGACCACACACAAAAATACGGATACAATTCTAGGAACGAGCTGTGGGCTATGCCAGTGGAGCAGACCAGGATTCATTATGTTTTCTTTAGTCGTTTCCAAAGCCAAAGTTAAGGTGACGTCAGCTATGAATGAGATATACAGTTTCGTGTTCAGCTGGGGGAGGGAGGGGGGGGGGGGGGTCACCCCGCCCCGAGTTAGGCTTCAGCCTTCCACAACTTTGAGAGAAAATGGGACCAATGCTAGGGAGAAATCTGCTTGCTAGCGAATTTTCAATGTGGCGTAAATATTTTCTACGGCTAAACCCTTGACTCCCCTTTGGTAAACTAAGCCATGCTATGAATGACACTGCACCCGGAACAAGAGCTGATAGGTGAACACCATCATGGATTATATCACATCCAAAGCTAGAGCTGATGAACTTCGGTTATGCGTTATAACCTCAATTATAGTGAAAGCACGAATAATCGGTCATTACGTTACAAAGTGTGAGACGCTTTAGGTCAAGGGACGCCAATTTTACATTTCATCCAAGACATGGCCATTCCAGCGTGTTTTTCACATTTCCTTTCATCATTATACTACTATTCCTCCTCGAAAATAGCACAAAAGAAAAATAGACGTGGATAGTCTAGAAACAGTTCATTTAGCACAGGTTTGAATCGCAAACATCCGCAGACATATAACATGTAAAACACAGGTTATCACACTAACGTTAGCAAGTAATCATTGTTTGTTCAAGAACCAAGTGCGTTTGTTAAAGCACGCACAAAAGGGTGCTGGGATCCAAAACGCTGCAAATTTCTACCGAAAAGACTCGGTTGTGTCTAGCACCAGTAGTACGCCTTGCGCACGCGTGGGGCGACCAAGATGACAACATGCATGACGGTCATCAACCGCCACCACGTAGCTGATACCAAAGCGTGAATTAACAATTTCAGATGCCTGTGGAAATTCGCGCAAATTGGACTTTCAAGCACTTGCAAGGCTGCTTATTGCACTTTCGCTTCGCTGATCGACGTACCGACAATTTCATATCTCACCATGAGTAGTGTTACATAACTGTAAAAATATATTAATGTTATTTGCGCGTACGTTTACCATGATTCGTAAAATTTTCCGACTGATTCAGTCTTGACTGTGAATGTGTTTTGAGTAGCTGGCAGATGACGTCTGCGGTGACTGCGATACACGAGCGTAAAATTATGATGGTGAACTCAATGTGCAGTGTAGCCCTTACAAACTGCAAATTATGGACTGCAGCATTGAATGTACAACATGAAATGCACATCGCAGCTTCCGAACAACTTTGGTGGGGATGGGACCGCAATCATTCCCCTCCCTTGTCTCCAAGCGTGCGCTGGTGGAGGTTATTACAAAACTGCCGGATCCTGCATATTTGTTTGAAAAGGTGACTTGGTGCTCGAATAGGAACAGCGTTAATTAGAGCCTCACACAATCGCTAATTAAGCCTATGCTGGCTATGCATCCGACGCCTTGTATAGGCAAGCGATCGAGCCGTGCAGTGCAAAACCACGGCGAAACGAAAAACTTGCAACAAGTCATCTTTACAAAACATAGATAGCGTACGCGCTGCTTAGTTGGGAGCAGCGTGTGTTAACTTTCGGACGTTTTGACTTCAGACTAACACTGCAGCCGGAGATTTCTTATGTATTGCGGTCCAGGAAATTTTAAAAAGCTGTTTCGGCCTCCAGGAAGGTTCCTCTTTGTTTGCTGTTAGTATTGTCAACACCATTTCTTTTCGGTTCCTGCAGATATTTTAAAAACGTAGCTTGTTTAGATAGTTCGTGCTGGTACAATCTTGTAGCAGAGACCTCCCATAACAATTACGAAGTATTTTTATTCGCTCTCGTGCCATACCTGCTCGCCTCTCCATGTGCACAGCTTCTTTTACATTTTCCGGCCAAAACATTGTTGTAAAGTATTTAATTGTCACAGCGACTCGCCTTCTCCATTGTAACAAAGGAATAAATGAATAATGGATAGGCTGCTGCTAGTCGATAAGCAGTGCGCAGCGCATGCTTTCGTCGTTTTGCTTGCAATATTCGATGACGCTAACTGAGCGGCCGATCAGAGGCATGTCGTGAAGTTAGATAGCCGTTCTAAAGCAAAAGGCCAATGACGTCGGTGACTTGTTTTACTTTTATAAGGTCAATGCGACAAATACCTACGAAATTGTTCCTATTTGTCATTCTTACAAGCGTCGGGGATTACGCTAGGCAGTATGGTCCTAGAACAAAATCTTGACCTGGGTCATTTTTGGTTAGTGACCTAATCTGACCCCTGAAAAGTGCATGGAACACGTCTATTGCGGTCGCTGGCATTCAAAGATTAGAAATGAGCTCCAGAAACTACCCCATGAAACCAAGCTCTTGAGTAAAGCAGCAGGTTAGTTTTGACCTTATTCTGACCTTCATACCTGACTCAAGTTCAATGAAATAAGGTTTGATGATAACTTCAATCGGTTTATTGCCCAGGGAACTATCTCAGATTTGTATGGCTTCGCCTAGCACTAGCACTAACTGAGGGTAGGTTCATTCATTTACTCAGCATAATCATTTGTTCACTCACCATCACCCAACCCACTTAACACAACGCACACTTGCATCTAACGCCCAACCTTCATTGTTATCTCTGCAGATACACAAGGCCTTTTAGAAAAAAAAGTTTCCTTGTAAAAGTATGATCTTGTCTAGCATTGCCTTGCTTCGTGTAAACCCTGTTAGTTAAGGGCAGAGTACTGTATGTGAAAACTAAAGTGTGAGGCCTGGCAGTGCATATCCCTTTTTGTACAAATAGCACACATGCAAGAGACCAAAACACATACCCTGCTCAAGTTCATGATCTTGGAATTGAGTCCCCCTGCCCCACTTCAACGTCCACAACAACCCGTTGCTGTTTGCTAAGCCACCAAACGCGCAACTTTGGCGGACAAAACCGTGATTCTCCTATGATGCAACAACATACAACATGGAAAACTTTATCAATGAAAATGCACACGGCCCCATCGCAACAAAACCAAACAGATATAGCAATGGCTAGCGCATAGCTTATCATGCAAAAACGAAATGACGTCCAAATATTTGAAATTATTATCACCTGTTCATGATATTTTTCTTTCTAAACTTTTGCTTTTCTCACGATGCTTTGCTCATGTCGTCTTTTCCAAGACGCGTTTTTTAGAAACTCGTTTTTTTCTGAGGGCACTATCACTTTTCAACACGCTTTCCCATCTTTCCAGCTCGGGAAATCTTCGGTGTAGCATGGGGTAATCTAGGTAATCACATGGAGCGTTGTTATGTGGACGGAACATAATCATATGGAACTTATAAATTACCTCGATGGTAAGAAACGCAAATTCATCAAAAATCCTGTTCAAATCATGAAAAAATCATGTGGGGCCGGGACTTCAGAAGCACATAACGATTTGCGCACAACGCATTCGACCGCACCGTGCACTGATTTTCACGTTTTTATGGCAATGTTTGCCGATATCTGACAGCAATCGATAAAAACGCCCCAAATGGGCAGACCCTCAGTTTCAGCACAAACGCGCGAGACCCGCTGCCCGCGTTGGCCCGCATGTCCGTGCCAGCATGGCTGTCCATGCCCCCGTCCGTCAGACGGGTTTGGTTTCGTGCCCCGGCGGCGCCAGTTTACATCGGCACCATTCCCACCGGCTGTCTTGAGGCGTCCACAACCTGCAAAACTGCTCGCTTCCTACGCTCATCAAATGGCGAGGGCTGTTTTCGCAGTATTGTGATTTACAGGATAGTTTTGTCTGATCCAAAGTTTGCATGTGAGCGCTGAAAGACGTTTAGCACAACTTGAAAGACTTGCGCCTCTTGGCAGTGAAGATTGTATAAAGCTGCGGTCGGCAGTTGCAAAATGTGTTAGTTTCCAGAAGCTGTGACGGCCCGGTCCGACGATCGAGCTGCGTACTTCACGCCTGGCAAAGTGCGGTTCGCTCGGGCTGCGGTCTCGTTCGCAGCAACAGGATCACTGACGAAGAGAGCTGGCAAATATAGATGGTCGTTCAAAAATTATGACCTCATAGTTAGAAGAATGAACCATGCTGCAGAAGGCATGGCAATGCGTGTTCGCGAACAGAAACATCGTTCAAATCCATAAGCCCCAGGCCACTTCCAGCCATGCAACTTTTCCATTCTCATAATGGAAACCAAGGCCAGATGCTCTGTATTTTTTTACCCATTTCCTACATTGGTCTTGAGTGACTTATTTGCCGACGTGCTGAGCTTGCCTGCCGCTAGGTTCGGTGGCTCTGAGGCAGATGCCAGCTCCTAGGCGCTGGGCACTGGGATGGGACTGGATCGCCGACACCAGGTTCGGCGGCTTTGAGGCAGATGCCAGCTCCTAGGCGCTGGGCATTGGAATGGGACTGGATCGCCGACGTCAGGTTCAGCGGCTCTGAGGGAAATGCCAGCTCTCAGATGCTAGGCATTGGGACGGGGCTGAATCGCCGAGTCAGTCGACGACCGTGATGAACGACGTTCAGTTGCTACCGTTGGTTAACGGCGTACTCAATTGAGAGCTTGGGTGGCACATAAGAAAAGTCGGGTGTGTCAGGACACCAGACATGTTTTGTAAAAAACACTAGAGATGTGATGAGTCCAAATGTTCCGTTCAGTTTTGGCGACGCTCGAGGACCACCAACATTGCTAGGATGATCATCCGAAATCAGCAGTGCCATCTTTTTTCTTCGGATAGGCGTAATCCTAAGACACATTATTATTCGTCATTCAGCCTAAGCTCGAGCCTGTTTGAAAAAGAGTTCCTTGGGCTTTATTCATTGCTGGACAATGCGCTACCCGGTCCCCCCCCCCCCCTCTCCCCCACTGTCGCATGCTCTTCAGTAACGGCAGTTTTGTCGAACTCCTGGGAAATGGTGCAGCTAAGCGATTGCATCACGGAACATTCTAGTTGTGTATACATTGTCTAACCTGGGGCGCCCGTTTTATTGGCATCGTTAATTCTGTGCTTTAAATAGCCAAACTTCAGTGCACCAGAAGGTACTAGAAGGTAAGGGAGTATACCACATTTTTGGTACTTTTCACTATTGTGGGATCGGACGCGTGAGGATTTAATCAGTGATATCAGTTTTCTCGAAATTCTTAAAGGGTCGGAATTTCGATTTAAAGTAGCCGTTCCCGCCGGAGAATCTCATTGGACTTCTCGCTCACTATCTTGGCAGCAATGCATCTCATTTGCCTTGTCTTTTCCACTTGTGTGTTTTGTAATATTGCAGCACACTAACTTGCCAACATGTTTGTGTAATAAATGCTGCGAAAGCTTGAAACACTCCGCATAACAAAAAAAGGTGCAGATGAAGCTATTACCCCGCGAATTCAACAAAACGTTAACTATGCTAACGTATTGCTAACGTATGCAAACTATGGCTTTGCTTCTCTCCTATGACGTTTACTACAGTGGCTCTTTTCGATGCGCACTTTGGCTCTTGGAATGGGAGTATCACATAGCCTATTGTGACGCAATGGTTCAAACTTCAACCAATGCGCTTATCGGTAATAGGCTCTTGCCACTCCTGTGCTAACCAAAAACGTTCATTTGTACTGACCGCATTCAGTAACAGCTGACAGCGCCCCCCCCCCCCCCCCCCCACAAGCGGATTTTGCCGTTGTCATGCCGACGGCGCTTGTCGTGGCAATGGCGGTCACAACTGCAGGTAAGAAGCGTAGTGCTGTTACACAGCATGCTAAAGTTATGATGCGCTGATGGTGCTGAAGTGGCACTACACGATGCTGTTATTAGACGCAGCTGGTCCCGAAGTCTCACTGGAGCATGCTTTTTAAAATATTTCCCAAGGGTGGTACAGCCCCTTCAAAGATGATGCGAAACACCTATGCCAATGGGCTTTGAAATTCTCCTGATGCATTCAGATTTCATAATTCCTGTTCCTGAGAGGTATTGGGCATCTTTAAATTATTTCAGACAATCTTCTGCTATCTTCGTTAAGCCCTTACTTCCTCCTTTACCGAAAAACAGCTATTTTTAGCATGAGAAATCACAATGTTCAAGAAAGCTTTTGCATGGATGGAGTTATCTGAGACAATGTGTCCAGCCTTCACAAACTTGGAAGATGTGGCGGTGTCAAAAAGGCACAGCGTATGCTTAAGAGCCGCTACATATTTCACATAGTAATTCTTCGTCGGGTGACTGACATCATGAAGTGCGTCAAATGCGCCACAGACTGCGAAAGGGAAGCACTTTACGTTGACACCTGACGTCAGCCATTCGTCGGTCGCTGTGTCGGCGTTCCAATCGGGATCGGTTTGGACCACGTTTTGGCATTGCTCGGTTCTGACATCAGATAACGGGAACAAAAAGAGTACTAATAGTCAGAACAAGTTACCATTTTCTTGAGAGTGACGCATTGTGAAAGCACAGCACATAATGTGGTTACGATTTTGATAAGTAAACCACGCACGTGATGTAGACGAGTTCAGTTTAAGATATCATGCCATTTGACGAACGAATTTGTGCCTGCTGGAGCGAAAAAGGAAGGGCGTAGCACACAACCACGCGGAACGAAACTAAGATCAGCAAAGAATGGCAGCCATAAACGTTTGGTGCGCGTCCCTTGGTTGGAGCTCACAAATGCGTGGCTTTCAGGCTGACTCGGTGGCATTTCAGATTTCAGCCTCCTGTCTTCTAGCGGCTGCGAGTTTCCACCGGGCCGTGACTGGCAAGGCAAGCGATTGGCTGGCAAGGGACGTCGGCCCGCAGGCTGTGACTGGCGTGCGGGTGACGGGTGTTGCTACGCGAGCTCCTCACACTCCAGGCTGTGACTGGCGTGCGGGTGACGGGTGTTGCTTCGCGAGCTCCTCACACTCCAGGCTGTGACTGGCGTGCGGGTGACGGGTGTTGCTACGCGAGCTCCTCACACCCCAGGCTGTGACTGGCGTGCGGGTGACGGGTGTTGCTTCGCGAGCTCCTCACACTCCAGGCTGTGACTGGGCGTGCGGGTGACGGGGTGTTGCTACGCGAGCTCCTCACACCCCAGGCTGTGACTGGCGTGCGGGTGACGGGTGTTGCTACGCGAGCTCCTCACACTCCAGGCTGTGACTGGCGTGCGGGTGACGGGTGTTGCTACGCGAGCTCCTTACACCCCAGGCCAAGTTAGAATGCGAGCGGCTTGCATTCAGAAAGCCGTCATTTCCTTGCAATCGTGTATGTGAGGAGCTCGCTTCCAGGCAGTTCTGTGCAAACGCCAGGTCTGTCCTGAGGGCCAGGACCATACAACTCTATGTAGAGCAAGCTTCAACGGGTCAGCTATTTATCGGCACGTGCGATTTTGTAGATCATTATAAGCTATGCTGTCTCTGACGACGCTCTACTTAACTTGACTACATACGTTTCATAGCTGGTGCCACTCAACCCCGGAACATAACAGAATTAAACAGCAATGGATGATGAAACACCCACAGCAGTTGGCAGGAATGTCACGCGGCCTTGGATTCCAAGCTCAGCGCTCTCCATTTCGCCGTACGCGGCCACCATTTATAAGTGATGACCGACGCAGGTGAATGTTGTCAGCGGCTGTGGCACGAGGCGGCGATCAGGTAATAATAGTCACCAGGAGGATGAAGGAAACGGCGCGCTGTGACCTTTCCACCTGCAGCAACTCTGGTCCACCGGCAAATGGCTTTGCAGGTACGTGTGTACCCATTACCCCGTGGTCTGTTTATCATGGCTGCAGCTATAGAAGTAGCACCTCATACACTGCCCGGGAAAACCATGAACGCCTTGAGAGCCATCACGAACACAAGACAATTTGTTTGCACACATGCTATTTATGACCTCGCTTTCAGGTGCTCCCTGGAGTCTTTTATTAACTCACGCGGCAGAAGAATTGCATACGATTAATATGACATGACTCAGCCGCGGAAAATACAACACGACTACTCCTACATGGGTTATTAAACAGCGCTTGGGCTGCTAGGGCATTTTGCCTTCATCTACATAAATACAGCACCTAACCTGCATGCGAATGTTGGACAAGCATGCAAGGCTTACCATGTGTATGAACTAAATGATTTATGACTTATGTAGGTAAAGACTTTAAACCGACGAGACTCGCCAAACATGTTCGTAAGAAAAATTATCCGAAAACCATTCAGTAAAAACTTAAAAACAAATTTCCTTTAGTTCCGCCGAAAATGACTGAGTTACTGTCATGCATGCGACATATCTTCGACAGCAACACAGTGAACCAAAAACTACCGCATTGAAAGGACCCACCGGTTATTTCCACCTATGGTGCACACGAAAACTGGGCATCAATAAACTGGGAAAATGTACACCAACACCCTACCTATCAACCAATAAAAGGCTTCGATGACCATACACACCATACTCAATTAAACAACGAAAATCTGGTCAATTTCAACAAGAATCTACGAGAAAATACAAATTGTATCTAGGGCAACGTGACAGGACCCTTAGCGATCCGACTGACCCAGCAAGTGGACATATAGGGCCCGAGCAACAGCGTAAGGCCTCTGGACAGCGTAATGAGCTCAAAAATATATCCTAATCAACGCCTCAATCAGCAAAAAAATCAACATCGTCTGCTCGTCGGCTGTTCACTTTTGCTTGGAACTGCTTCTGGTCGCCTGTAGCCCAAAGATGTCAAATTTTGTTGTGTTCGGTGTAAGAAAACTGCGTCCGTTCGGCGCGTTATAGACCCCTTTGGGATCTATGGGTCTCCTCGGGGCACTAGGGGCATGGTCCTGCGCCTTTCACCCCCTCTGTATCCGCCACCGGCCTGAGCAGCGTAATGGATGCGGCCCTGCCAAAAGCCCAGACAATAATTACAAGAACATATGTTCAAGGAAGAAGGACCCAAGACGCCGCATGGAAGGCCTTCAGACGACCAAGTGTGCCCGAGCAGGTCATCAGACGGGCCCCCACAAGAGCATAGGACCCTCCATTCGAGTAAGAAATACCCACGACACAATGTAGAGGATCCCCCAACGATTGAATGTGCCCAAACAGGTTATCAGATTATCAGATAGGCCTCCGTCATCAGTGTAGGGCCCTCCATTCAAAGAGGAGGTACCCAAACCCAATGTAGAGGGCTCCTTGAACGATCGAATGTGCCCGAGCAGGTTATCAGATAGGCCCGCGACAAAAGTGTAAGGCCCTCCATTCAACTATGAAAGACCCAAGACCCAGTGTGGAGGGCCCTCGAAAGATCAAGTGTACCCGAGCGGGTTAACAGATGGCCTACAAAAGCGGTGGGCCCGTACATTCAAATACCCAATGTGCAGGGCCCCAAAACAATCCAATGCGGCCGAGCAGGTTAACAGATGGGCCCCGACAAGTGTATAAGGCCCTCAATTAAAAAAGGAAGCACTCAATACGCAACTTGGAGCAGCCGAACGACCGAGTGCGCACAAGCAGGTTAACAGATGTGGCCCCCGACAAAAGCGTAGAGCTCTAAGCAACAAACCTGAGTGGCCCTAGACCAATGTGGAGGGCCCATGAGCATATCGCAAGTGTGTCGGTAGTTTAACCGAGAACAACGTGAGGGGCCCCTGAGCAACCGAGAATATCCCGGCAGGTTAACATATGGGACCCCTGGCTATAGCATACAGAGGTATATGTTCCCCAAAGCAGCATAGGGCCTCTGGACAGCGTCATGAGTCTTGTGTTATCCCATTCACGGCCATCTCAATCAGTGTGGAATATTTTTTGTCTGAGCTACACGCTGCAAAGACGTGCGGATTATTGTACCTAAAAATGCACCTAAAACACTCTAGTTTCTTAGCTACATGCCCCCGATAATGTGCAGGTGGCTTAAGGCCTTAAGAAGGGCAGGGCTGCAAACTGCACGCGATAATCCTCAAGATGGCTATTTCAGTTCAACACGCTATGCAAATGTGCAACACTCATTTTAAACTCTTTTTGTTCTAAACAGCTATCCCAAAAGGGCTTTTTGTGACGCAGCTGTGCGTCGGATGCCGGACCTCGGACGTTTCTAAGTGCTGGAACTCATTATCTGAGCGTTTGCTGGCTTCGCTTAACAAGGACTTAAGACAGTATGTCTTTTTTCTACAGTCCCACTCCGGAATAAGCTATACTTTGGTTTACTTTATTACGATAGCCAGGAGCCTGTTTAACGCTTTCTTGCACCAGGAGACACTTTATTTGCAGTGCCTTCCTGCTGAATATGAACATTAGTGGTGTAAGCCTGATTAGTTTCATGAGATCTGCACTCAATTATGCCAACATAATTAGGTCATGATAGTAAATGTTGAAGACTAATGTTGACTCAAAGCAAACACAGCAACGTCCATCGTTCGAGACGAGGAGGTGCCCTTTCAACCTGGTGTTCGGCGAAGCAGTAGTATTCCAGAGGGGACGAGGATGAGTTAGCGTGTCGGTGCGGGAAAGTTATCCAGGTGCCCTGACCAGTAATAAGCAGAATGCGTAGATGTCCGGTCGACAACCGACCAGGTGCCATTTCCGACATAAGATCAGCAGGCTGGCCGCTGGTGGGTCTCTCGCAGCTCGAGGGCGGCGGCTCCACTTCTGATGCGGGCTCGCCGCAGCCCGAAGGTGGCGGCTCCGCGTCTGACGCGAGCTCGCCGCAGCCCGAGGGTGGCGGCTCCGCGTCTGATGTGGGCTCACCGTAGCCCGAGGCCGAGGGTGGCGACTCCGCCTCTGACGCGAGCTCGCCGCAGCCCGAGGGTGGCGGCTCCACTTCCGATGCGGGCTCACCGCAGCCCGAGGCGGAGGGTGGCGACTCCGCTTGTGACGCGAACTCGCCACAGCCCAAGGGGGCGGCTCCACTTCTGATGCGGACTCGCCGCAGCCCGAGGATGGTGGCTCCGCGTCTGACGCGAGCTCGCTGCAGCCCGAGGGTGGCGGCTCCGCGTCTGATGCGGGTTCGCCGCAGCCCGAGGGTGGCGGCTCCGCCTCTGATGTGGGCTCGCCGCAGCCCGAGGGGGCGGCTCCGCCTGTGATGTGGGCTCACCGCAGCCCGAGGGTGGCGGCTCCGCGTCTGACGCGGGCTCGCCGCAGCCCGAGGGGGCGGCTCCGCCTGTGATGTGGGCTCACCGCAGCCCGAGGGTGGCGGCTCCGCGTCTGATGCGGGCTCGCCGCAGCCCGAGGGTGGCGGCTCCGCCTCTGATGTGGGCTCACCGCAGCCCGAGGGCGGCGGCTCCGCGTCTGATGCGGGCTCGCCGCAGCCCGAGGGTGGCGGCTCCGCCTCTGATGTGGGCTCACCGCAGCCCGAGGGTGGCGGCTCCGCGTCTGATGCGGGCTCGCCGCAGCCCGAGGGTGGCGGCTCCGCCTCTGATGTGGGCTCGCCGCAGCCAGAGGTTGGCGGCTCCGCCTCTGACGCGGGCTCGCTGCAGCCCGAGGGTGGCGACTCCGCTTGTGACGCGGGATCGCTGGCCACACGCCAGTCTGCCGCTGACACACACGCTCCTCGGACCCACAGCAGCTAAGCGAGCTGGTGCGCCATGTGAGCTTCACTCTGTAAGTTTGGCTGGACACACCTGTTGGCAAGAATCGGGCGACATCGTGTTTAATTACGAACGAGGCTACAGCTCGGGCGTGTCCCAACGTCAACCAGCTACATCTTTTGTAACGCTCCCGACCAGGCTAGTCATGTTTTTGACCGCTGTATGTCTTCGCGACCACTGACTGTGCTCTCATGTGGATGCCACCAGCAAGAAGCGCATCTTTAGGGCAGGTGGTAGTGCTTTTAGGATATTTGCTTGCTTGTTGATGAAGAAAATCATCCTACGACACCGTGATACCACCACCAGTGCACCCTGGCCCCGGTCATCGGCGACTCCAGGTCTTGGCTCGCTGCGACACGAAGCTGGCACTGTTTGGAGACAGAAAGGGTAATCGTAATGGCACATAGATGGTTTCGTGTGCACAGGCTGTCATCCACAACCGAAACAAGCCGTGTGCGCATCTGGCTCGAGGCGTTCTCAAGATTAATGAAAGATCCCAGCGATCAGAGAAGGCAAAGACGCGGAACAACTTGCATGTCATGTGTGAGTATATCGTTTATGCAACACAACAAGTTTATGGAGACCCGCAATATTCGAACCATAGGGATACCGGCATTCGACCGGAAAGCGGTGAAGATAGCGTCTTTCAGAGCCTGCCTCGAATGTGACACGCTGCGGACTAAACCGAGAGATGTCGGGCCATGGACACAGCTGAGATGTGTAGCTAGGTTCCCCGTAGAGCGCCACCGAAAGGTTAGCGCTTTCCCCAGGATCTTGGTCACCGTCACCGAAGATATAAAATACAGCAATTTCGTCTATTTTTTAATAGAAAAGTGGTCAAACATTACCATGGTCCAAGCCAGCCAATGCTCAAACAACATCATCAGCAAACCCGCGCGCGAACATCAGTGGACCTATTTCTGCTAAAGCCGTGAACGAGAGGCTTCTCTATATCTAAGTCTCAACAACTGCCTCGTGGGGCGCGTCCGTTATCCGCACATATATCTGTGTTACCAAATGCACGGCACATAGGGCTGCATCGGAGACTGCAAAATGCTCCGACATCACGGGCTCAACTCATGTGGTGATTTACAGCGTACTTTCATGCCGCTCCTATGGACGGCGCATACGAGAGAGGATGTTTGTAATTTAGCGGGAGATACTTCTCTCATATTACGGGAAAACATGTTGTGCAAAGGCCAGTCCGTCGAAACCGCACGCCGCTGGTCATGCACTGCGGTTTCTTTTTTGTTTTTGTGTGATGGGACCCACCGTCGGGTGCTTTATACAAATGATCACAACAGTTTGCCTGAAGTGAACGTGTGTATTTTCAGAAAATTCCGATTCACGCATGAGTAACGAAAATTTATGCATTCTATCTCCAAAACGTGCAAAAAGCTTTGTAGTAGCGATGCATCCGATATATCCATGAGCGATGAATGAATCGTAAATATCAAACGAGCCACATTTATCAGCACCAGTACATTCAGTCAATCTTACGACGCTGAGGGTGGCGCTGCCATCATTAACGGTACCGCCGTTTTTCATGGCGAAGCAAGCGGAAACCAATGCTTGGCTTCAACGGCCGATTTAAAATTTACGAGTCTTCGTCTGTTGGACTTTGCGATGATTCAAGGCGTAAATTCCTGACCGTTCGACACCGGTTTCGGTCACAGCGCATCCGAACACGGCATGTTTTGTTATAAGGCAGGCTGAAGCTTTCCAAAGTAACCAGAGTACCAGGTGACACTGAGCTGGAGCTTCTGCATGAGTGCCATCGGGAAACATCGCTTGCTATTTGCTCCGACAATCAGCTTAGCACGGTTACGGCCCATATCCGTATTTCACCATTCACTGTCCTTTTCAACCCCATATTCCCCCACGGAATTTAGCGAATGTGACAGGCTATTCATTTTGGACGTTGTGTGGAGCTATGACGGTTCATGCTGACAGTTCCAAAAAGATGCAGCTTTTCAATAGTTCATTTTACTATGCAGTCGAACAGTGTTTCAGCAGTGCACCGTCAATTGAATACTTGTGATTTAATTCCAGGAGAAGTGTAACATTACATGGCAAACATTCTTGTCTGATGTTTTCCCTGGCACCCCGCGCCATTAAAAACGTCCCTGAATCAAAATATCCACATCGAGTGGCGCACATTCCAAGATATAATGTCCATAACAGGTACAGAAAAAGCATGCACTGCGTGAAAGGCTTCCATCCTGTTTAAACCATTTTTGATTCTGTTTGTGTTTTATTTTTCAGTCGCCCTGATTTTTCATCGTGCTCTTTTCGGGGAAATGTCCACAAACATGTACTTCAGGCTGTGGAAAATAAGGCCTCCAGAAAATATTTCCATCCATCTTTCTATCACTGAAAAATATCTATCAGCTGAAAATATATAAAAAATACCTATCACGAAGCCCCTCTGACGATCGGCTTTACGCAAGCTTTGGCTTTGACCGCCGCGCCAAATTGGTTGCTGACGACGCTGTTGTGGGAGGGGGAGGATATGTAACCCGGACAGGCAGGGAAGTATCTCATTCCGATCGGGGCGACCTTTTGAGAGTCCTAGATCCCTCAACACATTGCCGCAAACGAATTAGATAACACGGTGTCAGGCGAACGCGGTACTATTGTCAGTTGACGTCGAAACGGCCAAATAACAAAAATTCATCCGAAGAACTTCGTGATCCAACAACCAAATGACAAGAAACTAATGGGGATTTCAAGCACTTTGAATGCATCATAATTACACTTGACAAGTTTTTAAATCATAACGGTGCACCCACTTAGTGTCCCACCTTTGGGGCATATTAAAAGAACACTCTTGTGAAACCACAGGAGCAGTCACGTCCCATAATGGCACTGGGCAGTGCCACTGCAGCGCTGTGAAAGCATAATGAGAATACCAGTTATAATTGTATTTGAGTCCAAATCACCCTGAAAACGTTTTGCCACAGCACCACGCTCGTTCCCTGCACTTGTCGCGACTGCCGTCGTCATGACAACCGTCGTGCGGCACCTGCACCTGTGCTAATCAAAGAGAGCTTACAATTGGCCCAGCGGGCAACAAGGGACTATTGCCGAGAAGCGCATTGGTTCAACTCGAACCGATGCGTTACTATGGACTATGTGATGCATCCATTCTCAAAGCCAAAGTGCACCCCGAAAAAACCAATGTCCCAAACGCCATAGGAGAGAAGCCAAAGCCATAGTATGACGTTTCGCCGAATTTGCGGGATAATAGCTTCATATTCGCTTATCTTTTTTGTGCAAAGAGTGTTTCAAGCTTTCAAAGCATGTCATACACAAACGGTTTGACAAATAAGTGTGTCGCAAACATTGCTCAACAAACATGTTGGAAAAAGCAAGGCAAATGAAATGCATCACTTTTACGCCGGTGAAAGGGGAATCCAATGATATATCGCAGGAACGGCTACTTCCAACCGAATTTCTGAGCTATTCAGAAGAATTTAGAGAAACTGGTATTGCCGGTCAATTGTGCGCGTCTGATCTAGCAATAAGTGAAAAGTACAAGAAGGTGGCATGCTCCCTTTGAGTTGATTCTCAACAGGGGTGTCACCGAGGTTCATTGCCTGAGGAGGTGCGCTATGCTCAGGCGTTCCAGCACCCTCTGCTGAGGGGTGATCAAAACGAGGCTTTGTAAGGCAAAGTATCAGGACACAAGTCGCATGGTCATTTTACAAGCCAACATTCCGCCGGCTCACAAGAGCTGCGCACACCCATCCCGCGCCCCTCCGTTCTCAATCGTCCATTTTCCACGGTTGAATCACTGCCTAGTGACGCCCAGCGAAAGCCGCCCTGCTGAGCGTCCCATCGCAAACACAGCTGCCGAACTCGATGTCAGCCCACCTGACGCTTTGCCAGGATTGATGTCGCCCCAGGCCCTGGCCGTGTCACCGAGAGCGACTGAAGCCTGTCGGCATACAGATGACAGCATTTCGAGATACAGACTCACCGGCGCGAAATGCGGGCTGGCAACTTCCGTCCACACAGTTCCGGAGGCGACCGTCCGGACAGTCCTTGGAGGAATCGCTCTACTTAACTAATGGACATAACAGGTGCGCCACTAAGTAATTGCATTCTGTTGGAGCGCCCCAGGACTTGGCCGTGGCAGCGTGCGAAGATGTCATGCTTCAAGGATGTTAACGGCGACGGCCGCGTCACGCCTCCGTCTGCAGCTGTTAGAAGCCGGGGCTCGACACTGCGGTCCCCGACCACTCAGAGCCGGCCGCTCCGGAAGACGCCGGTGACGCGGCGGCTCCAGGCCAGGCCGGACCCGGGCTGTTCACGGAACGCGGGGTCGCCCGGTGCGTGGCCGGATCTGGCCGGTCCGCTCCCCCGCATACGCCGAAGACGCGCTGGTCGATAGAGCAGACGGACCTTCCGCCTGACGCTCCTGGCCGGCGCGCTGGGACCGCGTGATAGGTCGTGGTGGGCGGAGCGTGTCATACCTGACCACGTGTGTGTTCTGTGAATCTGTTCCGGCTACCACAACTGTCCCGCATCCGGCCACATCGCTGCAACTGTGTGCTTAGGGCATATCCGTGTGCATGATTTGATTTGTTATATAATGCCGTCATGGAGTGGGCCGAAGTTATGTAATGCCACTCTCTTGCAAGTTTCGTAAATCGCTTTCAGGTGCGGACAATCCACATGGAAGCCTAGCTGGTTCGGGTTCAAGCTTTCAAGTATTTTACAAAGCATGCAACTGCCGCGGTCACTTGCATCGTAATTTTCCACGCCACCGGCACCGGAGGTCTTAGTTAACGCTGGTCAGATCCGGATAGCCCCATTTTGAATCTCAGGTGCTGTTTCCGTTCGAGAGTGAGGCGAGATTGAAACGCCCGGCTGCTTTGTTGGCCAAGTGCGCCCACTCGCCCTCTCCTCACAAATAGCGCTGGTGCTCGCCGATTCCTCGCGGTTCTGCTCCCAAATCAGGAACAGCTGAAATAGGTCCGCTGAACAGAGGCTTGTGGGCACATGAGCATTGCGCCAACAGCACGTGCGAACCTGTTTGGGTTGGGTGTTCCCCACGAAAATCGACTCGCCCGATGCCCCAGGTTATACAACGAACAGTCAACAAGCAGCCCTCCTATGATTGCCATGCATTGTCATGTCATTCGCGATCAGCAGTGGCTGTCTTTTGCAAAGCTGGCAAGCGACGGCGAATGCTATCAGTGTAATGATGGTGCGGTCGATGGTGGCGGCATGACTCGCTGTGGCTGGCGGCCCGCGGCGCGCACGCACGCACGGCACTTACACGCCCCGGAGCCTCGGCCGGCCGTCAGGGCAAGTTGCCGAGCCCTGCCCCCGTCGTCAGAAGCTCGGGCTGCTGGCCGGTTGCTGGGGGCGTGTCGGTGAGGTCGCGGGTCGGTCACCATGCATGTCGGAGTGAGGTGCACGGGTGAATCCACTGGCTGTAGGCACCAGCATCGACGCTCACGAGGTCAAGGCTAGCGCTCCGAGAGGCCACACAGCTTTCTTTGCGGTTACATGTCGAGATAGGGAGGGTCGACCGCGTATTACGGTACGCGGGGAAGGGGAGTGGAGGGGGGTGAGAAAAGGGGAGGGGGTTGATAAAGCGTAACAAAAGCGTTACAAGGAAGGTAGGAAAGGTTTTGAGAGGGCAACGGTACGCTCAGGTGTGGTTGAAAATCATGTTAAAATCTCATTACTTTTTGGGGACGTTGCGCTTAGCACAGTGCAACCCAGAGGAGGCGGTTTCGCCAGCTAACCAGTGCGTAACCAGGAGTGTGGGGAAGGGGATGCGGATCGAAAAGTGGCCAAGCATGCGTTACGTGATTCCTGGGCGCTGCTTTTTGGGCTAAGAAGCCTTCCATTCCATTCAGACATTCGACCATGGCGTGCGTACCTGACTTGCCTGTGACGTCACAGCTGAAGCCCTTTCCTTACTTAGCCGGGAGGCAAAGTGAGTGAGGTTGTTTGTAAGTCGTGGTTGCTTATATAGCAACGCCTAGCAACGGCCGGCGCGCTGTTGACGCTCTTGTATGTCAGGTAAGCGGGCAGCAGTTGACGGTATGTGGATGTCGTGCTCGGCGATAATGTTTTTAGCGCCGCTTGTAACTTGATAGCAAACGTAACTTGCCGATATCAGCGCAATGGTATCATGCCCAAATGAGCTGTTGCTGCGTGCCATGCGTCTCTATGGATCCAGTCAGCCGATGATATTTATCACCCATATTTGAACTTGCGAGTGTTTTTCACTGGGGCGCACGATACATTTAGCTGCAGTGCCTCAAGCTGCTGTCTCAGTGGGTAGAGTTTGTCTGCGAAAAAATGGGCCCATGGGACAGTGGAAGAAGTCTGGTTTATCAGCTGCACCTTCATGACAAATATAAAACTGACAGCCATTTCGCAAGCGATAAGATCTTACTTGTCAGCTCCCAAAAACCACGGTGCTTCTATTCTGGACTGGAAGACATCATATGATATGAATTTACAACTTAAAGTTGGCACACATTTGCGACCTTAATGGTCTGTGCGCACGATGCAGCGCTGGTGGTCCAGGGGCCATGGGTACGAGTCCCGAAGCGGGCGCACCGCCTCGCCAAACTGGTATCGAAGCTGCCAGCTGGCCCCAGATTACCAGGCTGCTTCGTGGTACTTCTGCGCACCGCCAGATGGCATTGTTGGTACATGCGTGTAAATTTGACCCGGCTTGGGTGCGGTGGGGTTGTAACACCGTGTATACGCCAAGAAAAACCCTCCGCAGTCCCGTCCGGCAAAAGAGCACGAGCGAGCTTATCGGATTAACTGAAAAAGCCTATCTTGGAAGTGGCCTCAAGGATGGTGCAGCAGGCACCCTCTCAACAAGTCCTCCTAACCCAACCGCAGTAACGTGCATGATGCTGAAAGGCATTGTTCCACACTTAAGATGTTGGGGCAAGCATAATGCATGGAAAATCTCACTTAAGACTTCTGGCTTGCTTTTAAGTACAGAGGGACTGCTCTAAATAACACAATGTTACTGCCTGGTAAACATGGTACGCAATATGCCATGGTTTGATCACGCCATGGGACGTTTTAATGACGTCAGAGTCGCCGCCAGAGTTGCTGCGATAGAGCTGCCGTTGTAACGGACGGGGTGGCTCACTCGTGGTGCTTTAACGCACCGCATGGTGGCATTGTTGATACGTGCGCGTGAATTCGACGTGCGAGCATGTCTACGTGTGATTAGGCCTTCTCTCATGGTGTTCTTATATATTTTTCCGTGATGGCATCTCCCTTACTTGCATTGCCATTTTTGGGTGAGGCGCGGTTCGGGTTCGGGGCATGCAACCCACAGCGAGGTCTGACTGCAAGCCAGTTGCCTTCCGTCGTTTAGAACATTTCATGTTGCATCACCTCAAGTACGACTGCTAAAGTGGTTATTCCTCTCTTGACGATGAGCACAGAATAGCCAATGAGGTGGTGCGCTCACATGACGCTTCTGTACTGCTCAATAGGTTAAATTGTCTTCCAAGGTAACTGCGCCGGATCTCCCTTCGCTGATCGCCAACGCCACCGCCTATTTCTGTGGAGATTGTCGGTGATCTCTTTTAGACTTCTGACGTCATAACCGTGTGAAGATAAAGATAGCTTTAGACAAGCTGCTTTGCTAGAATTCGCATGAGATACTGTTTTTGTACTCATGTGAAAGCCAGCGAAGGTTAAGTTACTGGACTTCCAGCTATATCTATATGCCATGTACCCCTTTGTGTAATGCGCTTATCTATACCCGCAGGTACAGACATAAATATGAAATAGATGCACTTTATAGGAAACAAGTGTGTGCCATCAGCGCGGGTTGAATCCTACGAGGTCGATGTTTTTTTAATTAAATGAGAGCTGAGCGATTGCCGAAAGATAAACGTCATGCGATATTTTTCTCGGGGAAGGGAGGAAAATCTTAAAGAGGCGGACCGTCGGTTCGGTATGGAATTTGTACCCCTTCTTCCCCCCCCCCCTCCCTCCCACATCTCTCTAGTCGAAAATACGATATGTCTTCCCAAGCTGTCGCATGAACCAAGCATATATACAGCCCTATGGGCAGGCTGTTAGCTGGTATGCGTTGTGGAGCATTCCTGTCATTCCTGACCTAGGTGCCGCGTTGAGGCGACCCTCGCTCTCCGGAAGGTTACAAGTGGCATGCATTTAACATCAAACAGCAGGCAGCTGAGTGGCATCAGGTTGAGTGGCATCAGCAGATTCGCGGAGCCCGACGCGTGTCCCGCACCCGACACTAGCCAGGAAGCGGCCACGGAGGTGCTGCCCCAAGCTCGAGAGCAGCGGCAGGACGGCGGGCGGCCCTGGCACACGACACTGGCCATCGATCTCGACGTGCAGCATTACACGCGTAACCTTGCTGCCGAACGTCATCCAATATTCAGGAGAGCCTCGCTGAATGGGCGGCAGCCGGCGCCACTGACTGCGCGTCCCATGGCCCATCGGCACCGTCGCATATCATCTGAAATGCATTCCGCTGGCCGGGCCGCGCCGGCCGGGTCACATGCGAAATTGCCATTACGCCACGGGTAGCGGCGGCGGCCGCCGCTGCCCATCGACCGCGCCTTAATGTCTCCTTCAGCGTCACGTGACGCGCGCCGCCGGCCGCTGGCGGGGTCACGTGGCGGACGGCGGCGGCCGGCGCCGGCGGCAGCGATTTTCAGCACCGCTGGGCAGGTGCGATTCCAGAGACGAATCGGTTGAGATGGAGTTCGATCGCAGGGGTGCCCGACATTTCCCACTACCGGGTTTCCAGCATGGGTGCTTACGATGAGGCTCCATTACAGACATTCACAGTGGGTTTCTATCAGAAATGCGTCCAACCTGAAGATCAGGCTATGACTCTGCACATGGCGACTCATGTTATAGCCTCCCCCACTCTGCCACTGACTGCGAGGCTGATCGAAAAGCCCCAAGTTGGCTAAGGGGACTACAGAGACGAAAAATATGCATTGGGACGCCCGAGAGTTTGAGAATTAGTCAGGGCCTGTGGTCGTGTTAGCAGGCCCTGATACGCCAAGTGCCCCGTGGCGATTAATGGGTCCCATACGCCCATTGATTGCCCGCTATAAGGGACCGATGGGACCGCGTTAGAACCCCGAACGACCAAGGGTCACAGAGATCGCCGCCCGCCTCGACACGGCCAGCGGGAGTCCTGCAAAACCAGCTCGGTGTTCTGCAGGGGGTCAGCCAGCTTGAGGCGCTCACCAGCGTTCGGCACACCTTGTTTTCCGGGCACACCGGCCCTCTACGCGCCACTGGATTGTTTTCGCCGAGACCATGTGGATATTTGACCAGTGCGATACCTGAGGTTGAGAGAACTGTCTGTCACGTCGCGTGCACTGAGCTGCCAGTTGGGGAGAGGGAGCTCCAGGCCCTACATTTCAATAAAATCCTGTACTCCTGACAACCAAGGCAGCACGCAATCGGCGACTATAGCGTTGCTTTTGGGGTGGTCAGGGTGGGTTAATACAAATCATTGTTCATTGGTTTCCTTGCGTTCTAATGTAAGTTCACTAAATACGATACAGATGGACATTTCTGGGCGGTGTGTTATTCGCCCGGACCACTCCGTTTATAGTTGTTTTAAGGCATTTATATGTGTATCTTTAAGGCTGTTCAGCGCAGTGCAGATGTAAGGCATATAAATAAATTAGTCTGGAAACACGTGATGGTCATTTCCCTCACCGAATTAAGTAATTTGGGCTGATCAGTTTGTTGCCTTTGTATGCGACGGACTTAGTATCATGGGCCGTGCCCGAAAATTTACACCCGAAGTGTACTTAGTTTCAAAAACTCAATTTCGTCAGGCTATTGTTAACCCTTGTTTCATGACAAACTGATTCATCTGTGTCGTTACAGCCAGTTTAGTGTCGCCTTTCCCGTGTTCCCATCTGTCTGCTTTGATGGTTTTGTAAGCATGAGCCCAGCCGAACCTCAGAAAATCCTCTCAACAGAACTGGACCCACCACAGTCTCCTCGTTTGACCGAGCCCACCAAAGCCTTCTAGCGGAGCCAAACCGCACAAAATCCTCGCGGTGGACCGAGCTCCAGCAAACTGTCCGAGCCGGGCCGGTCTCGGACCAGTCCTTCCGGTCGAGCTGAACCCAGCGAACCCTCCAAGTAGGATCGAGCTCCACCGAGCCGGGCCGGGCTCGGACCAGCCCTCCAGGTCGAGCTGAATCCAGCGAGCCCTCCAAGTAGGATCGAGCTCCAGCGAGCTGTCCGAGCTGGGCCGGGCTCCGACCAGTCCTCCAGATCGAGCTGAACCCAGCGAACCCCCCAAGTAGGGCCGAGCCCTAGCAAACCCTGCCAGCCGGGCAAAGCCCCAATGTATCCTGCCACCCGGGCTGAGCCCTACCAAATGTTTCGGCCGGGCGGGCCTCAGAGAACCGCCGCACCCCAGCCACGCCGAGCGTCGCACCTCTCGTCCCGATCTATCACGGGCGCCATCCGGCTGCCTTTGTCAGGCGGCGTCGCGGGCCGCGTCGCCGCCTGAGACGCGCCCCACCTGCTCGGCGCGAAACGATGACGGATCGCGGCCGGCGCCCGAACTGCACCGCTCCCGGCTCTGCACGGGCCCGCGCGGCGCCGCCGCTGAAATAGTGGCCCGGATCCTCCGCGGGGCGGCGGTGCCGCGGGCTGCCGCGGCGCACGGGCCCCCAGCCTGAACGGTCTTCGTGTCAGCGGAAGCGGTGAGAGATGTGGAGCCTGGTCTGGTTTGGATTGAGCTCTCGCGGCACTTTGGGATGTTTAAGAGATTGGGATGATGTGGGAAGCAAGATATCGGCTCATAGGTTCCAAGTTTTGCCATCCCGCGGACGCCAATGCCCTCTAAGGGTCGTGGACTTCCCGTCTCCGCTTACAGAGCGGCCGCCAGGCGGCAACGCAGGAGTCTGCTTGGTCTCAACGAACCGAGGAATCGCGGGTACGCGGTCACACAGGATGGAAATCAAAATAAGGTGAACGCTTGATGCCTCGTTATTCAAAGTTCCAAACATCGGAAAGGAGCTGTAAAAGATTACATCAGCATTTCTATTCTACTTCATTATTTCTCATTTTCCTAAACTAATGCGCAAACCGTGACTGTAAATCATACGTTTAGCCTTCTTAAATGAAGATGAGCAAAAATAACTAGCATTACTGTTGCACTTTAATCTTTCGGTTTAGCTCGCCCTAATAAGCTGCTATGCTTTGCTGTACGGATATGGTGATTCGTCCACCACAGGGCAACCCCAAATGCGAAACTTTGCAGAATTATTACGAGGATGAAAAGCTGATGACTAACGGCAAAGAAGATACCAAAGGTAACTCGAAAGCAGATGTCACTATCAGGTGTCACTTAAATTGCCGACATTTGTTTTCCAGTGACCCTATCCACCTAACATAGAGTGCACATACCCTTGCTAAGCGCTCAAGAAAGCCTTTTACACTGCATTTTAAGTATTCAAAAATTATCTGTGAACGACAACATGCATTAGGTTACTGATGTACCCTTCATGTCGTCACTCCAGCTTTTCATTATTGTCGCATCCTTTTTTTTCCCGCTGTACACTTTAGCTCTGAATCTCTCCCTTACAGCTTAGCTGGATTGGGTATTTTACTATTTTGGACAATATGCATTTTATCACTATTTAGGAAATTATTGTTTAGTCTTTGACCCTTAAAAAATGCACAATCAGCTGTCTTCAACGTCACGCAAGCACGCTCAGCGCTTCTTGACGTAATTAGGCAGAGAGAAATGGGCCACATAATCGGGACATTCCGCAAGGTTCCCAAAAGACTTCCTAGACTACAAGCCCGAAGATCATCCTGGGCACGCAGCACACACGGAGAAAAAACATCAGGTGCTGTATCATTAGCCCACGACATACACCCCACAGCAAAACGTTGTCAGAGAAATCAGGACAGCCTTCGGATAACACAACATCAGGTCGGTCTTCGGAGTAGCTTAGTATGTTGGAGAACACTTGTCAAAGTCCTATCACACGGCCGAACACAAGTACGATGGAGAATAAACACAGCCCACAGTGGAACACAAAGTTAACATGGGATGACATTGTGAATACGTCACGCTTGAGTGCATCTGTAATTCCTCAGATGCGGTGGTATTCAGATCAATGAGCGCAGCTTTTTCGTCATATCTAGATCCTGCCGTTTGAAAATGCTGACGACAAATAATGACGTTTGATAACTCACCATAACATTTTGACGATATTGCACGACCAATAGTGACTTCATGCAGTGAGCCTGAACACATTGCCACTCAAGGATAGTAACCACGGCAATTGATCTCAAGATGGCGGATAAACCTCCGAACTTGGTGCCTGCGTCAGCACTGCACTAAGGACGTCATTTGACATGGCCTGCATGAAATGGTCTACCAAAATGTAACATGCCAAAATGGGATTAAATGTGACACAGGATAGCTCTGGTGTTTCTTAAAGTGACTGGCGCCATTCGCTCGGAAGCCGTGCCAGAAAATTCGATTTAAGGAGAGGACATCCTCCAGTAACACGCGAAGGTAACACAACCACGTTTGAAGAACAGCATGACAGCGTGATATCTTGCTAAGAAACATTAATGCAACATCTTCAAAAGGGCTTAATAAACGGTTGTTTATCTGTTCTGCAAGCCCTATGCCGGCAGGGCCTCTACGCGAGGGGTGCTGGTCAATGACACTACTACGAGGAGCAGGCGGTAAGTCGGGTCGACACAGAGCTGGCCACTGCGGTGACGGCCGGCTGCCGCAGACCAGCCGAGGTCGGAATTGCGACCGGCAAATATTAAACGCGAAGCATCCTTATTTTTTCATCCTTTGTCAATACCACGTTCTTTAAAATGCATGGAAGTTTGTAAGGAGTTCGTTAGCTTCCGGGGTCTATTCCAACGCCGTGAACAATTTACATTGAGAGATTACTTCCTGCCAAACTCTTGTGCTGAGCCACAGGATGAGCAAAATTGCACGTGGAGGGGTGACGTCATGCAATTAGCGTGGTCGGGATGCAGAAGATATTACTTTTTATCGTAACCAGCCAACAATATGGAATTTGTTTCGACCGCCGGTGTCGCGCACATCGTCAACGGCAATATGTCAGCGGTGCACATAGGCTTGCACAAGAGTGGCTCTGTACGTTATTTAAACAATTTAAGTGTGTCTAACAAACTTAACAAGGATGATGTCAGGAAAATGGAAAATGTTGTCATGCATTCTACTGTGATGGCTGAATTATTGCAGTCAAAAACGGTTTGAGGGGAGACAGCACAAATACATTGACTCCGTAATTCACCATTCCTTTGTTCGGGATTGGCACGAGACCGAAAGACACGTTCTGGCACCCTTTGCAGGTTTTTAAACGGAGTTGTAAACCGCACCTTTTTACAGTAATAGAAACAACAGTAAGTTGTGCCTTTAATTAAAAATAATTTAATGCGAAGCTTCGGAATGGGGGGATTTTTGAGCTCAGAGCTCAGACTTGACCCCTACCATTCGGTCGCACAATTGCAGGTCATCAGCAGAAATTGGTGGCGGAAGTTTAACGTGTCGCAATGCTCGGCACGGTCCGCTCCTGCCCTCTGACGCTGCCCCCTGACCTCTATGACGGCGCTTGCCATTGGCCGCAGGCCATGTCTGTCAGGGACAAACAGTGAGCGCCATAATCGCCTCGAACTCACCCCGCTAGGGGGTAGGTGAATCGGAATGCAGGCGCTCTAACCAACTGAGCCATCGGGACGAAGTCTTAGTCTTAGTCTTAGCTTTTAATATCGTCCTAGTCACTCGTATCCGGCCCCTCACGATTTCAAATGTGTGCTCAGGCAGACAACACGCTTATGAATGGGTTTTAAATATTTTCATCCCTGGAAAAAAACAGGTATGATAGATCTAGATGCCTCAATGCCAGTTGAATTTATCCTCACCGTATATTCCGTTAACAATCACTGTCGCAATACCAACCGTTCTTGGGTATTGCGTAACACTGTACCTCTGCCTCGATCCGTTTGCTATAGAGGAGTCCCTTATATCTACTGAGCACACCACATACATTGTTTTCCCTTTTCGACTCCTCAGCACGCCATGCTAAAAGGTGTCAGCCAGCCGGGACGTGACAGTCCACGTACAACGGACTATTTTGAGCGCCAGGAATAATACAGGAACCACCCCAGGATTAGCTTCGATATCTCCGGGAGAACGTTTTGATCCACGTATAAATTTGAACGCAAATTCACTGCATTAAAATAGGATTAAAGAGGACCAGGTGCACACTACGCTTACGCTGTGTATCATCCTGGATTGTTTGCATGTATGTTGACTGATCTGAATTAGCACGTTCATACTTGTTCTAAGCATGTACTGATTCATATAAAATAAATAATTACAATTTCGGCAAGCCTGCCAAAGATCTGGCATCACACCAGGCTTCATAGCAAAAAGTGAACAATCGCCTGCATGAAATAAGCAAATAGTACACTTGTCTATTTTAGTCGAATTCCTTTCAAACACGCGTCCGGGTGGCCGGTTGGGTACCATTCGCTCGGATGGGGGTCAATTTGACGCCCTTAGATCTCAGAACCTAAGAGAACTAAGGACAACCAATTCACAGGGTGTGTTGATTTGTACGTGAGCTCCACTTAGGTAAAAGTTTTAGGCCCCTAACTTTTTTAGGATCCCGACATTATTTGACCCAAATGTCAAATGATGTCAATCAAGGCCAAGCTCTAGGTTGGTATCCAAAGTGTACCCAGAAGCTAGATACCTTGTTCTAAGCAAAAGTTCCCATGATCATTTAAGGTCAGTGACATTTTTGACCTTCCGAAGGTCATGGTGACAAAAGTCATAGAAGACTGCTTTATGTTTTACATTTGAATAGGCAACAAGGTTCACGCTAGGCAGTATGTTCCTAAAACCAAAATATTGGCCTGGGTCATTATAGGTCAGTGGCCTATTCTGGCCTTAAAGAGTCCATGGAAGATGTATAATGCAGGTTCCTGTTATCAATGAATTTGAAATGAGCACCAGGAACTCCCACATACAGCAAGGCCTCGGAGTAATAAAGCAGGTTTGTTTGATCTTGGTCTGACCTTCATACCTGACCCTTGATGAATGAAATTTGTGCATGCAATTGTTGTGTTGCCTAAGAGAATATCTCAGAGGCATGGCTTCGTCTAACACTCCGTTGTAACATCAGATTCGAAAGGTTCCCCCTAGAAATTCGCTTCGCTGAATCCATGGCCTGACTTTGACCTTCCCTAGCTCAGCGACCTTATAAGCTGCATCTAAAACCATCCTGAAGAGCAACAAGATGTAAAAAATGGCAGCCTCCGACCCCTACATATAAAAACATGCCGAAAAGTGCAAAGCGTTCGTTGGTCTCCCCAGGTCAACACACGTCGAAAAAGCTCTACGAATTATCTCAGACTATGAAGACGTTAAACAAACTTTACCTGGGCTAGGAGCCCGCACTAAGCGTCTGATGAAGACATGTTAAGTGGTAATGAAGATGATAAATTTCTTAAAAACATCATACCGAACTTATCCCACACAGCCGAGCTATATGGCCTTCAGAATAACCACAAACCAGGGATCCTTCTTTGCCCTATAATCTTAGCAGTTGGAATCCCCTTGGTAAACTTGTGACTTTTTAAGCGAATAGTAACTCAGATGGTTCCTCATGTACCAGCGCACCTCAACAACATTTACGAATACCTTGACAAGCCAAAATATGTGTACCATTCGTACCATTTGGGGGAATTTGCACCGTGGTGGTCTGTCTCGTATCCGTCCGACAGACGTCAAAGGATCATCGTAAACGGAAAAGCTTCCGATCGGAAGCTGGTGGCCTCCGTCGCCCCGGAAGTATCACTCCCAGCTCCCTCCTTTTTCACCGTTCAGTAACGACCTTCCGTGCGCCATTTAATCCGGCTGCCTTTTGTATGCCAATAACGCAAAAAAATCTGCGGAAATCACGTCCCCGAATGCCAGATCATTGCCCGAATGAATGATCATTTTGCAGCCTGCTGCTGCAAAATGATCTGGATTATCTGGTGGCGTAGTGGGTCAGGTGGGGACTGGCCCTCAGCTTTGTGACATGTAAGATGTTCATGATGACTCTCAGGCGTGCTCCTGTCCAGACCAGGTATGTTATCGATAGGACTGAGCTTGAACATGTGTGTGAAATAAGAGACCTTGGCATAACGCTGGATACCAAGCTAACCTTCGCTTCACATTCCTCTGGCATCGCAGGGGCAATCGAGCTCCTAATCTCCTAGTCTCCTAGCTCTAGTCTCCTAGCTAGTCTCCTAGCTGTAGTCCCCTAGTCTCCTAGTCTCCTAGTCTCCTTATCCGGTCCTTCCAACTCGGTACCCGCAAGTCAAAATTTAACCTAAGCGCAGTGATGGCTTCGTATTTTGCAAATGTGCGACCGGTTTTAAAATATTGTGGCGTGGTCTGGACGGTGGCGGCCAATTCCCACACAGCGCGGGTCGATCAAGTGCAGCACGAGTTTGTTATTTGGCTACTTACTCACACATTCTCCGGGCAAACAGCTTCTCTTTCTTATGGCAGTCTTCCGCTCCATTTCAGAATTTCATCCCTAGCAGTGCGAAGAGTACAGCACGATTTACTCTTTCTGAGAAACATCTTCCAAGGTAAAGTGAACTCTCACATCTTGCTAAGCTGTTTCCTCTTGTTTGTGCCGCCTCGATCGACCCACAACCAAACTCTGGTCGCTGTACCTCGCGCTCATGTGCAGATGGTGCAGGGTGGTCTGTTTTGCGAACTGCGAAGCGTTGAGAACACTTTTTTAGCTAGCAGCACTAGTGCCAATATTTTTCATGAAAGTTTTGACATTTTTAGTGTTCAAGTGATCAGGTCTGTCTTATTTATGTGGCATGTTCACTTAGCTTAGAGATGAGTCATCCTTAATTTATATTCATACCACTGTGTGCTGTGTACTTATAATATTTCATTTAAGCGACTTCACCTGTTGGGGGAGCGCTGCCCTGTTGGCGATGAAAGAAAACAAGCATGAACATACCGATGTGGGCTTCCACCTCAATGTATTGATTTCATCATGGGCGTGGCAAATCTTTACGGAAATGTGCTCGTAAATGAAGCCATCGACGCCTGCACAGAGGTTCTCCAGAGGTACGCTGATGGGGCTCAGGTATTTTGTCTACCGATCGATGACGTTAGAGCCCTGGTCCTTCATGCCCCCAAAAATAAGATCGTCAGATCTGGACAGAAATACTGTAAACGAACAATCTGAAAAGCAATGGGTAGTAGTTTATTTTTATGAATGCACTTGAATCGTTGCTCTTCGTCCCATGCAAACACGCTCTTACGACAAGCGCTTTGTGAAAGGGACGCGGATAACATTCAAAGTGTTTGGACGCACGGGATTTTAACTTTCAAGCCTGCTTTGATTATGCCATTTCTTTCCACTCAGCCCGCTTTACGATGAAACGGTCAGACACCAATGAAGCGATCGCCTTCCTCAGCAACCTCCCAGCCGTGCAAAGCTCGAGTAAATATACCACAGAACACTATTAAAAACCCATGTCTGCACTTACCATACTAAATTATCATTTCGCACATCCCGTATGAACAAACCGCTCGGTGTTTGTACTCGCAACTCGCAACACGTGTGGGCAAAAAACCTCGGTGCAGAAAGTGCAGCGATGGAACGCGAGGAAGGTCAGAAACATCTACACCGAAAATGTCCATCCCTGCGAATGATCAAACGGGTGATATATCGCACCCGTATGATATCTGGTAATGGAATCACCTCACTTTCACAGAAAGACAACACATGCATCTCGCTCTCATTCATAGATGGCAACCAAACTAAAACAGTTAACTCAAAAAGGCGTTCACTAGGCCTCTCCATTCGGGTGGCGTAAACAATGAACAGACATTAAAAGATCAGCTTGTTCGGCCTACCCGTGACCATCCGTCATGCTAGCGGGTAACTGCATGTGCCCTGCCTGCCACACGGGTGTGGTGGCCACGTGCGCAACGCGCAACGCCATCTCTCAAATCCCATGTGAAATGTGTGTCCCAGGTACGAAATCCTCCTACATTGATAAAACAACACGTCTTGTACGAACCTGATGCCATGAGCATTTCCGCGATGCAAAACAGCCTTTGAAACTTCACTCGGTGATCACATTCTAGAAAACATCCACGGGATCCATTTCACCTAAGAAACTCACTCAAAGTTTTGCTTACTTGCAAGAACGTGGCCGCGCTAAAAACTGTCGTATCAATGCGTAGGCAGACATCAACACATGCGTTTCATCTTGGCAACTTGTGCCACCACCACCACACTAGTGATCCCTCGGAGCTGTATGCGCCCCCAAGGTCATTTGCCAAGAACCATTGCATGCCGTGCCATCGTTCGTATGTCACTTTTGTAACGTAGTTTAACATTGTTCAGAGCCAAATCTGCTTTCTTATGCGATTGTCTCTGACGTCAAGAAACCAACAAAAAAAAACACGTTAAGAATTTTGCGAGTTAGATAAAACAGTAGTAAAAGCCCATTCCTCATAGAAAAAAAATCGGATGATGAAGATATAAATGCGTTAATGTTTTGGCAATACGCCTTTATGGAATCGAAAAGCAGGAGTAACTACAAAGTTTCCTGCCGATGGCTCTGCTCGATCTTCAGGTTTCTTTTAAACAGAAAGCCACAGCTTTTGCGGGTCAGCAACATTCAGGGAATCAAACAAGGAGCAATTGCCAGCCATTACTACCACACAGTGTATATTTAACCAAGAATAAGAATACGCGGAGGAGACGTGTAAATGAAAACGAACTCAAGTAAGCAGGCATCATGCATCGCACTTCATTCAAACATGCAAGCGATCTCAAGAAAACAGGTGTCACGCATTACGCATCACTTGTACATGCAAACGATTTCAATCAAACAGGCATCGCGCATCACGCGTCAGGCATCACTCATACATGAAAACGATTTTAAGCTAGCGCGCATCACAGATCAAGGCACTTATCACGTTTGCTAATTGAATGACGTTTGTTAATTGGAATTGCTTACATGCATAACTTACGCGTAATGCGTGGCGCCTGTTAACTTGAAATCGTTTGCATGTTTGAATGAAGCGTGATGCGTGATACCTGTTCACTTGAATTCGTTCGCATGTACAGGTATTTTTCACATATTCTAACTATTAGTTAGATATGCACTGTGTCGTAGTGATGGACGGAATGTCTCCCTGTTTAAAAGGTGTGTTCCGAATTTATATGAGATTTTGAACTGAAATAGTCATCTTGAAGACCTTTCGGTGTTGTTCGCAATCCTAACCTTCTCATAGCCTAAGCCCCTCTTGTTTCTAAGGTACACGCCCGCAAAAATGGGGAGAGGCATATCGAGAATACTTCAAAATCACTTCAATATCTCAAAATGTGAAACATTCTCTTCAATACTTTGAATATCGGTGACCTGTGAAAGCTATGGCTCGCTATTGCAAAAAAAACCTAGTAGGATAATCGGCAGACAGCTTTGTATTTACGACTGCTGTTCATTTCGATAAAGGCGTGTTACCGAAATATCAACGCATCTATATCTCCACTCTCCTGGTTGTTCTGCGAGAAGTAAGCGTATTTATACTATGTATATGTATGATGTCCCTCACAAATGCACGTAAACATTGAAATAATTTTGCGAGTTTGCGCAATTTCTTTATTCTGGCAAACTGGTATTGCCGAGGCCAAAACGATGAAACCTGTGTCCTGCTATTTAGCTTATCTTGATGTATACTATGCTACTTCTGGTTATCATCCCTGCCATAATCATAGCACCAAGTCTCAGCTTTCGCTCAACAGTTTTTTCGCTCAACAGTTTTTCGCCAATATCTTTCTTTGCATAAATTTTACACATAATATTTCGCTGCCATGGATCTGCTGATATTATGTCGTCTCTATCTCTTACCCGTGTATACCCCAGAATTATGTGCCACAGCTTCTGTTTTCACTACAATATTTGAACGCTCTTCGCTTATTTTTGCATCAAATTTCTTTTGTGGAGGCTGTGAGGCGTGCAGTGAATGCAAAACGTTGATCAAACATATATTTATGTCCTTTGTATTGACTCCTCGTTTGCGGAAAGGCTGTGTGCACTCAGAATGTGTGATGCTTGCATATTTGACAAAAATTAAGTCCAAAAATCCGGATTCAGTGGCATGCCTTTAGCCTAGAAATCGTGACAAAACATGCACGTGTGCATGAATATAAGCATATGCGTTACTGAAAGGCATGCATTTAGAGCTTGTATACTTTCCGAAAACACCTGCTATGCTGTCGGTGCCTGCTTGCTCTTTCAGCAGTCAAACTTTTCATGTCAACATCAACATGCCATTTCAGATAAAAACTTACCATGAAGTTTTTCCAATTGGTGACGCGGAATTTTTTAACTGCTCAATTATGACATCATTTATATGCATTAACACGCGCTCCTGTAGGGTGTCAATTTGCCCCCCCCCCCCCTAAGGTTTTCCGGCATGGTTGCTGAACAGTACGGCGCAACCGCACCAAATTTTTGATACTGGAGAAAATTAAATAGCGGATCACGTGGCATAAGAAAATAGGTGATCCTTGTAGGTAGCTGACCTACGGTAGCTCAAAGTTAGGTCACGGATTCAGCGAAGTCAATTTTTAGGGAATCGTTCGATCTGATGCAACGACGGAGTCTTAGACGAGGCCATACATCTCTGAGATATTTTTTTAGGCAATACGACAGTTGACTGAACAGATCCCATTGACCTAGAGTTAGGTGTGAAGATCAAATCAAGGTCAAAACCAACCTGTTTTATTACTCTGGGCTCGCTGTATGGGGTAGTCTCTAGTACTCGTTTTGAGTTAATTGTTAACATGAGCCACATTCTACATCTTCCATGGACTTCTTGTTGGTCAGAATAGACCACTGACGTAAAATGGCCCAGGTCAACATCTCGGTTTTAGGGACATACTGTCTAGCATGAACTTTGTTGCTTATTCAAATGCAAAACTCAAGGCAGTCTTGTGTGACTTTGGTCACCATAACCTTGGAAAGGTGAAACAAGGCTACTGAACTCAAATGAGCATGTTGAGTTTTGCTTAGATCGGGTATCTAGGTTCTGGGAGCACTTCAGAGACCAGCCCGGGCATTAACACTGTTTTGCCTTATTTGACCCGAAGGTCATGACCTAGAAACCTCAAACTTTGACTTAAGTGATTTCATGTACAGGTCAAGACACCCTGTTAATCTCTAGCTCTCTTAGTTCTTGAGACCTCAGAGCGGGGGGGGGGGGGCAAATTCACCCCCACCCGAGCAAAAGATATCCAAACGGCCACCCGGGCGCGTGTTAATTGATTATAAACTGCAGAAGACTTCCGTTCCCTCACACCGTTTCCCCTACCAGTTTCTCAGCTGCCATTTTCAAAGCCAGTTGGAGCGGCCCTTCTTCGCGCGCCGCCCTGCAACTACAGCCCAGTTACCTGGCAGATTAGTTTGCAGAAGTGGCTCGACTTTATTGCGCCAGGAATAAACTTGTTGGCATAGGTAATATTTTCTCCGCTTCAGCACACATACACTCCGAAAACGGCGATGCACGTGAATAATTCCTTGGGACGATCTTTAACCCGTCAAACGGTCGAGGTCGAACGCTGCAAATGAGTGTGGCCTCCCCGGTGCAAACGTAGCTGGCTGCCAGATATGCTGACGCGCTGCAAAGTATATGCATTGGTCAGGAGTGCGGAATATGTTGCGTTTGGATGCTTAATGTAATGTGAAGTGAAATAAAATAAGTGGTATTAGATGAAGCTAATCGCTGCTATTTATTATGCAGTGCCAAGAAACAAACTGCTAATATGCGGAAGTTTGTGCAATGCAGTTTGTAACGGAATGTGTTCATGTTACATCCTTCAGTCTTCAGAGGTAACTTACAATGCAGGATGCAGACTTTCAACTAACACGATTATTTCATCAGTCATCGTATGTATCAAGAACCATTCCAGTTTTGCCGCATTTGCCAGATAAGGCATTCTGCAGGTTTTCCAACAATTCACATTAAACGCCAGTGCCCAAAACTAGACACATGAAACATATGTATGCAGAAGGAATGACAACCCCCCCCCCCCCCTTTGCCATAGTAGTCGGCCTCTGCGTGGCACGAGCCTGGTTCGGCTCCAGCAAACCGCATACTCTCGGCGCCTATGCAGAGCTGTTTCCGCGTGGCAGGATGAATTGACGCCGGAGAGTGAACTGCCGCCGACGTGTGGGCGCACCATGGCATAAAGAGTCGGAGCCGTCAGCGCGAGAGATTTCCCGCCGCCAGCCCGCATACCAATGGCCGCCATTGCTTTGTTTCGATACGCCGACGCCCATCCGTATTGTTTCGGGCGTCGGCACGAGATTTGAGCGGCTTCGTCGGCGGCGGCAGTCTCGCGGGCCGTCTGGGGCCTCCGTCGGTAGAGCGGGGTGTCGTGCCGCGGCGAAAGACCACGAAGCCCGCAGCATGCACCCATGGAGATCGCTTCAGCGGAACGGCATGGGTTGATGGCTCGCAAAATATCCTTACTTTTGTACTTTTGGAGGGATTAGGAATTCTAGAATTTTTTTTAGTTAAATACGCAAAGAATGCTGCGTCATAATCTTCTTTTCCGCCAAAGTTTTCCTATATTACAATGATTTTGCGAAGTTGCGCCCTTAACGCGGGCCCAGTGGCAGGACGCGTACCATCCGGTGCTACTTTTATTACGGCGGCGGGTCACTGACACTACTCTCGACGGCGGAGCACAGGCCGGCGACATTTCAGGTGTTTAGGGTGTGTTGGGTTTGAAAAGTTTTTCCTCTTCTCAAGCCACTTTGCTCGTTCTAGGAAAAATGGGCTCAGACATGTGCCCAGTTTACTTAAAGGCGAAGTCGTGCCCCAGGGTTTTTTGAAACTCTGATCAAACCGACCAAGGAATGGTCGATCGTGAGGGGTATAGTTTCGTATTCAATTCAAGGGGAGAGACTTAAGCCGTTTCCCCCACTTGGGCTCGAGCTCTCACGAACCGTGAGAGGAAAGTGGACCAGATCCAAGGAAAATGCTTTTTTGGTGTACTTGGAGGAAAGGTTGCGGCATTTTTACTGGTCGTCTCCTCCCCCAAAATAATTTCGCAGTACATCGCCCTGAATAACTATTATAGATACTTTCGAGCGGAAATTGTATCGGCTAATCATACGGACCCTCTTTCATTTTGTCTTGAGACTGGTGAACGAGGTCGGTGGCTTAAAAGCTGGGCGTTTCCATCCAAGTTAAATTTAGCACTGGCTGGGTGAGAAGCCTAAGCTTACATAACCGAACAATTCAGTTCCCAATCACGGCACTCACCGGCTGCTTTTTTCTTCTGAACATGAAATCTGAAACGAGAAACCGAAACAAGAAACCTACATCATTATTAGATTAGTGTGGGCTGCACCGCAACTGGCAAAACTTAAGTTGTTGAATATCCATAACCTCTAATTTTGTGGCGTTTTCAATGATATTTTCAGGCGCATTGGACAGTTCACTGGCTGGCCAAAGTCTTTGATTAAGCCCGTATGCAAAACAAAACATATCTGAACTCTGAAAAGATCAAAGTGCATGTTTAACGACAAATCTGCTCACGGCTTCGCGTTGCTTTGCCACACCCATATGTGAAGATCTCGAGGGATTTTCTACAGCTTTCAATTTCAGAATATCTACTTACCACGAAACAACCTGCATGATAATGTATCTCTCCCTACCGGATTTGGAAATAATACTGGGCAAGCGAGACCGGACAAATATCATGTATTGTACAACGGACCGGGCAATAACGCATCTGTGGCTGCTGAAAATGGTCATGACTTTCCTTCCACATTGCCTTATGTAATTGCATCTCACGTAAGAGGTTACGTAAAGCTGCCCGGTTAGCTTGCTAGTATGCAAAAATAGATAGGAGTTCAGATTTCGATTGTTGGGGAATTCATGCATATTGCAAATTATTCATGCACATTGCATGCAAATTCATGTTTTTGGAACTCTGTCGCTATGATATGTACGCTCATACAGGAAGCTTTGTTTGGATTGTGTAGAACAGGAACCACCAATGTTAGAAAACACGGATAATAACAATATACCGTAGGTAACGTTGTGAGATGAAACGCCTCTGTAGTGGAAGTGCCCCAACCGTATTCTTGTGTCTGGTAATAAGACGAAAATGTTAATCACTAGAGCGCAACGAGAAAAACTTCTGGCAAAAACAAGATAGTAAATGAATGAAGTTAGCTTACCGCAGCTTCCCATATTCATCTTAAACCTTAATCTTTCGGCAAAAGAACCTCGCATAATATTGATAATTATTTAAGACAGTGTTGTCACATTTGTGCGTTCAATGAAAAAAAACCTGGCAAAAATCCCTGGCTACATCAACAGCTTGCGATCATCAAACAAACCCTCCCTGTACTGCGGGACAGTACGGCTCCGTTTCTGAATGCCTGAGCGGAAAGCGGTACTTGAATATTCATCGCATCCGAGCACAGGAAGCGAACGGTCACCAGCTGCTACCGCAGCTTGCAGTCACCTCGCCCGGAACATGTCAGGGCATGTCACGGTGGGATGCTCGTCGCACAGGCTGCTGGAAAAGAAACCAGATCGAATGAAACGGGAACCTGGTGGTGTTTGTCATATCGGCTTCTCTTGACTGTAATTGGACAGATTTGAGAGGCATGGTCGCGCTTGAGTAGTTAAATCTATGATTGACCGTTATAAACCCATTAACGAATCCACAAGCACGTTTGTTATAAATGCAGTTAAAGAAGGATGCTGCACGTCTCTTGCGTTTGTTTTTACCAGCGATTCTGGCAGATCAAGTCCAGTGATCCACCATTCAATATATGCATAATCCATATTAGGGACATGAGAACTGGAACGCATGGTGTGCGCCATTTGGAAGATATGAGTAAAGCTAACAGCTCCTACCACCATACATCGCACAGCGTTTTAAGTCACGACCAAACACACCCCAAGCATAGACGTAATATAGACCTGGTTGAATATTTGACCGCACGCTTCATATGCGAAAGGCTTGCACCACCCAGCGGTGGTGTGAATGGTCACTTGAGGGACCTCGAGCAATGGAAGTAAAGGTCACCCTGACGGTTTTAATACGATTTTGACTCTTAACCAAAATAAACATGACGTGACATGAAAGTGCACCTGATAACGCGACTGCGTATTGTTCTGTTCTAATATGTCTGTAATGGCATCAGCTGACCAAAGTAGCTCTTAAATGGCTTAGATAAGTAGGAAAAAATGGCTTAAATACGTAGCCTTAAACAGCTCTTATCTCACGTGTTTTTTGTTTACCGCCCCGCAACATGCCATGCTTGCTTCTGCGGTGGACCAATTAAAGGCTTGGTTAACATGCTTGATCTTGGCATGACTACTTCTGCGGTGGACCAATTAAAAGCTTGGCTTACATGCTTGAGCTTGGCATGGGTACTTCTCCAGCGGACCAATTAAAGGCTCGGCACACGTGCTTGAGCTTGGCATGGTTACTTCCACGGTGGACCAATCAAAAGCTTGGCTTACATGCTTAAGCTTGGCATGGCTTCTTCTCCGGTGGGCCCATTAAAAAGGGAACACAAAATAACTGCCTTCAATATTGCTTCTCATATCCCTTCCATGTTGCGCCACTGTATAAAAGTGTTTTGAAGACAGCGAAGCAGGTGACGCCTTTTTTGCTCCGTTTCACAGAGTGGTCACCACCGACGGATCGGGCCCAATCACGGTCCGCTGACGTTAAAAACCGCACATTAATCACACTGCTGTAAATTGCGCGAGCATGTGCCAATATTTGGCCACTGAACATTCCAGCTGTAGTGTTGTAAGTTTGGAAGATATCAAGGAAGTGGAGCTTGTCTCAGATATGAATAAGAGACGTGAAAGGTCCCGAAAACGCAGGGGTCATACCAACATATTTTAAAAAATTATTATACGGCATGCAGTGACTGAAATACATTTCTCGAGGCTTGTAGACGAACCTTTGTATAAGAGAATGCTTGACCACTTAGGGCTCGGCCTTTTTATCTGTGATTGCGTACGCTTGGAGCCATACCGTATGTGGGTGTTCCACATACGGTGCGGGTCCACATACGGTACGGGTACGGTATGTGGGTGTTCCCCATACGATGCGGGTCCACATACGGTACGGGTATGGTATGTGGGTGTTCCACATACGATGCGGGTCCACATACAGTACGGGTATGGTATGTGGGTGTTCCACATCCGATGCGGGTCCACATACGGTACGGGTACGGTATGTGGGTGTTCTACATACGGTACGGGTCCTCAATAACTTGACGGCACTGTATCTCCTAAACAACCTTGATATTGCGGTCAAAGTTTTTTTAGGAGAAAACCTATTGTTCTTCATTGATCAGACTGACATGTCGTAGATACGTACAAATATTTTCGGTGACTTCTACCATGCAACCCACTTCTCTCTCAGCTTCATGCTGTCCAGATGTATTAACCGCATTCAGAAACCACTTGGCACATTTCACAACAACCCACGGTGCCTCTTGATTCTTATGGTCACCGTAAGCTCCTTAAATTCAGGTTTTTGGCCCGAAAACTGCCAGCCATTCATGATGTAGTCGACGATTGCAGTTCGCAAGTTAGTACTCCCAACGGCGAAAGTTTCCCGCCTCTAATTAACGTTTCCCACCCCACGGACGCTATGCCTGGCTTGATGACTTCATTAACGGCTTCAACTTCCACCGGAATAAATTTTGGGAGGCGGCTAAAGGCGCACCGTTCCAAACACGACTGGCTGAACGCAGTGCACAGAGAACCTGCAGTCATAGCAACCTCTCGCATAGGTCCACTCCACCACTCCACCATCCACAAGGTCAAGCCTCCACACAGCAGGCATCACGCCTGGAAAGGGGCTGAGCTCCAGCGTTCGCCGCGGGCAAGTCAGACACCAATCCAAGCCGGTTCGGGCCTCGAGACGCTGAGCCCCGCCCCGGCCCGTTTTTCTTTCCCTCGCTATCTTTTAGAGATCACATACAATTTAAGAGGCATCTCGTGCATATTGTATGTTAGCTCTCACAGCGTAACCACGCTGAACAGTAACCCCAAATCTCCGAAAGTTCGAGAGGGGCGAAAATCTCCGAAAGTTCGATCATAGATTCCCGTGTCCAGGTTTCCTGACACTGTAGTTTTGGCGACAAAGGCCTTAAGTGCCCTAACCGCTGTTCTACATGGCCGTTGGAGACTGGATAATGGGCCGAGAACACCAGATGGCGGGCTCCCATCGCTTGACGAATGTCTGGAACCCATGGCTGATGTGTTGAGGTCCACTGCCGGCTCTCAGACGAACAAATGCATGAAGAATCAGGAAGTTCCCGAAAGCGTTCGAATGACTAAATGAGATGTAGTTACTATCCGCGTGAAATCAGGTGCGGAGCTGGCCGGCCAGACAGTCGGTCGACACACACCAAGCACGAACGCGAGCGCACAGGTGAGCGGATCGGATCGCAGCGGCTGACACGTCCTGGAAAATGGGCGGAGGCGGCGGATCCGTCTTCATCGGCTCGCGTTGGGGCTTGAGAGTCTCTCCTGACACCTGTCGCAGCTATTAACGATGATGGCGATAAAACGGGTGATGTCTGGCTACCAGACGGTTGACGTGCCCGTTTTTTCTGTTTGTTGCTTTTTGTGGCGCTCTATGTCCTGATGCGAGTCATGTAAGCGAGCCAGGGCGTCTTGGTGGCAACTGTCGGAGTAACGATTTGGACGCCCATAAGTGTCAGGGCCGTCATCAGCTGAAACTTCAAGGTGTTCTTTCGGGAGCGGCAGGAGACAGGATTCCCTTTCGACTTGAGGAAATCTTTGACCACGATCTGGGCCAGCCATTGGTGCTAACTTTCCTGCTCTCCAAGGCATTTCAGACGAGACAAGTGCACGATCTTGCATTTTATCCTAAGCAGAACTGGCTCACTTCGAGCTACCGCGCATGCCTCTCTTATAGTCGTCAACTTCCACACGTCTTCATGATGCTGAATCTGCTGGGCAGCTGCTCTGTCGTCCAGGAGAGGGTTGCTCCACAGAGCTCAAGAAAAGTCGTCGGGGATCATCGCGCTCCTTGTCGCTACGCCTGGTTGCTGTGAAGGAGTATAGTCCCGTTCTTCTATTTCAAGCCGCCGAATGCGATAATCCTCAATGGGCATATGAAGGAAGCTGTTCAGTACTGGGATTGGCAGCTTATGAATCCGTGACAATTTGGATGCTTGCATGTCCACCAGAAGAGTACAGCACTTATAGAGTGTCCAAACAATTCCGGTTCCTGTGGTGCGGTGTTGGTGACTTTTGCGAGTGCACCATCAGGAGAGCTTATTTGCACTGCGTGCAACATCTGGTCGTGATACATACCAAACAACAGAGACACTTGGCACGTCTGGGAAAACGAACACTTCGTGAATGACTCAACGGTTCCACAAGCCGGATTTCAGCTGGAAACGTGCCGACTGATATAATTTCCTGGCCAGCTAACATCCTGAATCTCTTCCTCTGGGCAGACTGACTGCTCCTGAGACTGAAGTCCACGGCGTTCCATCTCTTCCAGACCGATGATGACGCCTCTGCTCCGGAGCCTGGGACTGCCGCCATATGTCCGCGAGATGTGGTCATCGAGTGGCTGCAGAAGCTCTGCTGTGATCTGCTGCGCCTGGTCAGCGGCCATGATTCCCGCACAAGTCAGCTACAACTACATGGACGGATCTGTGGCTCGGATTGATCACGTGCGCGTCGGCGTTGAAAGTGACCTAGCTTTGTCGCAAATGACCGAGGTAGCGGTCACCATCGCGTGAAGCTGAGGCCAGCTCCCTGCTACGACGCACGCACGCGAAATGTCCGCGTCGTCCGCACCGTTGACACGGCCTGTCGCAGGCCGGACGGGCTTGGCGGGAGGAATGCCGCGGGCGACCACACCGTCCGCCTGATCAGTCGGCCAGCAAGGTCACCGGACTGCGCCGGCGCGTCTGGGCCCGTCAGGCTGATGCGTGGTGTCGGATGTCACACGTACGGAGCTGGTGTTGAGCTCGGCCGACGCTTCAACCGGTGTTGGATGTCACATGATACGGTGCTGGTGAGCTCGGCCGGCGGTTCAGCCGGTGTTGGATGTCACACGATACGGTTTTGTATCGTGCTCGGCCGGTCCTTTCGGGCCTTCCCGAGTTGATGGCTAGAAAATGCTCAGCAATGCTTCATTGTACTTACTTATGTTACCAGTCCGGCACATGCCTTTGAACGAGTAGGAAATGGCTTTACCTGCCTGCAGTAGAGCGAAACCGTCAATCACCGGCGCTGGGTTGATTTTTGCTCGTAACCAATGATCATAACCATCGTTTAACTCATTCTGCTTGATGGTTGCTTGTTTGTCGCATAGAGTGCCAGGTAGATTCTGTAAGGGAAGAAGGGCCAGCACGTTCCTGGCATGACTTCAAGAATGCCGTACACCATTATGCAGCGGGCTTTTCGAGAACTCGTTTTACTGTCTGCTTGCAACGTGTATTCAGCTCCACCGCCCAAATGCATTGCTCCATCTCGATATCTGTTATTTCAGTGTGATATTGGGTTCTGCCTCTTGGATGGGGCTGGATGGGGAGGAAGGGAAAATAACGAATTTTAAGCCCCAAATTATGCTGAGAAAACAATTTTCTAACAATTTTGGTGGTGTAGGTTAGCGTACACCGCGAGACGGCGTTTAAAGAACAAGATGA